>NC_140989.1:135685947-136204915 GCF_052327205.1 Somniosus microcephalus | reverse complement strand
GGACAGCCGTTTAAAAAAAAGCCAGAGCGGGCTCTCGCGGGCGGGCGGCGCATGCGCGGTCAGTGCCAGCGGCGCGAGGCGGCCCGCGGGGAGTAGGCAGGGAAACCCCGTGGGCTGGCGGCCGTTAGCGAGCGGCTCACTTCGGCCCCGACACCGTCAAACCTGAGAGGGGGAAGTAGAGAGAGACAGAGAGGGAAGAGGAGAAGGAGAGAGAGGGAAGAGAAGGAGAGAGAGGGAAGAGGAGAAGGAGAGAGAGAGAGGGAAGAGAGAGAGAGAGAGAAATTTTTTGAGCTTCAGGCCTGCCTGCAGCGGGCCTGGAGAGCAGCCCCGAGTCCCCCCTGCGCGAGGGTGAGGAGGAGGGGGGTGGTTGCTAAACACAATATAAAACTCAAATAAATTGTTAATTAATTCCCTAACACATAATTCAAATATTTACCTTAGTTCCCTAACACACTGAAAGTGTGGGAAAAAAAATCGTGAAAAAATCAAGATGGCGGCCACTCACCTCGGTTCAGAAGGATAAGGCCCGCCCACACACGCACCGATTGGTCGACCGGTCAGGTCACCGAAGCGTAGGATTGGTCAATCGTCAAGTCACTCGACACTCAACTGTAGGATGGCACGCGCCAGGAACCCACCGTACGATTGGTCGACCTCGACGTCACACGGTCGCTAATGAGATGCTAATGAGCGGAACGCTGAACGTTTTTTGGATACCGTGGGTGCGATTTTTGTCTGGCCGAAAGGTAAATACGCCTATGACCGGTCCAGAATCGCAAGCTTTCTTTTGAGGCGACGCGCGCGTCGGTACGCTCTATAACTTTCAAACGTATAGAACACGGACGGACAGACAGACAGACATCGGGACAGACAGACAGAAGAGCCGCTTTATATATATAGATAACTAGAATTTGATTTTTCTTTGTATAAAATATAAGTTCACCAATCTTTTCTGAGGCAACTTCAAAAGCAAATATGTTCCTACTATATACTAGCTATGTCCCATAATTAGTTAGTAAATGTAGTAAAAGAGCTGAAGACAGACAGAGCCGAGGAGAAAGCCAGTGAGCAGAAGATGATCAGAAGCAGGACTTTATATTCTGTAATGCATTTAAAAGTTTACAGTGGCTGTGTTTTTTAAAATGTATGTTTACATGAATAATGTTTTTTTTGAGCACCAAGGCAAAATCATTAACATATTTTGAAAGAACTGCATCATGATTCATGTTTGGAGAGAGTTTCTGAATAAAAGTCTGGAAATTAAATAACAGAAAATGCTGGAAACACTCAGCAGGTCAGGCAGTATCCGTGGAAAGAGAAACAGAGTCAACGTTTCTGGTCTGTGACCCTTCACCAGAACTGGAAAAAGTTAGAGATGTAACAGATTTTAAGCAGGCGCAGAGGCAGGGAACGGGGAGGAGGGGAGGAAAGAACAAAAGGGACGGTCTGTGATAGGGTGGAAGGCAGGAGTGGTTAAATGTTACAAATGGAGACGGCAGAATCATCAACAGCTGCCGCCTGTAAAAATAGGGGCAGAGGTTATGGTCTGAAATTGTTGAACTCCATGTTGAGTCCAGAAGGCTGTAAAGTGCCTAATCGAAAGATGAGGCGCTGTTCCTCGAGCTTACATTGAGCTTCATTGGAACAGTGTAAGAGGCCGAGGACAGAGTGGGAGTGGAGAATTAAATTGACAAGCGACCGGAAGCTCGGAGTCACCCTTACGGACTGAACGGAGGGGTTCCGCAAAGTGGTCACCCAATCTGCATTTGGTCTCCCCAATGTAGAGGAGAGGAGACTGCATAGTGAGCAGCGAATACAGTATACTAAATTGCAAGTACAACAAGTAAATCGTTGTTTCACCTGGAACGACTGTTTAGGGCCCTGGACAGTGGGAAGGGAGGAGGTAAAAGGGCAGGTGTTGCATCTCCTGCACTTGCACGGGAAGGTACCGTGGGGAGGGGAGGGGCTGTTAGGAGTGATTGAGGAATGGACCAGGGTGTTGCGGAGGGAGCGGTCCCTTCGGAATGCTGAAAAAGAGAGGGGAAGATATGTTTGGTGGTGGGATCACGTTGGAGGTATGCCTGGTGCTGCTCCTGGCATGCTCTTCTACACTCCTTATTGAACCAGGGTTGGTCTCCTGGCTTGATGGTAATGGTAGAGTGAGGGATATGCCGGGCCATGAGGTTACAGATTGTAGTGGAATACAATTCTGCTGCAGCTGATGGCCCACAACACCTCATGGATGCCCAGTTTTGAGCTGCTAGATCTGTTCTAAATCTATCCCATTTAGCACGGTGCTAGTGCCACACAACACGATGGAGAGTGTCCTCAGTGTGAAGACAGGACTTCGTCTCCACAATGATTGTGCGGTGGTCACTGCTACCAATGCTGTCATGGACAGATGCATCTGCGACAGGTAGTTCGGTGAAGACGAGGTCAAGTAGGTTTTTCCCTCGTGTTGGTTCTCTCACCACCTGTTGCAGGCCCAGCCTGGCAGCAATGTCCTTCAGGACTCGGCCAGCGGTGGTGACACCGAACCACTCTTGGTGATGGTCATTGAAATCCCCCACCCAGAGTACATTCTGTGCCCTTGATACTCTCAGTGCTTCTTCCAAGTAGTGTTCAACATGGAGGAGTACTGATTCATCAGCTGAGGGAGGGCGGTAGGTGGTAATCAGCAGGAGGTTTCCTTGCCCATGCTTGACCTGAAGCCATGAGACGTCATGGGGTCCGGAGTCAATGTTGAGGACTCCCAAGGCCCCTCCTGCCGGTGGGACTGGACATATTCAGGGATGGTAATGGAGGAGTTTGGGACATTGGCTGAAAGGTATGATTCTGTGAGTATGACTATGTCAGGCTGTTGCTTGACTAGTCTGTGGGATCTTCACAGCAGTAAAGTGTTCAAATCTTGGATTCCCCACTGGTAGTAACATATTTGAGTCTTATTGAGCAGGTGATACATTTCAAAATGATTTCCAAAATGCAGTTCTTCACATCAGCCACAAGTGACCCCTTACAGGAAACTTTCGTTTAACCGGAGGTTAAAAGTCCGGAAAGCTCTATCTACCGGCAAAATTTAGGAGCCGTTTTCTATAAGTTTTTTTACTTCTCGTTGCTTTTTTTCCCCAGTCAGGCTCTGCAAAGTCTGTAGCTAAGCAACAGCTTCAGCTAGAGACACTTGTGGCTGCAGCCGACTGTTCTGAAGCTGTTGCTAAGCAACAGGGTTTGTTGATTCACACGGAGCTGAAAAGCTCTGTATGTTTCAACATTAGCGCTGGTTTATACGGCAGTTTTGATCTAACGGCACCAGCTCGGTCCCGTCAGTGCCGGATACCAGAAAGTTTCCTGTATTTGGCTGCGGAGGCAACAGTGATAGATTACCACCAAAAGAACAGTGCACTGTAGTTATATTTGGCACCTACCAGAATCATGTCACAGTATGAACTAAACAGAACTGTAAACTCAGTGGAGCCAGACAAAAATAAGTTTCATGCTGATACAATTCTGAAATTTGGAAATGTAAACCAAATTAAGCTACAAACAGGGTGTATGTATTTCAGAAATAATTAGGATTAGGATGGAGTCTGTTTCCTTATTAAACTTCAAAATGGAAACTGAAGCATAGCTGTCTATATGTTGCAGGCAGGTGCTTTGATCTGTAGCTGGCCAGGGTGAAGAGCTTGGTTCTAGGTCCAAATCAAATTATTGGTGTTTTGAAGGATAATGGGTAGATTCCAAACTATGACAATCGGACTGAAATAGCTTCAACTTCTAGCAAGTGTCAAAGTATGAGCTTACAGATTAATGCAATATACCCTAAATGGCTGAATCATCAGTGGTGCTTTATTCTAAAAGTTCAAAATATACATTGTTTAAATCAGCAGCAAATTTTGGTTAACAACTGGCATGCTCTTTAGCATGCAATGCAAATATCTCCTATTAATGTGTCTTTGAAATGGATAGACTGACAGCTCTTTAGAGTTCTTTCGGTCCTGAATATATACTGTAGACTTTTCTGGAATTGACATTCAGACTTAGTGGGCTAACAAATGATTCACATTGCCCATGTATCGCACTGTGATGAAGTTTTGCAAAAGACTTTCATCCAAAAGCCTGATCATTTTAATGTCTTGTGGACTGAATCTACTTTTGTCATTTTCAAAGTATTTCTGCCATCAATAACTTTCTGCTTTCAACATGGCATACCATGGTCAAGGGTAAATGTTAGTCCTTTGCCACGCGATCCGCCTCACATACTAGCTGAAGTGCCCAGCGGTGCCGAGGCTTTTTCGAGGGCATGTTGTTGTTGGAAGAGAGAGAGAGAGCGCGACTGGGGGGGAAGAGAGAGAGCGACTGGAGGGTAGAGAGAGAGCGACTGGGGGGAAGAGAGAGAGAGACTGGGGGGAAGAGAGGGCGGGTGGGGGGAAGAGAGGGTGGGGGTAAGAGAGGGCGGGGGGGAAGAGAGGGCGGGGGGAAGAGAGGGCGGGGGGGAAGAGAGGGCGGGGGGGAAGAGAGGGCGGGGGGGAAGAGAGGGCGGGGGGAAGAGAGGGCGGGGGGGGAAGAGAGGGCGGGGGGAAGAGAGGGCGGGGGGGGAAGAGAGGGCGGGGGGGAAGAGAGGGCGGGGGGAAGAGAGGGCGGGGGGGAAGAGAGGGCGGGGGGGGAAGAGAGGGCGGGGGGGGAAGAGAGGGCGGGAGGGCGGGGGGGAAGAGAGGGCGGGGGAGAAGAGAGGGCGGGGGGGAAGAGAGGGCGGGGGAGAAGAGAGGGCGGGGGCGAAGAGAGGGCGGGGGGAAGAGAGGGCGGGGGGGAAGAGAGGGCGGGGGGGAAGAGAGGGCGGGGGGAAGAGAGGGCGGGGGGGAAGAGAGGGCGGGGGGGAAGAGAGGGCGGGGGGAAGAGAGGGCGGGGGGGAAGAGAGGGCGGGGGGGAAGAGAGGGCGGGGGGAAGAGAGGGCGGGGGGAAGAGAGGGCGGGGGGAAGAGAGGGCGGGGGGAAGAGAGGGCGGGGGGGAAGAGAGGGCGGGGGGGAAGAGAGGGCGGGGGGGAAGAGAGGGCGGGGGGGGAAGAGAGGGCGGGGGGGGAAGAGAGGGCGGGGAGGGCGGGGGGGAAGAGAGGGCGGGGGAGAAGAGAGAGCGGGGGCGAAGAGAGGGCGGGGGGGAAGAGAGGGCGGGGGGGAAGAGAGGGCGGGGGGAAGAGAGGGCGGGGGGGAAGAGAGGGCGGGGGGGAAGAGAGGGCGGGGGGGGAAGAGAGGGCGGGGGGGAAGAGAGGGCGGGGGGGAAGAGAGGGCGGGGGGGAAGAGAGGGCGGGGGGGAAGAGAGGGCGGGGGGAAGAGAGGGCGGGGGGGAAGAGAGGGCGGGGGGGAAGAGAGGGCGGGAGGGGAAGAGAGGGCGGGGGGGGAAGAGAGGGCGGGGGGGAAGAGAGGGCGGGGGGGGAAGAGAGGGCGGGGGGGAAGAGAGGGCGGGGGGGGAAGAGAGGGCGGGGGGGAAGAGAGGGCGGGGGGGAAGAGAGGGCGGGGGGGAAGAGAGGGCGGGGGGGGAAGAGAGGGCGGGGGGGAAGAGAGGGCGGGGGGGGAAGAGAGGGCGGGGGGGAAGAGAGGGCGGGGGGGAAGAGAGGGCGGGGGGGAAGAGAGGGAGGGCGGGGGGGAAGGGAGGGGGGGAAGAGAGGGCGGGGGGGGGAGAGGGGGCGGGGGGGAAAGAGGGGGCGGGGGGGAAGAGAGGGCGGGGGGGGAAGAGAGGGCGGGGGGGAAGAGAGGGAGGGCGGGGGGGGAAGAGAGGGCGGGGGGGAAGGAAGGGAGGGCGGGGGGGGAAGGGGAAGGGAAGGGGGGGAAGGGGAAGGGAAGGGAGGGGGGAAGGGAAGGGAGGGGGGGGAAGGGGAAGGGGGGAGGGGAGAGGGGAAGGGAGGGCGGGGAGGGGAAGGAGAGGGAGGGCGGGGGGGAGGGAGGAAGGGAGGGCTTGAGGCTGAGAGACGGCCACGGCCACGACCGGTTGCCGGGGTAACACTGCCGCGCCGCCCCGCCCCGCACTCCCGAGAGCCCTGCTCTCCGAGCCCCGCACTCCCGAAAGCCCCGCTCTCGAAGCCCCAGCCGCCCCGCCCCGCCGAGAGCCCCGCTCTCCGAGCCCGCCCCGCACTCCCGAGAGCCCCGCCCCCCCCCGGCTGAGTGCCCCGCTCTCCAAGGCCGAGATCCGCACCCCCCCGCCCGATCCGAGCGCGGAACAGAGACGCCGCGTCTCACCTGCTCCTGCTGCGCGCGCACCCTGACCCTCGTGGCTGACGCCGTTGCCCCGGGTAACGTGACACGGGGGGGCGGGGGGGTGAGGAGCTTAGCAGAAGCCCAATTACCTAGCTCGGGCCTGGCTGGGCAAGAAAGGCCCAGGCTTTCAGGCCTAAGAAAAAAACGGGGCAAGGTAGGAAAAAGAATCTTCAGGTTAGAGAAAATATTTACAAATGAGTGATTTTTTTTAAAACAATTTAATAAATTCAATTTTATTTTGCTGGAAATGTATATTTGAAAAGAAAGATGCAGAAAGCAGGAAAAAGAATGGAAGCAAGATGGCGGCTACTCACCTCGGTTCAGAACGATAAGGCCCGCCCACACACGCACCAATTGGTCGACCGTCAGGTGACCAAAGCGTAGGATTGGTCAATCGTCCCGTCACTCGACCGCAGGAGGGCCCGGCCGCACGCGGGCAGCAAGCCGGCGTACGATTGGTCGACCTCGAGGTCACTCTGTCGCTAATGAGCGGATAATGAGATGCTAATGAGCGGAATGTTGAAGGTTTTTCGGATACCGCGGGCGCGATTTTTGTCCGGCCGAAACGTAAATACGCTTATGACCGTTTGGGAAAGGTAAGCTTTCTTTCGAGGTAACGCACGCGTAGGTACGCTCTATAACTTTCGAGCGCATAGCCGCCCAGACGCACACGTGCAGACAGACAGAAGGACAGACAGATCGACCGATTTATATATATAGATAGACTAGCTGGAGTGCCCGGCGGTGCCGAGGCTTTTTCGAGGGCATGTTGTTGTTGGAAGAGAGAGAGAGAGCGACTGGGGGGAAGAGAGAGAGCGACTGGGGGGAAGAGAGAGAGCGACTGGGGGGAAGAGAGAGAGCGACTGGGGGGAAGAGAGAGAGCGACTGGGGGGAAGAGAGAGAGCGACTGGGGGGAAGAGAGAGAGCGACTGGGGGGAAGAAGAGAGCGACTGGGGGGAAGAGAGAGAGCGACTGGGGGGGAAGAGAGGGAGAGGAGGGGAGGGGAGGGAAGAGAGGGAGGGGAGGGAAGAGAGAGAGGGAGGGGAGGGGGAGGGGGAGGGGGAGGGAGGGGAGGGGGGAGGGGAGGGGGGGGGAGGGGAAGGGGGAGAGGAGGGAGGCGGGGAGGGGAGGGGAAGGGTCCCCGAGCTCCCTGAGCCCCGTCCCCCCAAACTCCCGAGCCCCCTGGTTGGCCCCCCCGAGACTGCCCCCCCCCCCCCCCCGAGGCTCGCCCCCCCCACCAACCAAGCAACGAACTCCGGAGGCGCGATCTTCCGAGCACCGGCCTCCCGAGCTGGCTTCAAGATTGTGGCTGTGCGAGACGGCCGGCGGGCCCGGTTGCCAGGGTAACCCTTGACGCTCACCAAGCCCCGCCCCCCGGCCGAGCCAGAGAGAGAGACGCCGCGTCTCAGCTGCTCCTGCTGCGCGCGCACCCTTTAGTAAGGTAGCGGCGCTGGGCTGAGGCCCGCCCCTCCAGCCTTCGAGTGGGGCCGGGAGGTGCCTAGCTCGGGCTTGGGTGCGGAGGAGAGGCCGAGGCTTCGAGGCCTACCTGGAAAAACGGGGAAAGGTAGGAAAATTGAGATTAGATAAGTTAATGACTTTCTAAATCATTTTTTTTAAAAACAATATGTGTTTTAAAAGCAACGTTTTTTTTAAAGACGCAGAAAGCGGGAAAAAGAAAGGAAAAGTTTGGAATCAAGATGGCGGCGACTCAGCTCGGTTCAGAACAATAAGGCCCGCCCACACACGCACCGATTGGCCCGGCGGCACACGCCAGCAACCCGGCGTACGATTGGTCGAGCTCGAGGTCACTCTGTCGCTAATGAGCGGATAATGAGATGCTAATGAGCGGAACGTTAAGGTTTTTTGGATACCGCGGGCGCGATTTTAGCCCGGCCGAAACGTAAATACGCTTAAAACCGTTTTGGAAAGGTAAGCTTTCTTTCGACGTAACGCACGCGTAGGTACGCCCTGTAACTTTCGAGCGCATAGCCGCCCAGACGCACACCTGCAGACAGACAGACAGAAGGACAGACAGAAGGACCGATTTATATATATAGATACACACACACAAAGGGTGTAGGTTTCAGTTCATAAGAAATGCAGTCAAACTAGAAAAACTCCTCTCTCCCATGAGCACTACACAAAAGCATTGGAAGAAAGCCTAATCCGTAATATGGTGACCTCGTAGACCTTCACCACAGTGAAAGGATTAGGCCCAAGTGCAAAGTAGAGATGTTACAGGGATTTCCAAGATAAAATCAGAATATTTATAGCTAAGTTTGGTTATACCTTTGATAATTTTTTGCAAATTCAGATTATAAATATAATGTTTTAGAAGTATAGTCAGTGGTTCCAAAAGCTACGGGGCCATTAGATGACCTTGAAGCAAAACATTTTTGAGCCATCTTATTAATTGTTTTTGTGGTATTTGCCAGTTCATGAATGGTAGCTTTGAAAAAGAATTGAACAATTTGCTTATTTTTTTTGGGCTGGTTACTTGTTGCTGAATAGTAGCTTCTGCCATAAATGAAAGGAGCGGAGCTTGGTTGGCTGAAAGATCCAACTGGCTAAATGTGAATTCATCTGCATTAACAAATTTACAGATAGTGGTTATTTTAACCAGTTACAATATCAATTTTTTGTGCTTTAATTCTCTACTTCTTTGAAAGTGTAATGCTACAGACTCATACTAGATGCAACATTTTGAATTGTAGATACAGAAATGAAACACGCAGGGAAAAAGTTGTGCTATTTTAGATATATATTAATCATCATCAGTAGTCAGTAAATATTTGTTAAAATTATTTAATCTGACAAGGAACTTGGATATATGCCAAAATAATTTCAAAATGATGGACGAAGGTGAAGGAGGAAACTGTTTACAATATAATTTATGAACAAATATTCTTTTGCACTTTTCCTCAGTCATGCAAAAGCACTGCACCCAAAGTGTGAAGAAACTTTACTGATGGATCATGGGTTTATGACCATTGTCCCCCATGTTCCAGAGCACCTACTCTCAGTTATATCACGATGGGAAACGCTAATCAGAGACCTTGAGGGAAAAGAGGGAAAGCCACCCGAGCCAATTGTGCACCCCTCAAGTATGTGGTTCAAAACAACATTTCAGAAGCTTGGGAGGAGATCCCCATTCTCATATCCAATTGTGGTCTATTATTGTCACTTTTGAACTGATGAATTGCAAAGGGGCAAAAAAAAGGGATCCACCATACTTTTACATGATGTATTTTAAGACTACAGTACTTGTAAAATTAAAAACTTATCTTGTTCATACTCTTAGGGTAAAAAAAACACTAACGTTTTCAGACACTTCTCTTCTCTTCTTTGTCTGAATCATTTCTGTTTCCACTTTCTCTGCAAGCTCCAGCTTTCGTCTGTTTTTCCTAAACGCAGATAAGCTGAACTCTAAATAGGATTAAAAAAAAACACTATTGTATTAAACACGTGTGCACTTGATGTAATATGCCAATAACTGTTACTCACAAAAGTCAATAATATTTTAGAAGTGGAAGTAAAGTTTTGCACTTTGTTGCGACTTTTGTAATAATGAACCCAGTCAAAGCAAAGTATAGGATTCTAAATGGGTCTGAAAGAAGTTCATTGAAGAATTTAGCAGTGCTTCCCTCCCACAATAGCGTTTGGTGAGTAAACTCAATGTGTGATGCGATATGATACTGAGTCATACATAGCAGAGAGATCTCAAGTTTTATCCCTAATGTGTGCTTAGATAGATAACCTCAGCTAGAACAGTAGTGGGAGGGAAGGGAAGAAGGAAAAAGAAATGTCTGACTCCCTTTCACACATACGTAGCTGGGGCTCCTGCTCCTGGTAACTATCCAACCAGGGAGGGGAAAAAGATGCAATGACATAATTGATTTTTTTTTTTTAAGAATCGGCAGCCTGTTTCACACTCAACCCGATTTTCTTTTAAAAGCAAATCGAGCGGGATGTAAAACAGGCTGCTGATTCATTATCACCTGTTTTGCGCTGCAGCCCAAGTCCAATTTCACGCCCTAAGGTTTTGGTCCATATGCTTTTATACTGTAGAGGATGTATCAGTGTTCTATGCAAAGCCCGAAAATAAATTAATTAACTATTTCAAAACTTAAGAATGACTAAGCCAGCTAAACCTCCTATTTAAATCCAGAAATAGGGTCCTACACGACCCTGTAGCAAAGCAGGGCCAGTGTCATCACTTTCATTTGGCATCGCGTGGAGTTTAAAAATTTAGTATGGTGTTAAACATAGCTTACAAAGTGCTCAAGCAGTTTAGTGGACCCCAAGCAATTTTTCCCCCAAACCTACCCGATTTAAATATATGGAGAACACAAATTACGTCAGAAGGCTGGCGCAAGCACAATGTTTCAAATCGCCTCCTTCTGTGCTGCGAAATTCTACAATTCTATTTTATTGCATAGCTGTTAAAAGTCTCTGAAAAATACATGTGCAGTTTGTTTAGAATTACAGAATGGTTACAACACAGAAAGAGGCCCGTTGAGCCAGTGCCAGCTCTCTGCAAGAGCACTTCAGCTAGTCCCACTCCCCTGCTCTTTCCCCGTAGCCCTGCAAATGTTTTTCCCCCTTCAGGTACTTACCCAATTCCCTTTTGAAAGCTATGATTGAATCTGCCTCCACCACCCTCTCAGGCAGTGCATTCCAGATCCTAACCACTCACTGCGTAAAAAGTTTTTCCTCATGTCGCCTTTGGTTCTTCTGCCAATCACCTTAAATCTGTGTCCTCTGGTTACCAACCCTTCTGCCACTGGAAACAGTTTCTCCTTATTTACTCTATCAAAACCATTCATGATTTTAAACACCTCCATCAAATCTCCTCTTAACCTTCTCTGCTTTAAGGATAACATGGTGTGGAGATGCCAGTGTTGGACTGGGGTGGACAAATGTAAGAAGTCACACAACACCAGGTTATAGTCCAACAGTTTTATTTGAAATCACAAGCTTTCGGAGCGCTGCTCCTTCGTCAGGCGAAGTGGAGAGATGCATAAAGACACAGCTTATATAGTCAGAGAATAATGCCAGATGATTACAGGTAATCTTTCTAACTGCCATTTATCACATCTCGGCAGAGAGATAATCACAGCAATCAAAGGTGTGAATGGTGTCCAAACAGGTCAGTCAGGAAAACATTACATCAAAGAACAATGAGGTGGGGGCACAAGGGGTCAAATGTTGCAGATGCTGGGGTCTGTATGAAAAACAAAAAACAGACAAAAACACATTTTTTTTGGCTGGAAATCACAGCAGGTCCGGCCGCATCTGTGTAGAGAGAACAAGCCAATGACGACTCGAGTCTGGATGACCCTACGTCAGGTGGGGTTACATGTAGCGTGACATGAACCCAAGATCCCGGTTGAGGCCGTCCTCATGAGTGCGGAACTTGTCTATCAGTTTCTGCTCTACGATTTTGCGTTGTCGTGTGTCTCGAAGGCCGCCTTGGAGGATGCTTACCCGAAGATCGGAGGCTGAATGTCCTTGACTGCTGAAGTGTTCCCCGACTGGGATGGAACACTCCAGCCTGGCGATTGTTGCGTGGTGTCTGTTCATCCGTTGTTGCAGTGTCTGCATGGTCTCGCCGATGTACCATGCTCCGGGGCATCCTTTCCTGCAACGTATGAGGTAGACAACGTTGGCCGAGTCACATGAGTATGTACCATGTACCTGGTGGGTGGTGTCCTCATGTGTGATGATGGCATCTGTGTTGATGACCTGGCATGTCTTGCAGAAGTTGCCGTGGCAGGGTTGTGTGGTGTCGTGGTCGCTGTTCTTCTGAAAGCTGGGTAATTTGCTGCGAACGATGGTCTGTTTGAGGTTAGGCGGCTGTTTGAAGGCGAGTAGTGGAGGCGTGGGGATGGCCTTAGCGAGGTGTTCGTCGTCATCGATGACATGTTGAAGGCTGCGAAGAACATGGCGTAGTTTCTCCGCTCCGGGGAAGTACTGGACGACGAAGGGTACTCTGTTGGTTGTGTCCCGTGTTTGTCTTCTGAGGAGGTCAATGCGATTTTTTGCTGTGGCCCGTCGGAACTGTCGATCGACGAGTCGAGCGTCATATCCTGTTTTTACGAGGGCATCTTTCAGCGTCTGTAGGTGTCCATCGCGTTCCTCCTCGTCTGAGCAGATCCTGTGTATTCGCAGGGCTTGTCCATAGGGGATGGCTTCTTTAACGTGGTTAGGGTGGAAGCTGGAGAAGTGGAGCATCCTGAGGTTGTCCGTGGGCTTGCGGTAGAGTGAAGTGCTGAAGTGTCCGTCTTTGATGGAGATTCGTGTGTCCAAGAATGAAACCGATTCTGAGGAGTAGTCCATGGTGAGTTTGATGGTGGGATGGAACTTGTTGATGTTATCGTGTAGTCTTTTCAGTGATTCTTCGCCGTGGGTCCATAGGAAGAAAATGTCGTTGATGTATCTGGTGTATTGCGTTGGTTGGAGGTCCTGTGCAGCGAAGAAGTCTCGCTCGAACTTGTGCATGAAGATGTTGGCGTATTGGGGTGCGAATTTGGTCCCCATGGCTGTTCCGTGTGTTTGGGTAAAGAACTGGTTGTCGAAGGTGAAGACATTGTGGTCAAGGATGAAGCGGATGAGTTGTAGGATGGCGTCTGGAGATAATTTTTTTTGTCTGTTTTTTGTTTTTCATACAGACCCCAGCATCTGCAACATTTGACCCCTTGTGACCCCACCTCATTGTTCTTTGATGTAATGTTTTCCTGACTGACCTGTTTGGACACCATTCACACCTTTGATTGCTATGATTATCTCTCTGCCGAGGTGTGATAAATGGCAGTTAGAAAGATTACCTGTAATCATCTGGCATTATTCTCTGACTATATAAGCTGTGTCTTTATGCATCTCTCCACTTCACCTGACAAAGGAGCAGCGCTCCGAAAGCTTGTGATTTCAAATAAAACTGTTGGACTATAACCTGGTGTGTGACTTCTTACATTAAGGATAACAACCCCAGCTTCTCCAGTCTCTCCATATAACTGAAGTCTCTCATCCCTGGTACCATTCTAGCAAATCTCTTCTGCACCCTCCCTAAAGCGTGGCACCCAGAATTGAAGACAATACTCTAGCTGAGGCCTAACCAATGCTTTATAAAAGGTTTAGCATTTGTTTTTGTACTCTATGCCTCTATTAATAAAGCCAAGGAGCCCATATGCGTTAACAGCCTTCTCAACTTGTCCTGCCACTTTCAAAGATTTGTGTACATCCACCCCCAGGTCTCTTTGTTCCTGCACCCCCTTTAAAATTGTACCATTTAGTTCATATTGCTCTCCGCATTGTTCCTACCAAAATGCATCACTTCACACTTCTGTGTTAAATTTCATCCACCATGTGTCCACCCATTTTACCAGTCTGTCCATGTCCTCCAATAGTCTGTTACTAGTCTCCTCACTGTTGACTACAGTCCCGAGTTTCGTATTATCTGCAAACTTTGAAATTATGCTCAAGTCCTGGTCATTAATATATATCAAAGAGAGCCCTGGGGAACACCACTGTATATTTCCCTCCAGCCTGAAAAACAACTGTTCACCGCTACTCTCTGCTTTCTATCCCTTAGCCAATTTTGTATCCATGCTCCCACTGCTCCTTTAATCCCATGGGTTTTAATTTTGCTAACAAGTCTATTATGTGGTACTTTGTCAAACGTCTTTTGAAAGTCCATATACACATCAACCACATTACCCTCATCAACCCACTCCATTACTTCATCAAAGAACTCGATCAAGATAGTCAAACACGATTTGCCTTCAACAAATCCGTGCTGACTTTCATTTATTAGCCCATAATTTGCCAAATGCCAATTAATTTTGTCCTAGATTATTGTCTCTCAAAGTTTCCCCACCACGGACGCAAGGCTGACTGGCCTGTAGTTGCAGGGTTTATCCCTCTCCACTTTTTCGAACAAGAATGTAACATTTGCAATCCTCCAGTTCTCTGGCACCATCCCCCTATCCAAAGAGAATTGGAAGATTGCAGCCAGAAGCTCCGCAATTTCCCCCTTACTTCCCTGAGTAATTTAGGATGCTGACTTTTTTACTTTGAGGACTGCCAACCTTTTAAGTACATCCTCTTTATCTAATTTCATCCCATCCAATATCGCTACTGCGTCCTCCTTTACTGCTACATTAGCAGCATCCTCTTTTCTAGTGAAGACAGATGCAAAGTACTCATTTAGTACCTCAGCTATACCCTCTGCCTCTACAAGATGATCGCCTTTTTGGTCCCGAATCAGTCCCACTCTTCCTTTGAGACTCCTTTTATTATTTATATGTGTTTAGAAACGACTTTTGGGTTCCCTTTTATGTTAGCCGCTAAGTTATTCTCATACTCTCTCTTTGCCCTTCTTATTTCCTTTTTTAGATCTCCTCTGTACTTTTTATATTCAGCTTGGTTCTCTACTGTATTATGAACGTTGCAAGTGTCATAAGCCTCCTTTTTCTGTCTCATTTTAACCTCTATCTTTTGTCATCCAGGGAGCTCTAGCCAAGGATGCCCTTCCTTTCTCCCTCATAGGAATGTATCTCCTCTGTACCCAAACCATCTCCTCTTTGAAGATCTGTTCAATTACTGTTTTGCCGATCAACTTTTGATACCAATCCAACGGCACCAGATCCCTTTTCAACTCACTGAAGTTAGCCTTCCTCCAGTTAAGTATTTTTACGCTTGATTGTACCTTGTCCTTTTCCATAACTATTCTAAACCTGATATTATGATCACTTCGCAAAATGCTCTGCCAATGAAACATGCTCTACTTGCCCCACTTTGTTCCCCAGAACTAGATCCAGCACCACTTCCTTCCTTGTTGGGCTGGAAACACACTGATCAAGAAAGTTCTACTGTATACATTTTTGGAATTCCTCCCCCCTCTTTCCCCTTTAAACTGTTACTATCCCCAGTCTACATTAGGATAATTGAAGTCCCGCATTATCACTACTCTAGTTCTTGCATCTTTCTGTAATTTGCTCCTCTATCTCCTTCCCACTATTTGGTGGCCTATAATATACACCCACTAGCGCAATAACTCCTTTATTGTTCCTTAATTCTAACCAAACAGACTCTGTCCTCGGCCCTGCAACTACATCATCCCTTTCCACTGCTATAATAGTTTCTTTGATCAATACTGCCAATGCCCCCCCTCCTATTTACCCCTTCCCTATCTTTCCTAATTATCTTGTAGCCAGGAATAGCAAGATCCCAATCCTCCCCTTCTTTAAGCCAGGTTTTGGTTATTGCCACTATATCATAGTCCCATGTGGCAACTTGTGCCTGCAGCTCACCAACCTTATTTACCACTCAGTGCACTCCAAGCCAATCTTGGACTGCAATTTCTGAACTATTCTTTACTCTAATGCTACTTGCCTCTGCACCTTGATTCTTCTCTCTAATGTTGCATCTTGGCGCTCATCCTCCTGCCAAATTAGTTTAAACCCTCCCCCACAGCGTCAGTTAACCTTCTTGTGAGGAAATTGGTCCCAGCTTTGTTAAGGTGCAACCCGTCCACCTTGAACAGGTCCCTCCTGCCTAAGAACTAGCCCCAATGCCCCAGGAATCTGAAGTCCTCCCTCCTGCACTATTTCTCCATGCACACATTAATTTGTTTTATTTCCTACTATTTTCTTATACTCACTAGTGCGTGGCACTGGGAGTGATCCAGAGATAACTACCTTGGAGATCCTAATTTTTAACTTTCTCCCTAGCTCCTGAAACTCTGACTGCAGGACCTCAACCTTTTTCCTTCCTATGCCATTGGTTCCCACATGGACCACAACTTCTGGTTGTTCCTCTTCGCCCCTCAAAATGTTTTGCAACCTCTCAAGTGATGTCCTTTACCCTGGCACCAGGGAGGCAACACGCCATGCTGGATTCACATCAGCAGTTACAGAAACGCCTGTCTATCGAATCCCCTATGACCACTGCATTACTACACTTTGCTGTGTCCTCCTGTGTCGTCATTTGCCCCACAAATGAGGCATTGTGTAGGCAAGGCATCATTTTGCTAGCTTATATAGACATGAAACAAATCAAGCCTGACAACACTATTCCAAGTGTTGCAGACCATGCAATCATCCATCAGCAATTAAAAAAATAGGATTATATGCAAAAAGTTCTCAGTTCAGTTTCAATGCCCCAATATCTCCAAGCCAGGAGAGGTTAGGAAGCAGGCTACCTGTAAGGTCCTTGAAGTAAAACACTTAAAAAAAAAAAAAAAAAAAAAAAAAAAAAAACACATTTTGGAAAGCTTGTCATTAACTGTAGCACGTAAAAATTGGACAGGACTGTATAGTGAATATAAATGCAAGTTTTTTCCCCCCATAAATATGAAGAATTTTATATTTCTGAAAAATAATTCCATTAGTCTTCGAAGGCTAGAAAAGCGAAGCTGAAATGTCCTTACTTGTTGCCATTATGTCAGGAGGACATGGTACAATTCCATGATCCACTGCCCATTTGTGAGCCCCTTCGCCAACTAAAAAACTAAAGACAAAGAAGAAAATAATTAATAGGTTCAATAAAAACAGCAACATTATCAAGTAATAAAATATGTGAGCAATATACAGGTAATAGAAGTGATAATGATGGGAGAAGGTATTGCACTTCCCCTTAGCACATCTACTACAACAATCAACTTACACAATATAGTGAAATTAACATACAATGCATTACAAAGTAATTTACAAAAGAACAGTAAGGGGAATACAAAGGTAATTAAGGGTAGGTCGAAAAGGTGACTCTCAAGGAGGTTTTTTAAAAAAAGCCTTAGGAGAGAGACAGGACAATTTAGGGAAGGAGTTCCAGAGAGCACTGCTGTAATGTATGTACCTTTAAGGGGGGGGAACTACTTCTTACAGCTCATGTATACTGTAGTACCGGCAGTGACCACACCTGTATATAACATTGAGTAGTAATCTGTACAGATCAGTTGCAGTCTGAGCCACGTTGAGTAAACACCGTTTGTACCGTTCTCCGCAGTCTGTGTCTGATTATACACGGACGTAACCTTGGCGACGAGGCAGGTTCGAACCTACCTGCAACTCCGCATCACCTCCCGGGGATTCGTTCCTGAAGGTCAGTGGATTGGAGGTCAAGGCCAGAAACTCGGGCGTCGACCACGGGCAACCGCCCAGTCATCCAGCAGAGACTCGAGAATTGCAGGGGAGGCTGTCGAGAGCCAGGCTTGGCTTTCCAGTCGAGGTGGTCCAGCGAAACGGGCTGGCAACAGGTAGTGCGCAGACCCTTCCCGGACAGCGGCAGGTTAAAGCCAGACCGAGCGGCACAGCAAAGGGCCGAGCAGCGTCGACGGGGGAGAGAGAGAGGGCAGAGCGCACAGGGCGCAGCTGGTGTTCAGGGGCCGAGCAGCGTTGGAGAGAGGGAGAGAGAGACGCGCAGAAACCCGCGAGGCGCCGCCATTGCCACGAGGACCGCCGAGAGCGGCGTTGGCAGCAGCACAGGAGAAGCACGCGAAACCTACAGGGCGCCGCCATTGCCACAAGAACCGGCAGCAGCGGGGGAGGAAGGAAAGAGCGGGAGACGCCATTTTAAGCCATTGGGAGACGCCATTTTAAACCACACCCAAAATGCCGAAGAGTGGCAGTATCACCGCATTTGACAATGAAGTCGAAGATTGGACTATATATGTCGAACGAATAGAGGTGTACTGCAAGGCAAATGACGTATCAGTGACAAGAAAGCGTCGGTATTGTTGAATTTAGTGGGTGCAAAGACGTAGGGGTTACTAGATTTCGCAATAACCCAAACGAAGCCAATGGAAAAGAGTTTTGAAGAGATAGTAACGATACTACAGGAACATTTAAACCCCACACCGCTGCTGATAGCAGAAAGATTCAAGTTTCACAAACGGAACCAGCATAAGGATGAAAGCAATGCTGATTATTTAACAGAACTGCGCAAACTATCGAAACACTGCCAGTTTGGAGCGGGACTGGCAGATACCTTAAGGGACAAGTTTGTGTGTGGGCTTCAAAGTGAAGGAACCCAGAAACGGCTTATATCTGAAAAGGACCTTACGCTGGAAAAGGCTTTCAGCATTGCGGTATCATATGAAGCAGCAGCACGGGGCGCTGCAGAGATACAACAGAGACCGCAAGAATATGGCACAAACGAAATGTCATATGGAACAGAGAAGTGCTATCGCTGCGGCAGAACAACACACGACCAGAATGATTGCTGGTTCAAAGACAAAGTGTGCAGACAGTGTGGAAAAGTAGGACACATAGCACGAGTCTGCAGGTCGGGAAAGAAAACCAGCAATAAGAAACCTACCAAAGGAAAGTACAAGAAGGTACATAAGATAACGGAGAATAGTTCAGTCGAACAAAAGAGTGATAACGACTCCGAAAGCAGGGAACTGAGTTGTCTGAAACTGCATAATATGATCACAACAGAGGATCACCGAACCATTTGGGTCACTCTCAAGATAGCAGGAGTCCAGGTAAAGATGGAATTGGACACAGGATCAGCCCTAACAGTCATAAACCGACAGGACTACGAGCGGCAATTCTCACACATACCCTTGAGAGACACAAAAATTATTTTGAAGATGTACACGGGGCAAAAAGTCTACCCCAAAGAAAAAATAAGGGTGACCGTTATATATAACGGTAAGGAAACACCAAAACTAGACCTGTATGTATTGCAAGATGGAGGACCACCATTACTGGGACGTGAATGGATCCGGAAAATACAACTGGATTGGCATTCCATACAGGCACTGACTGTGGCTGACAAAAAGGATGACGACGTCACACCTGGGCAACTGTCAAAGATCCTAACTGACACGAAAGAAGTGTTCCAGCAAGGACTCGGAACACTAAAAGGCATGACAGCGACGATTAAAATGGAAGAAAACACAAGTCCAAAATTTTTTAAGGCCAGATCCGCCCAGCCGTCGAAGCAGAGCTGGAGAGTCTGGAACGTTCAGGTGTACTGTCCAAGGTAGACTGGAGCGAGTGGGCTACACCCATCGTCCTTGTGATGAAAAAGTCGTTGAGCAGCACGCCTGGGGAACCAAGGAAGGTTCGCATCTGTGGGGACTTTAAGGTAACAGTGAACCCGGTCCTTCACACCGTACAATATCCACTTCCGCGGATTGAAGATATTTTCGCCTCGCTATCTGGAGGGAAACGCTTCACTAAGATTGATCTGGCCCAGGCGTATCTGCAAATGGAGGTAGAAGAAGCATCAAAAAAATACCTCACAATCAACACCCATAAAGGTCTCTACCAATACAACCAGCTGGTATTCGGGGTAGCATCAGCTCCGGCTATTTGGCAGAGGGCAATGGAACAAGTCATGCAAGGGATCCCAGGGACCCAGTGTTATTTGGACGACATCCTGGTCACGGGCGAAAATGACAGTGATCACCTTGCCAACTTGGAGCAGGTGCTCACTAGATTGCAGGAATATGGGCTCCGAGCTAACCGCCCCAAATGCGAGTTTTTTAGAAAACAGATCTCGTATTGTGGCCACGTTATCGATAAAGAGGGGTTACATAAGTCCCCAGAGAAGATTGAGGCAGTAGTCAAGGCTCCAGCACCGGAAAATGTGTCACAACTGAGGTCGTTCCTCGGGCTGGTAAACTACTACCATAAGTTCTTGCCAAATTTGTCTACAATACTACACCCACTGAACACCCTACTGCAAACTGGGGTGCCATGGAAGTGGAGTGGCGAATGAAGACGAGCTTTCCAGAAGAGCAAAACACTAATCACATCGAAAGAGGTATTGGCCCATTACAACCCAGCATTACCAATTCAGTTGGCATGTGATGCGTCACCCTACGGCATTGGAGCGGTGCTGTCGCACAAATTCTCGGACGGCTCAGAGAGGCCAATAGCCTTTGCGTCACGATCACTAACCTCAGCCGAGTGTAACTACGCCCAGATTAACAGGGAGGCCCTCAGCCTAGTGTGGGGAGTGAAAAAGTTCAATCACTATCTGCACGGGCAGAAATTCACCTTGCTGACTGATCACCAGCCTCTTGTCTCCATTTTTAATCCAGAGAAGGGCGTTCCGGTGATGACTGCGCAACGACTACAAAGATGGCCACTTTTCTAGGGGCGCACCACTATGAGATTGAACATAAGGGCACGAAACAGCATGGAAATGCTGATGGGCTATCACGCCTGCCACTGCCTACTGCGGAGGAAGCACCAGCAGTGGATCCTGTCAAAATATTCCATTTGACTATAGTTGAATACCTACCGGTAACTAACGCTTGTATCGAAAAGGAAACCCGAAATGACCCGACACTGTCTCGGGTATATGACTTGACGGTGAAGGGATGGCCAGCACATAGCGACTCACTGCTGCCAGCATTCTCGACAAGGAGAGAACAGCTGTCAGTGTGCCGGGGGACCTTGTTGTGTGGATCCCGAGTGGTAATTCCACCCAAGTTAAGGGATAGAGTGCTCAATGAGCTTCATGAGGGTCATCTGGGAGGGGTAAAAATGAAAAGCCTAGCCAGGGCTTATGTGTGGTGGCCGGGAATCGATAAACAAATCGAGGACCTGACCAAGAGTTGCTCAGGATGCCAGAAAGTCCAAAATGCACCACCACAGGCCCCTCTACACCCATGGGAGTGGCCCTCATCTCCATGGCAACGGGTGCATATTGATTTTGCTGGTCCATTCATGGACTCAATGTTTTTAATAGCTGTGGATGCGCACTCGAAATGGCCTGAGGTCATCAAAATGTCCTCCACCACCACGGAGAAAACTATTGCAGTCCTACGGACCATTTTTGCCAGGAATGGCTTGCCAGAACAGATTTGCTCCGACAACGGACCACAGTTTGTGTCCGAAGAGTTCCGGAGGTTCTTGAAAAAGAATGGGGTAAGGCATTACACATCCGCCCCGTATCATCCAGCCACAAATGGATTGGCTGAGAGGTTCGTACAAACCTTTAAGAAGGCAATAAAGGCTATGTACAATGACAACATTCCGCTGCAGCACAAGGTGGACAATTTCCTGTTCGCCTACCGGAATGCGACACATGCAGTCACCAACCAGGCCCCAGCCATGATGTTCTTTAACCGAAGGTTAAGGTCTCGCCTGGATTTGCTCAGACCAAACGTACGAAGAGATGTTGAGAGTAAGCAATTCCAGCACATCCATGAGAAGCCAACAAGGAGCTTCAATGTAGGGCAACCAGTCTTGGCCCGCGACTACCGAACAGAAAAATGGCAGCCAGGAACGATATGCACACAGCAGGGCCCACTAATGTACACAGTGGACGTTGGGGAGAGCATCGTGAGACGCCATGCTGACCAGGTCCTAGAGTCCCAGGAACAAGTCAACCCCATACGTACCTGGTGATGAACCCGACGTACAGGTCGCATCTACCCCAGAAACAGTAGCATCGGAAGCTGATGAACCAACCGACGACAGGGGGCTAGAATCGCCTCCGCACCAAGAGCAAGACACTCGGGAAAGGCGCTATCCAGAAAGGATCAGGAGGCCTCCCCAAAGACTGAATTTATAAATAGACTATTTTCAGCTAATGTTGCATGTTAAAAGTGTTAATTGTAATTAGTTTGATATTTAATTGTTAAATGAGTGTTATGGTACTGTTAATCTAAAAGGGGAGGAATTGTAATGTATGTACCTTTAAGGGGGGGAACTACTTTTTACAGCTCATGTATACTGTAGTACCGGCAGTGACCACACCTGTATATAACATTGAGTAGTAATCTGTACAGATCAGTTGCAGTCTGAGCCACGTTGAGTAAACACCGTTTGTACCGTTCTCCGCAGTCTGTGTCTGATTATACACGGACGTAACAACTGCCACCAATTGTAGTGCAAAAGGGAAGGGGGAATACACAGGAGGCCAGAGACAGAGGACCGAAGGTTGCAGGAGGAGATACATGGCTGGAAATGTTTGCAGAGATAGGGATGTGCAAGATTTGAAAATGCAGGCAAGGGTTTTAAAATCGATGAAGTGGGGACAAATATCCAGCAAAGGTCAACGAGGACAGAGACAGTGGGTGAACAGGACTTAATCCAGGACACAATGCAAGCGACTGCATTTTAGACAAGTTGGAATAATCTAGTCTGGACTTGACAAAAGCATAGATAATTTAGGCAGTGCAGAGATTGAGGTAGGGGCAGAGACAGAGATAGCTGATGTTGTAGAGCTGGAGGTAAACCGATTTGGCGATGGAGAAGATGTGGGTTTTATGCTCGGTTGAGGGTTGAGTGCCAGACCAATACAGGCAGGCCAACCACAGGGAAGTGGTTCAGGTCAAGGTAAGTGCCGGAAAGTTGGGAGTCCTCAGCATACATGGACAAGAGGAACCTATGGTTGTTCTTGATGTAGGTAGTAGTACGCACGATCGAGCTTGACATGGTTGAGCCAAATCTGGTGACTGATAGATAGCAAGGTCAGTTGTGTACCAGGTATGCTCAAGTTTGCAAGACTCTGAACTGAAAATGTGAAGATGGGGGAAACCACTGGAGTGGGTGGTTATGATTGATTCGCTGGGAACAAAGGGCATCAAAACTGGATGCGAGGGCAAGTTTGAATCTACAGCAGCAGAGATATTGTGACAGATGGAAGGCCACCCCGCTTCCTGTAAGGACTCTATTCCATTCTCCCAGTTTCTCCGTCGTATCTGCTCCGACGATGCCACCTTCCACACCAGTGCTTCAGACATGTCTTCCTTTTTCCGCAACCGAGGATTCCCCTCTACCGTGATTGACACTGCCCTCGACCGTGTCAGTTCTATCTCCTGCACTTCTGCCCTCACCCCTGCCCCTCCCTCCCGGAACCACGATAGGGTTCCCCTTGTCCTCACCTTTCACTCCACCAGCCTCCACATTCAACGGATCATCCTCCGGCATTTCCGCTACCTCCAAAGTGATCCCACCACCAAACGTATCTTCCCCTCCCCTCCCCTTTCAGCATTCCGCAGGGACCGCTCCCTCCGAGACACCCTAGTCCACTCCTCTATCACCCCAAACAGCCCTTCCCCTTCGCCTGGCACCTTCCCGTGCACGCGCAAGAGATGTAACTGCCCCTATACCTCCCCCCTTCCCACTGTCCAGGGCCCCAAACACCCCTTCCAGGTGAAACAGCGATTTACTTGTACTTCTCGCAATCTAGTATATTCGCTGCTTGTGATGCGGTCTCCTCTACATTGGGGAGACCAAACGCAGATTGGGTGACCGCTTTGCGGAACACCTCCGTTCAGTCCGTAAGGGTGACCCCGAGCTTCCGGTCGCCTGTCATTTTAATTCAACGCTCCATTCCTACTCGGACCTCACCGTCCTTGGCCTCTTGTATTGTTCCACGGAAGCTCAACGTAAACTCGAGGAACAGTACCTCATCTTCCGATTAGGCACTCTGCAGCCTTCCGGACTCAATATCGAGTTCAACAATTTCAGATCATAACCTCGGCCCCTATTTCATTTTTTCTTGTAATTTTTCCACTCCTTTCCCCCCCACCACCCCCCCCCCACTTTCCTTTTGTTTCGCTCTCACACCTGGCAGCTATCCCTTGCCCTGCCAGTACACTTTACACCCAATCTCAGCCTATTACCATCTCGTCTAGCTTCTAACACCTTTTATTGTCTCTTTTTTACTTCTTTTGTTTCTTTTATCCGATCGCAGCCCTGTCTCCGATCTATTTTTTCTTTCCAGTTTTGAAGAAGGGTTCGACCCGAAACGTCAACTCAAATTTCTGTCCACGGATGTTGCCTGACCTGCTGAGTTTTTCCAGCATTTTCTGTTGTTATTTCGGATTTCCAACATCCGCAGTATTTTGCTATCGTATAAAGGAAGTTGGGAGTTGAGGTTTGTGCAGGAACTAGGGGAAGAGTTTTTGCTGGAGAAAAATGGTACGGCTTGTGGGATTATGAACTTAAGAAAATGCTGGTAAGGGAAATGAGGAAACGATCAGAGATGATCTTATTAAAAGGCAGGTCCTTCCCCTTCTAATCCATGCTGATGTTAATCAAGCTATTACAGGGAAAGTCACCACAAGAATTCTCCTCAATCGCCTTCTCCCGGTGGCCGAAGAGCTCGTCCCAGAGTCGCAATGCGGATTCCGCCCACTAAGGGGCACAATGGACATGATCTTCACCGCACGTAAATTACAAGAGAAATGCAGTGAACAGCACCAACCACTGCACATGGCCTTCTTTGATCTCACAAAGGCCTTCGACAGTGTCAACCGTGAGGGATTATGGAGTGTCCTCCTCAAATTTGACTGCCCTCAAAAGTTTGTCACCATCCTCCGCCTGCTTCACGACGACATGCAAGCTGTGATCTTGATCAAAGGTTCCACCACAGACCCAATTCAAGTACGAACCGGGGTCAAGCAAGGCTATGTCATCGCACCAACGCTCTTCTCGATCTTCCTTGCTGCAATGCTCCATCTTGCCCTCAGTAAGCTCCCCACTGGTGGGGAGCCAATTTACAGAACAAACAGGAAACTGTTCAACCTTCGTCGTCACCAGTCCAGATCCACGGTGGTCCCATCCTCTGTCGTCGAATTACATTATGCAGACGACACTTGCGTCTGCGCTCACTCGGAGATCGAACTCCAAACCTTCGTCAACACCTTCACCGAAGCATACGAGAGCATGGGCCTTACACTAAACATCCGTAAGACAAAGGTCCTCTACCAACCTGCCCCCGCCACACAGTACTGCCCCCCCCCCGATTATCCAAATACACGACAAGGCCTTGGACAACGTGGACCACTTTCCATACCTCAGGAGCCTAATGTTAACAAGGGCAGACGTCAATGATGAAGTCCAACACTGTAGTGTATGTACCTTTAAGAGCCCCTGTGTACTGTAATACCGGTAGTGACCACTCGGGTATATAAGCCTGTATAGCGTCTTGTATCTTTTAGTTCACCTCCAGACTTTGTTCACTAAACACCTGTTAAACCAACTCCTGCATTCCGTGTCTCCATTAACACACGGATACAACAGTGGCGACGAATTGGAAACGGACTTACCTGCAATTCGGCAGCACCTCAAGGAGATCGATTCCTCAGACGAAGGTCGAAGAAAAAAAACAGAAAAAAAACTGTGGTTTCACCAGCTAGCCGGGCTGGTGGCAGGTACTGCACTAATCCTTCCTGGGCGGCGGGCTGGGGCTTGATCGGGTGGCTCTGCAGTGGGGCTGAGCAGCGAGTCGGAAGGCGGAGGCAAACAGAGACGGAGGGTCGAGCACTCGGGAGACGGCCGGCGCTGCAAAGCAGGTCGGCGTTCGGACCAAGCAGAGGGAGGGAAAAGTCCCAGAGTCCGGCGGGAACGAGTCTCCAACTATTAAAAATATCTGTGTAAATAAAAACCACGGAGAACAGCGTTGTTAGCAGCGGTGGGAAAGCGCGGGAGGCGCCATTTTTTCTTGGCACGGAAGAAAGGAAAGCGCGGGAGGCGCCATTTTTGATTTTCAGGATGCCTAAGACTGGCAATATTACTGCTTTCGATAGTAATATAGAGGATTGGACCACATATGTGGAAAGAGTGGAGCTATATTGCACAGCGAATGAAGTAGAGGATGATAAAAAGGCATCGGTACTTCTAAATCTGATGGGCGCAAGGACATACGGGCTGTTACGAAACTTAATCACTCCAGCCAAACGGATGGATAAGAATTTTAAAGGAGATTGTTGATACCCTACAGGAGCACTTAAACCCAACACCGCTGCTGATAGCGGAACGATTCAAATTCTTCAGGAGGAATCAGCACAAGAATGAAAGTAACGCTGATTACCTCACCGAATTAAGAAAGCTGTCAAAGCACTGCCAATTCGGGGCAGGACTGGCAGATTCTCTACGAGACAAATTTGTCTGCGGTCTCCTAAGTGAAGGAACACAGAAAAAGCTACTTTCTGAGAAAGATTTGACACTGGACAAGGCTTTCAGTGTGGCTGTATCATACGAAGCAGCAGCAAGAGGAGCTGCAGAGATACAGCAAAAGCCACAGGACTTCGGCACCCATGAAATGACATGGGGTTTCGAGAGATGTTATCGCTGCGGCAGATCCACCCATGACCAGAGGGACTGCTGGTTCAAGGACAAAGCATGCAGGCAATGCGGAAAGATGGGACACATTGCACGTGTATGCCGATCTGGAAACAAAAAATCCACTGACAGAAAAAAAATCAATAAGGAAAAGTACAGAAAGGTACAAATGATGACGGACAGTAGCTCCGAAGACCAGAAGAGCGATAGCGACTCCGGAAACAAGAGACTAAGCTGTCTCAAATTACATAATGTAATTGCCAAAGAAGATTACCAGACCATTTGGGTTACCCTCATGATAGCGGGGTCCCCAGTCAAAATGGAGCTAGATACAGGATCAGCTCTGACCGTCATGAGTCGACGGGATTACGAGCGGCTATTTCCGCATATACCTTTGAAAGAAACATCCATTGTCTTGAAGACATATACGGGGCAGAAAGTATACCCCAGAGGGAAAATAAGGGTGCCTGTTGTATACAACGGCAAGGAAATACAGAAGTTGTATTTATACGTTCTGCAAGATGGTGGTCCACCGTTGTTGGGACGTGAATGGATCAGAAAGATACGTTTAGACTGGCACTCCATTCAGGCACTGACGGTGACCAGTAAGAAAAAAAACGATGATGATGTCATACCTGGACGATTAAAATAAATCTTGGCTAACGCCAAAGAAGTGTTTCAAAAGGAAATAGGAACCCTGAAAGGCGCCACCGCCTCAATAAAAGTGGAAGATGCGGCAATTCCCAAGTTTTTTAAGGCAAGGCCGGTGCCATACGCAATTCGACCAGCCGTCGAGGCAGAGCTGGAGAATTTGGAAAAAGCAGGCGTGTTATCCAAGGTAGATTGGAGCGAGTGGGCAACACCCATCGTCCCGGTCATGAAGAAAACGTTGAATAATAAATCTGAAGAACAGAGAAAAATTCGCATCTGTGGGGACTTCAAGGTGACTGTAAACCCGGTCCTTCACACGGTACAGTATCCTCTTCCGAGGATAGAAGATATTTTCGCCTCACTATCCGGAGGGAAACGTTTCACAAAAATTGACTTGGCACAGGCATATCTACAGATGGAGGTTGAGGAGGCCTCTAAAAAGTATCTCACGATAAACACACACTAAGGCCTGTAGCAGTACAATCGACTGGTTTTCGGAGTAGCATCAGCTCCAGCTATCTTGCAAAGAGCTATGGAGCAAGTCCTGCAAGGGATTCCGGGGACTCAATGCTACCTAGACGACATCCTTGTAACAAGAGAAAACGACAACGAGCACCTTGCCAATTTGGAGCAGGTGCTCACTAGGCTGAGAGAACGGGGCCTACGAGCAAATCGCCCCAAGTGCGAATTTTTCCAGAAACAAATATCATATTGTGGCCATATAATTAACGAAGAAGGGTTGCATAAGTCACCTGAAAAAATTGAAGCGGTCATAAAAGCCCCAGCACCTGAAAATGTCTCAAAATTAAGGTCGTTCCTGGGATTGATAAATTACTATCATAAATTTTTACCGAACTTGTCAACTGTTCTGTACCCTCTTAACGCACTGCTACAAACGGGAGTAATTTGGAAATAGAGCGAAGACTGTAAACGTGCCTTCCATAAATGCAAAGGCTTGATCACGTCCAAGGAAGTGTTGGCTCATTACAACCCATCACTGCCAATCAGACTGGCGTGCGATGCATCCCCTTATGGCGTAGGAGCGGTATTATCGCATAGATTCCCTGATGGCTCGGAGCGGCCGACAGCTTTTGCGTCACGCTCATTGAACTCAGCTGAGCGTAACTATGCCCAGATCGACAGGGAAGCACTCAGCCTGGTGTGGGGAGTGAAGAAATTCAACCATTACCTACACAGACAAAAATTTACCTTGTTGACTGACCATCAACCCCTCGTCTCCATATTCAACCCTAAAGAGGGCGTTCCTATTATGACAGCGCAAAGGCTACAGAGGTGGTCCCTTTTCCTAGGGGCACACCAATATGACATAGAATACAAAGGATCAAAACAGCATGGGAATGCTGACGGTTTATCCCGCCTACCGTTGCCAACGGTAGAAGAGGCACCTACAGTGGACCCAGTGGAGATGTTCCACTCAACCATAGTAGAATGTCTACCAGTAACAAATTCTACCATTGAAAAGGAAACGAGAAATGACCCGACTCTCTCACGAGTCTACGATTTAACGGTGAAGGGATGGCCAGCACATGGCGAACCACTGTTGCCAGCATTCTCGCAAAGAAGAGAACAGCTGTCAGTGTGCCGAGGAACCTTGATGTGTGGATCCAGAGTGGTGATTCCACCCAAACTCCAGGATAAAGTGCTAAAGGAGCTTCACGAGGGGCATCTGGGTGGAGTGAAAATGAAGCACCTAGCCAGAGCGTTTGTGTGGTAGCCAGGTATCGATGGAGACATCGAAGAAATGACCAAGAGCTGTCTAGGATGCCAGAAGGTCCAAAACGCCCCACCACAAGCCCCTCTACATCCATGGGAGTGGCCCTCATCTCCATGGCAAAGGGTACATATCGACTTTGCTGGTCCATTTATGGACTGAATGTTCTTAATCGCGGTGGATGCACACTCCAAGTGGCCGGAGGTAATAAAGATGTCCTCCACCACCACGGAAAAAACCATCACAGTATTAAGGACCATATATGCCAGGAATGGGCTGCCTGAACAGATCTGTTCTGATAATGGACCGCAATTTGTGTCCGAAGAATTCAGGAAGTTCTTAAAAAACAATGGGGTTAAGCACTACACGTCCGCCCCATACCATCCCGCCACCAATGGATTAGCTGAAAGGTTTGTCCAGACCTTCAAGAAGGCCATAAAGGCCATGGGTAATGAAGACATAAATCTACAACATAAGGTAGGTAACTTCTTGTTTGCGTACAGGAATGCAACACATGTGGTTACAAACCAAACTCCCGCCATGATGTTTTTCAATAGAAGACTAAGATGCCGGCTGGATTTGATCAAGCCAAACATCAGAAGGGACGTAGAGAACCGGCAATTTCAAGGCATGAATGAAAGGCCAACTAGAACCTTCCAGATAGGTCAACAAGTTTTGGCCCGGGACTACCGTACCGAGAAATGGCAGCCTGGAACTATTTGCACACGACTAGGACCGCTGATGTATACCGTGGACATTGGAGAAAGCATAATAAGGCGCCATGCTGACCAGATCATAGAGTCATCCGAAAAGGGACAACCTACACCACAACTCTATACGCCTAGTGATGAAGCAGAGATACCCATAGTATTACCTCCGATCCGGTGATACTGGAACCAGATGAACCCGACACTGGCATTCAAGCCGAATCGGCCTTGCCAAAAGAACCTACAACACCACCGAAAACTACTACACCACCGAGGCGTTATCCGGACCGAGTCAGGAAGCCTCCAGAGAGACTGACTTATAATTGATTAACTGCAGCAAATGTGTAGATTATTGTTCTTGTAAACATGTTAATTAATGATTACTTAAACTGTTATGTACTAATTATCTAAAAGGGGAGGAATTGTAGTGTATGTACCTTTAAGAGCCCCTGTGTACTGTAATACCAGTAGTGACCATTCGGGCATATAAGCCTGTATAGCGTCTTGTATCTTTTAGTTCACCTCCAGACTTTGTTCAGTAAACACCTGTTAAACCAACTCCTGCATTCCGTGTCTCCATTAACACACGCTACAACAAACACTGCCTTCAGTGTGCCAGTGCAGCCTTCGGTCGCCTGAGGAAGAGAGTGTTTGAAGACCAGGACCTCAAACCCGGCACTAAGCTCATAGTCTACAGAGCAGCAGTGATATCCGCCCTGCTGTATGCCTCAGGGACATGGACCATGTACAGCAGGCACCTCAAAGCACTGGAAAGGTACCACCAACGCTGCCTCCGCAAGATCCTGCAAATCCATTGGCAGGATAGGCGCACCAACGTCAGTGTTCTTGTTCAGGCCTACATCCCCAGCATCGAAGCTTTGACCACGCTCAATCAACTCCGATGGACGGGTCACATTGTCCGCATGCCTGATACGAGACTCCCAAAACAAGCGTTCTACTCAGAGCTCCGGCACGGCAAGAGCGCCCCGGGTGGGCAGAGGAAACGCTTCAAGGACACCCTCAAAGCCTCCTTGAAAAAGTGTAACATCCCCATCGACACCTGGGAATCCCTGGCCCAAGACTGCACAAAGTGGAGTAGAAGCATCTGGGAAGGCGCCGAACACAGAGTCTCTTCGCCGGGAGCAAGCGGAAGCCAAGCACAAGTCAACCCAAGCACCCCACCCTCCCGCCCCTTCAACCACCGTCTGCCCCACCTGTGACAGAAACTGTAGGTCCCGCATAGGACTCATCAGTCACCTGCGAACTCATTTTTAATGTGGAAGCAAATCATCCTCGGTTCCGAGGGACTGCCTAAGAGGAAGAGATTACGAAACAATTGCTGCTCTGGACTACTCATCGAAATAAATTTCATTATTTTACCTCCTACTGATATTAAGCTAATGGTTCTGTAGTTGTCTGTGTCATTGAAATAGGAGTAGCCTATTCAGCCCCTCAAGCCTGTTCTGCCATTCAATGAGATCATGACTGATCTGTATCTTAAATCCATTTACCCGCCTTGGTTTCATATCTCTTAATACCCTTACCTAACAAAAATTTAGCAATCTCAATTGACCTAGCCTCAACAGCTTTTGGAGGTTGGGGGGGGGGGTGGTGGCGGGGGAGAGAAAAAGAGTTCCAGATTTCTACTGCTCATGTGAATAAGTGCTTCCTGACATCACCCCTTACGGCCAAGCTATAATTTTAAGGTTTACGTCCCCTTGTCCGGGACTCCCAACAGAGGAAATAGCTTATTTCTATCTACCCTATCAAATTATTGATCATCTTACACCTCAATTAGATCACCCCTTAATCTATTATCAAGGGAATACAAGCCTAATCTAAACAACCAGGCCTCATAATTTAGCCCTTTCAGCACCAGGATCATTCTAGTGACTCTGCGCTGCACCCATGTGTCATGTGTCCCCTTTTTAAAAGTTGGTACAGTGTTTGGAAAGGAATGTTGTGGTCCAGAGCAAACCTTTGCAGGTCAAACCCCTCCCCTCCTAATATCATCATCCTCTTCAGTCAACTGACGTCATCCGACACCGGCTTTCTCTTAATTGGCCGGCAAGCCCACAGGGCGGGCTTAACAAGGCCAATTGATGCAAAATAGCGTGTCTGCGTTGGACGTCGCTGGGGGTGGGGCTAGAACCCGAAAGTCTACGTTGAAATCAGTAAACTATCCACTGATCTTGGACAAGTCAGTTGAATCAAAATTGCAAAAATGGATCAGATACCAAGATTGCCCTGGCTTCTCCTGCTGATTAGATTGCAACTGGCACTTCTAGGTCAGTTCCACGTAAGCCAATGACATAGCCAGCAAGAGTGGCAACTTAACAAGCTGTAGGACAAAAAAAAATTCTCAATGGCTGAAGGCATAGCATTGAAGGAACTCAAAAAATTGAGAGGAAAGCAGTCTCAATTCTTCTTGCGTGGAGAGTTCTGGTGTTGATGGAGAACTTAGTAGTCAGAATACCTTCAACCTATTAGGTCCAGTATCAACTGAGGTTTGCAAACAAAGCTCAGCTGAAGGCTTGCAGTAATGACTTGAGCACCAGAGACTGAGGCTGGGATCTTAACCTAAAGAGGCACGTTGGGGGCAGGACTGCTGCCTTTCGGGTTCTAGTCCTGCCCCCAGCGACGTCCGACACAGACACGCTATTTTGCATCAATTGGCCTTGTTAAGCCCGCTCTGCGGGCTTGCCGGCCGATTAAGAGAAAGCCAGTGTCAGATGACATCAGTTGATGACGCGTCATCCGCCGGTTTTCTTAAAGGGGCCACCACCATTTTTTTTTGACAGATGATTTTTGTCAGGGTTTGACAGCAGTGAGGTGCTGCAAATACCGGCAATCACTGTACAAAGGTGAGCCCTTGCACCCAGGCCATCCAGTGACTCTCTCCTTCGGCTAAAACATATGGCAGCTGCAGGTGAGATAACAGAAGTGATCTGTCACTGGTGAGAGGGGTTCTCCCAATGAGGTGGGACTACACAAACACTTCAAAGCTTGTCACGTACAAAAAATTCTAAGCACATTAAAAATGGCTTTCCCAACATTTTCTTATCACTGCAACTCACCAGTGTCCAATTGGATCCTTCACACCACTTCTGCAACTGGCATCTATACACAAACATTACAGTAGACCCACAGCATGCCACACTTACCCTGGCGGTGTTTCCCGATGACGGGAAGCCCGCAGTAAAAGTGTCAAAATTGGAAAAAGCCTCTTAACTGTCTGTTAACTACCTGTTAACAACCAGTTAAGTGGCTATAATCCTCTTCCCGCCGCGAGGAGTCGGGTCCCTGCGCAAATCGGGGACCCGGCTCCTGGGAAGATTGATTGGAGACAGGATGGGGACCCGCTGCCAATCTTTTTGATTTTGCCAGCTGTCCCGCCTCCAAACCCAACCCCTGAACGCCGGCAAAATCACCCCGAGCCCCTCTGCCACTTCTAGTCAAATGAGCTTTACAGCAACAATCCAGCTGCAGAGCTCAAAGGCAGTACAGATTGGTGACCAATGTTAGAGGAGGTTTTGTGAATCATAAGAACATAAGAAATAGGAGCAGGAGTAGGCCAATCGGCCCCTCAAGCCTGCTCCGCCATTCAATAAGATCATGGCTGATCTGATCCTAACCGCCAATCCACTATCACAGAACCATCTCCTGAATCTAACAGAATTAGACACACAAAATAGGAGCAGGATCAGGCTACACGGCCCCTGGGCCCGCTCCGCTACCCACAGGGCCATGACCGCTCCGAACCTAGACTCATGTCCAAATTCCTGCCCGCTCCCCGTAACCCTTAATTCCCTTTACTTCTAGGAAACTGTCTATTTCTGTTTTAAATTTATGTAATGATGTAGCTTCTACAGCTTTTTGGGGCAGCATATTCCATGGACCTACCACCCTCTGAGTGAAGTAGTTCCTCCTCATCTCAGTTTTGAAAGAGCAGCCCCTTATTCTAAGACTATGCCCCCTAGTTCTAGTTTCACCCATCATCGGGAACATCCTCCCCGCATCCACCCGATCCAACCCCTTCACAATCTTATATGTTTCAATAAGATCGCCTCTCATTCTTCTGAACTCCAATGAGTAGAGTCCCAATCTACTCAACCTCTCCTCATATGTCCATCCCCTCATCCCCGGGATTAACCGAGTGAACCTTCTTTGTACTGACTCGAGAGCAAGTATGTCCTTTCTTAAGTATGGACACCAAAACTGTACGCAGTATTCCAGGTGCGGTCTCACCAATACCTTGTACAACTGAAGCAATACCTCCCTATTTTTATATTCTATCCCCCTAGCAATGAAAGCCAACATTCCATTGGCCTTCTTAATCACTTGCTGCACCTGCATACTAACCTTTTGAGTTTCGTGCACCAGGACCCCCAGATCCCTTTGTTCTTTAGTACTTTCCAGTTTCTTGCCATTAAGATAATAACTTGCTCTACGTTTTTTCCTGCCAAAGTGCATAACCTCACACTTTATAGTGTTGTATTCCATCTGCCAAATCTCTGCCCACTTACTTAGCCTGTCTATGTCCCCTTGCAGGTTTTTTATGTCCTCCTCACTCACTACTTTCCCTCCCATCTTAGTATCATCTGCAAACTTTGATATGTTACACTCGGTCCCCTCCTCCAAATCGTTAATATAGATTGTAAAGAGTTGGGGACCCAGCACTGACCCCTGCGGAACACCACTAGTTACTTGAGCAACCTTGACATCTTCTCTCCAGGCAAGTGAGCTGGTGCTTCCTCCTTGAACTGCTACTGGAAGTATTTTCTGCCGACACTTGATTTCTCTATTCCTATCTTAGCTGGAGGTAGACTTCTGGACACAACAACAACAACTTGTATTTATATAGCACCTTTAATGTAGTAAAACGTCCCAAGGTCCTGCACAGGAGTATTTTAAGACAAAAAATGACACCGAGCCACATGAGGATAAATTAGGGCAGGTGACCAAAAGCTTGGTCAAAGAGATAGATTTTAAGGAGCGTCTTAAGGAGGAAAGAGAGGTAGAGAGGCGGAGAGGTTAAGGAAGGGAATTCCAGAGCTTAGGGCCTAGGCAACAGAAGGCACAGCCACCAAAGGTTGAGCGATTATAATCAGGAATGTTCAAGAAGGCAGAATTAGAGGAGCGCAGATATCTCGGGGGGTTGTGGATCTGAAGGAGATTACAGAGATAGGAAGGGGCGAGGCCATGGAGAGATTTGAAAACAAGGATGAGAATTTTGAAATCGAGGCGCTGCTTAACTGGGAGCCAATGTAGGTCAGCAAGCACAAGGGAGATAGACGAACAGGATTTGGTGCGAGATAGGACACAGGCAGCTGAGTTTTGGATGACCTCGAGTTCACGTAGGGTGGAATGCGAGAGGGCAGCAAGGAGTGCGTTAGAATAGGCAAGTCTAGAGGTAACAAAGGCATGGATGAGGGTTTCAGCAGTGGATGGGCTGAGGCGAGGGCGGAGACGGGTGATGTTACGGAGGTGGAAATAGCCGGTCTTAGTTATGCTGCGGATATGTGGTCGGAAGCTCTATTCAGGGTCAAATATGACACCAAGGTTGCGAACAGTGTGGTTCAGCCTCAAAGATATTAGGGAGAGGGATGGAGTCATTGGCTAGGGAACGGAGTTTGTGGCGGGGACCGAAAACAACGGCTTCGGTCTTCACAATATTTGAGAACATTTTTGATCATCCAGAACTGTATGTCGGACAAGCAGTTTGACAATTTAGACACCGTGGAGGGGTCGAGAGAAGAGGCACTGAGGTAGAGCTGGGTGTCGTCAGCGTACATGTGAAAACTGACGCTGTGTTTTCGGATGATGTAGCCAAGGTGCACCATGTAGATGAGAAATAGGAGGGGGCCAAAGATAGACCCTTGGGGGACACCAGAGGTAACGATGCGGGAACATAACAGAGCGGGAAGAGAAGCCGTTGCAGGTGATTCTCTGGTTACGATCAGATAGATAAAAATGGAACCAGGCCTGTGCAGTCCCACCCAGCTGCACGACGGTGGAGAGGCTTTGGAGAAGGATGGAGTGGTCAACCGTATCAAAGGTTGCAGACAAGTCATGAAGGACGAGGAGGGATAATTTACCTTTGTCAGTCACAAAGGATGTCATTTGTGACTTTGATGAGAGCCGTTTCAGTACTGTGGCAAGGGCAGAAACCTGATTGGAGGGATTCAAACATGGAATTGCGGGAAAGATGGGTACGGATTTGGGAAGCGACAACACCTTCAAGGACATGGGAGAGGAAAGCGAGGTTGGAGATGGGAGGTAGTTTGCAAGGATGGAGGGATCAAGTGTTGGTTTTTTGAGGAGAGGGGTGATGACGGCAGATTTGAGGGAGAGGGGGGACAGTACCTGAGGAGAGAGAACCGTTAATAAGATCAGCTAACATGGGAGCCAGAAAAGGAAGTTGGGTGGTCAGCAGTTTGGTGGGAATAGGGTCGAGAGAGCAGGAGGTGGGTCTCATGGACAAGATGAGCGCAGAGAGGTCATGAGGGAAGATTGGAGAGAAACTGGAGAAAGATGCGAGTTCAGGGCTAGGGCAGGGGGGGAAACTTGGAGGAAGTTTGGCCCAGTGGGTTAGGAGAAGGAAGTGAAGTGGCAAAGGCAACTGAACGGATGGTCTCAATCCTAGAGACAAAGAAGTCCATGAGCTCCTCACACTTGTTATCGGAGGTGAGGGTGGAGGAGACAGGGGGTTTAATAAGGCGGTTAGCAGTAGCGAATAGGAGCCGGGGTTTATCTTTGATGACGATAAACCAGAAACATAGATCTCTCCTCAGTTATAAAAATTCTTGTCGCCAGAATCTTCCAGCAAATAAGTCAGTCAACATCAACAACAACATCATCATGATGGAAGACAGGCAAATGTTGGGTGTGGCAGTCATAGAAAAAGGGCCAGGATTTTTGAAGAACATTTCGATACCCAGAGCTGGCGTCAACCAGAGACTAAGGAGCTATTAACCAGAAATGAGCCAAACAAGGTGCATCTTACGAGCTAAAGATCTACCACAGCACAATCCACTCTCTTCTCTTAAAAATACCAATTTGTTCACCCTTTCCACTATCATTTTATGTTTGAGATTTGTAGCCAAGTTATTTTATAAATCTATAAATAACTGCATAATGTTTGAGAGATGTCGTTACATATTCTAAACTGTCTCTTCTGTAAGCAGTTGGCTTGTAACTGAACATAAAAATGGCCCGTTTCTGGAGATTATGTTGTTTGTTTGCGGTTCATTGTAATTTGCAAGTCTGTCTCTTAAAAATGGGTGTTTTACCCAAATAATGCGAATTATGTAGGCTTTAACATTTTCAGACAGAGTCGAAACAATGTACCAAATGTGTACATGGAGGACACATCAGCCAGCATTCCAACTTCCACCAACCAGCTGTGAATTTGTTTTCTCAGTTAAAATCTGCTTACTTTGAAAATGAAACCCAACATGTTTATTCATCAACAGCTACACTACAATGAAAACATAAAATATTTGCCTGCAATGCTGTTTGATGCAACAGGTCAATCTAAGGCAGCTCAAAAAGGATGTGGTCATTTAGGAGTGTTATGTAACACAAAAGCAACCTCATGCAAGCAGAAATTGCTCCTTTAACAAACTGAGCCTTATAGATCAGCTCACAGCATGCAGAATAAAGGCAACATTTGCATTATAATGTGACATATGATTTTGAATAGGAAGAACTTGGTGCTATAGCGGGTTAGAATGACAGTCAGTTGACTAGGCTGAATGCCCTTTTCTTGTCCCTACATTCTTCGGCTTTTATCAAAATCCTTTTCATCTGTGAGACCTGGGTTTGAAGATGTGGGACAAAGTCGTTTTTGTTTACCAGCTGCAATAGCACTAGACGAAATGCACTTCAGCAGCGAGGTAGAGTTTCCACAATCGGGAAATTGCACCCAAAATGTGCTTGAAATTGCGCTGGTTACATGACACTTCAAGTTTCCGCTAAAATTAATTAGCATAATCACAAACGTAAAATCTTCCATGAACTAGTGCACTTGGGCAGCGCAACAGAGCGCAATTGTGTCTTTTTCCCTCCCATTAAAAAGTATTCCTTAAATGTATTTAAGAGTGGTAACCTGGTGCAGTTTTATTATCACAGCTGAAAATTTATCACAAAAAGTAAGTATTTTTAATAAGGGTGTCCAGTCCACTGCCTGTGAGTAACTGAATTTAAAATGACTGAAAATGTCTTAAAAAAAACCCACTATAACCATTTGATAGTTTCAACAGAAAATGCTGGAAATACTCACCAGGTCAGGCAGCATCTGTGGAGAGAGACAGAGTTAATGTTTCAGGTCGGTAACTTTTTGTTAGAAAGATTGATTGCGCTAGAATCTGGGTGCAAAACGAGCAGAAACGTCTTCCCCCAGCAGTCTTAGTTCCTACAGCATGTGGAGCCACAGCACAAAATCTCACACAATTCAACACAAATTCTCAATCACTGCAGGGAACACTGATATGAGAAACTGACATTTTTTCCCTTATGCAGCAATAAGTGCTCTGAGATTGGGGATAAAGAAACACTTATTGGGACAGAAGGGAAAAAAAGGTGATTCAGCCCTTCAGTTCTGAGGAAGAATCCATACCCAAACCATCTTGTCTGTTCTCACCACAGATGCTGCCCGACTTGCTGAGCATTACCAGTATTTTCTGTTTTTGTTTCAGATTTCCAGCATCTACAGTATTTTGCTTTGTGATTCAGCCCATCCATGGCAAACCCCATCTAACACTATCACAGAAATATAGATCTGTCAGCATCTGTAAAGAGACAAAACAGATTAATGTGTCAGGTACGACCCATTTGGTAGAACTTGACTTCACTCAACCCATTTAATGAAATAAGGAAGGTTTCCCCCTCTCTACAACAAAAAAGGTAAACAAAGCAAGTGCCTAACTACATCCTTTACAGAACAGAACAAAAAGGAACCTTTATCTTTTACATAAAAGTTACAACATGGAAACAGGCCGTTATGCCCAGTCTGTGTTGATGTATATCCTCCAATGCCATGTGCCCACTCTGCTCCCATATCCCTTTATGCGCATTTCCTTCCATCATCCATGACCCATTTTTAAATGTTGACACAGTTTGTTTGAATCACAAACTCCAGTAATGCATTTCACAGCCTCACCACCCTCTGCGTAAAAAGTTTCTCCTGCTCTTTGACATAAATCTCTTACATTTAATCTTACATCTATTTCTCCTCAATCACTGGAAAGTCAGTTTCTCTCTGTCCAGTCTATTCTTTCATAATTATAAACACCTCTGTCAAATTACTCTCGAATCTCCCAAGTTCTAATAAAAAATCCCCAATTTTTAAAATTCTTCCTTTATATTTTCTTTGTAACAGGCAGCATCCGAGTGAATCTGTGCTGAACCATCTCTCTTGCCTCATCATCCTTCCCGCAGTGAGGAGCCCAAAACTGCACACAGTACTCCAACTCTGGTCTTACTATGGTTTTATGGAGATTCACCATTACATCTTGGCTTTTATATTCTATATTTAATGCAATATCCAGTATTCCAATAGCTTTTGTTATGGCATTACCCACTTGAAGCTGCTTTTAATGTTTTGGGAACCTGAACCCCAAAATCCCCGTTCTTTCATATTTTAACCCCCAAAGTGTATATATTCGTTCCTGGGATTTGGGCATCGTTGGCAAAGCCAACATTTACTGCCCATCCCCAATTGCCCTCGAGAAGGTGGTGGTGAGCCGCCTTCATTAACGACTGCAGTCCATGTGGTACTCCCGCAGTGCTGCTGGGGTGGGAGTTTCAGGGTTTTGACCCAGCAACAATGAAGCAACAGCGATATATTTCCAAGTCAGAATGGTGTGTGACTTGGAGGGGAACTTGCAGGTGATGGTGTTCCCATGCGCCTGCTGCCCTTGTCCTTCTAGGTAGTACAGGTCATGGGTTTGGGAAGTGCTGTTGAAGAAGCCATGGCGAGTTGCTGCAGTGCATGTTGCAGATGGTACACACTGCAGCCAGTGTGTACCATATAGAGCTTCTTGAGTGTTGATGGAGCTGCACTCATCCAGGCAAGTGGAGAGTATTCCATCACACTCCTTACTTGTGCCTTGTAGATGGTGGAAAGGCTTTGGGGAGTCAGGAGGTGAGACACTTGCCGCAGAATACCCAGCCTCTGACCTGCTCTTGTAGTCACAATATTTATGTGGCTGGTCCAGTTAAGTTTCTAGTCAATGGCGAGCCCCAGGATGTTAATGGTGGGGGATTTGATGATGGTAATGCCGTTGAATGTCAAGGGGCGATGGTTAGACTCTCTCTTGTTGGAGGTAGTCATTGACTAGCACTTGTGTGGCACGAATGTTACTGCCACTTATCAGCCCAAACCTGGATGTCGTCCAGATCTTGCTGCATGCGGGCATGGACTGCTTCATTGTCCGAGGAGTTGGGAATGGAACTGAACACTGTGCAATCATCAGCAATCATCCCCATATCTGACCTTATGTTGGAGGGAAGGTCATTGAGGAAGGAGCTGAAGATGGTTGGGCCAAGGACACTGCCCTGAGGAACTCCTAGGGCTGAGATGATTGACCTCCAACATCCTTTGTGCTAACTGTGACTCCAGCCAGCAGAGTGTTTCCGCCCCCCCGCCCCGATTCCCACTGACTTCAGTTTTACTCGGGCTCCTTGATGCCACACTCGGTCAAATGCTGTCTTGATGTCAAGGGCAGTCGCTCTCACCTCATCTCTGGAATTCAGCTTTTTTCCATGTTTGGACCAAAGTTGTAATGATGTCTGGAGCGGCGTGGTCCTGGCAGAACCCAAACTGAGCATCAGTCAGCAGGTTATTTGTGAATAAGTGTCGCTTGATAGCACTGTCGGCGTCACCTTTCATCACTTTGCTGATGGGGTGGTAATTGGCCGGATTGGATTTGTCCTGCTTCTTGTGGACAGGACATACCTGGGCAGTTTTCCACACTGTCGGGTAGATGCCAGTGCTGTAGCTGTACAAGAACAGCTTGGCTAGAGTCACGGCTAGTTCTGGAGCACAAGTCTTCAGCATGACAGCCAGGATGTTGTCGGGGCCCATATATAGCCTTTGCTATATCTAGTGCGCTCAGCCGTTTCTTGATATCATGTGGAGTGAATCGAATTGGCTGAAGACTGGCTTCTGTGATGGTGGGGACCTCAGGAGGAGGCAGATATGGATCGTCCACTTGGCACTTCTGGCTGAAGGTGGTTGCAAACGCTTCAGCCTTGTCTTTTGCACATGTGCTGGGCTCCGCCATCACTGAGGATGAGGATATTCAAGCCTCCTCCTCCAGTTAGTTACTTAATTGTTCACCACCATTCACGACTGGATGTGGCAGGACTGCAGAGCTTTGATCTGACCCGTTGATTGTGGGAACGTTTAGCTGTCTATAGAATGGTGCTTCCGCTGTTTAGCATGCATGTATGTAGTGCTGTGTTGCAGGTGATATACCTATCAATTCATCCAATGAAAAGCGACGAGTTAAGAAAGTAACTGTAGGTTTTTATTGGCTAAATAACAGAGCCCACCCTCGTGGGTGATCGGATCCAACAAGGAGGAATACCAGCCAGTCGACCACCTTTATACCTGGGCAGGTAGGTGGAGCCATGGGCGGAGTCAGCAGTGGTCAGCCCAGGTATAACAGCGTGACAAGAGGCGACCTCGTATAGTGATACAACAGTGTGAACAGTGATAACGATATAACAGTGATAACTATAGTGTAACGATAGTGAACGATAAAAGTGGTTTACCACAGCAGGTTCACCAGGTTGGCACCTCATTTTTAGGTACGCCTGGTGCTGCTTCTGGCATGCACTTCTACACTCCTCATTGAACCAGGGTTGGTCCCCTGGCTTGATGGTAATGATAGAGTGAGGGATATGCTGGGCCATGAGGTTACAGATTGTGGTGGAATACAATTCTGTTGCTGCTGATGGCCCACAGCACCTCATGGATGCCCAGTTTTGAGCTGCTAGATCTGTTCTAAATCTATCCCATTTAGCACTGCGGTAGTGCCACACAACACAATGGAGGGTGTCCTCAGTGTGAAGATGGAATTTCGTCTCCACAAGGACTGTGCGATAGTTACTGCTACCAATGCTGTCGTGGACAGATGCATCTGCGACATGTAGCTTGGTGAGCAAGAGGTCAAGTAGGTTCTCTCACCACCTGCCGCAGGCCCAGACTGGCAGCTATGTCCTTCAAGACTCGGCCAGCTCGGTCAGCAGTGGTGCTACCGAGCCACTCTTGGTGATGGACATTAAAGTCCGCCATCCAGAGTATATTCTGTGCCCTTGCTACTCCTCAGTGCTTCTTCCAAGTGGTGTTCAACATGGAGGAGTACTGATTCATCAGCTGAGGGAGGGCGGCAGGTGGTAATCAGCAGGAGGTTTCCTTGACCTGAAGCCATGAGACATTGGCTGTAAGGTATGACTATGTCAGGCTGTTGCTTGACTAGTCTGTGGGACAGCTCTCCCAATTTTGGCACAAGTCCCCAAATGTTAGTGAGGAGGACTTTGCAGCTTCGACTGGGCTGGGTGTGCCATTATTGAGTCTGAAGCTGGTGCCTGGGTCGATGCTGGGTGGTCCGTCTGGTTTTATTATTCTTGTTTTTCGTAGCGGTTTGGTACAACTAAATGAAATGGCCTAGCAAACCAGAGGGCAGTTAAGAGTCAACCACATTGCTGTGGGTCTGAAGTCACGTAGAGGCCAGACCAGGTAAGGACAGCAGATTTTCTTCCCTAAAAAAGGACATTAGTGAACCTGATGGGTTTTTACAACAATCCGTTAGTTTTGTGGTCACCATTACTGATGCTAGCTTTTTATTCCACATTTGTTTAATGAACTGAACTTAAATTCCCCAGCTGCCATGGTGAGAGTTGAACTCACTTCTCTAGATCATTAGTCCAGGCCTCTGGATTACTCATCCAGTAACATAACCACCATTCCCAAAATTATTTTAATGAAAACCCTTCCCTTGCAGTTGCCATCCCCACAGGTGGTGCAAAGTCTCACAATGCTAATGGTCACAGGCCAGCAGCCCTTCCTGAGTTAACCACAAGTATCTAAAATTGAAAATTTCTCAGCACTGCCATCCTTCAATACAGTGGGAAAAAAAATGTTTGCCAATCCTGCAGCAGTGTTGTAAATTGTGCTGTCAAGAGAAAACCACCACTAGTACAAAAGTAACCAAAGCGGAACAAAACCACAATATAAAATCAGCGTAGTACACACTCCAACCATGGACGGCAAACAAAGAGCAAGTTCAAAATTGCAATCTGGTCTCACAGTTCAGATGATTTATTATTAAAAGGATTAAGCTTCACTCGTTCAGTTTGTTATTTGAAATAGTCAATTAGATTATTGCCTTGCAAAAATCACTGATACTTGTTACTATATATACTCCAATTTCTCTCTCGCAAGCACAATTGAGGCCAATAGGATTCTAGAATAGAAGGGCCTCTGTGGAAGTAACATTTCTGCAGTAAGCCCAGGCAAGAACTGGCAGTGCATGATTGGTAAGCATTTCTGAACAATGCAAGTATTTCACTATACACGGACTATACATTAAGTTCAGGTCAATACTTACTGTAAAAAGATGCCATCATACTACATCAGATGTCAGCACCAGCAGGGATGAAAATGACACGTCACTGGTATGGATTTCCAATACATAATTTAAGTAGTTAGTTGGAAAACAAAAGCTTTCCTTAAGATGAGCTTACTTGGGTCCCATCTATAGATGGAAAATGTAACACGGGATCTTGGAGTTTTAAGACATATCTCACTATTTAAAACAAGGGGTCTGGGGAAGTTAGAAGACCACTAATATGTATTTGGTAACAACCCAACAGAAGAGATATTTATTTAATTCGCCTTTAGACATAAAGGAGTCATTCTGTAAAGCTCTTTTCCGGACATGGAGTCTCGAAAATTGGGAGCAGAGGTCACAGAAGTGGCCCTACAGTGTTACAGCCCTATTGCCAACGCTGCTCCCACCAAAGGAAGCACCACTCAGAATTACCGCCATAAAAACATACAGCATCAATCAGGTTTTGAATGTTTGGCACAACTACTCCTTACTCATGTCAGACAAGACGGTGTTTTACCATTAAACAGGAATGATGTACTGCAAAAGAACAAATACACTTAATGCCTTTTTCAGAAATCTGCTGAAAGTCAACAGGCATTTATTTAGCATCCTTAACATAGTTAAATATCACAAGGCTTTTTACAAAGGGATGAAACTCAGATGCTGAGCAGCAATTATGAGGTAGGTTAGGGAAAATGACAGAAGACGTGCTGCAAGACGTAGGTTTCAGAAAGGCTTCTGAAAGTGGGAAGAGATCTAGCGCAATGGTTCAGGAAGGGTGTATTAGGAATCTATACAGATTGAATTATACAGGTAGACTATCCTTTATCCGAAAACCTCGAGACCAGCCATGTTTCGGTTTTCGGAAAATTTCGGATTGCAGAAGGTATTTTATAAGACTGGGAAATTTGTCGGGGGTGGGGGTCGGCGGGGGGTCGAGGTCGGCCAGGGGGTCGGCGGGGGTTGGGGTCGGCGGGGGGAGCGTAAGTCGTGCGCCACTCTGGTCATGTCGTGCGCACGACTTACGCTGAACGAAAAAACTTTCGGTTTTTAGAGGTTTTCGGAAGTTCGGATAGTCTACCTGTATAAGGAAAGGCAACTACTGCTGCCATGACAGAGACATTACTAGATGGGTTCACTTTACACTCATGAAGAAGCTATTAACTGCTCAATAATGAGTTCACATGTATTTTTACTGCCTATTGCAGCTTCTGTACTTGTTCCCAGTATTTCTTTATTTAATATTTCTTCTTTCCCAATTTCACACTAAGGCGCCAAAAAATGTTGACATTACTTTAAAAAACTCATTGCAAACCAACACATAGATCAGGATGATACGAGATGATGATGAAATGCTAACATAGTTGAATCCACATAAGATTCCTAATTTGCAATATATTGCCACATGTCCTTTTTGTCCAAATAACTTGATTTTATTTTAGCTTTGCATGCTTTCTCAAAATGTAATAGAAACCCAAATGCAGTACATGCCATTTTGTAGGTTGAACTGAACAAGTAGATAGAAACACTGAGGGTTCTGTAGAGTTATACAATTCTTCACACTTGGAAAGGTTACTATTTGGCAGGGTCATGGTATTCCCTCATTGGAGGGCCGAGGTCTCATCTGCAGGGGATAGGACTCCTCCCTTCCTTGGGAGGAGTCTGTGGGTACCAGGTTTGCACACTGCCTCGCACCGGAGGGGTTCAGTAGAAGCAGCGTCAACCTATGGGTGTGGGGACTCAGGCATGGAGGAAATCGGCTCACTGCTTCAGATACAGCCCCTGCAGTTTGACAGATTCCCCAGATATTTTTTGTCCAGAGGATTCCTGCCACATTTGATGCAGAGGAGGCATCAGGAAGTGCTAGACTTTCTTGCAGCAAAAGCTAGCTAAGTCTGCAAGTGGTGCGGCTTCCTTGCCCCCGGGAGTAAGCAGAGTAGACCGGAGGTTGGATCCAATGGGATGGTAAAGCAGTCACAGCTTTGGTGGCCTGAATGTGCTGAGCCAGAAGAACTGGAAGCAGTAGTATACTGAGAATGTGTGAAGTGCGTCCATCTGGCTACAGGCCTGCTAGCACTTAACTGACTAAACTGGGTGAAAATTATGGTGTGTGTGGCGCAGAATTGAGTTTGTCCTTCCTTGGTCCTATGGAGTTTGTGATCTGCTAGGAGTTGGTACAGGTAGACTAGCTCCTTATCCGCAATTCCGAAATTCAAAAACCGAAAGTTTTTTCGTGGAGCGTAAGTCGTGCGCACGACATGACCCGAGTGGCGCCAAACATGACCCGACGCGGCCGATGCTTGACCCACGCAGGTGTGAGGCGTCAGTTGTGTCTCAGCGCTGTCACACGTGCGTCTGCTGCTCTCTTTGATATTTTTTGTTTTTTTGTGATTTGTGAAAATGTCAAAAAGAGATGCAGACACCACTATGGGTAACAGTGAGAAGCAGAAAAGGAAGCATCTCTCATTATCGATATCGCAGAAAGTGGAGTTATTGCAAAAGCTTGATCGTGGTGTATCTCTGCGGCGTTTTACTTAAGAATATGGTGTGGGAACTACCACCGTATATGACTTAAAGAAACAGAAAGACAAGTTGTTGAAGTTTTACACTGACAGTGATGACCATAAACTAATGAAAAGTAGGAAAACATTGCATAGGGCAAAAAATGAAGATCTTGACCGTGTGCTGATTGAGTGGATTCGACAACGAAGAAGTGAACGTGTACCACTGACTGGTTTGATGGTCATGAAACAAGCTAGAATATACCATGAAGAACTGAACATTGAAGTTGAGTGTGAATATTCAGAAGGTTGGCTGCATAAATTTAAGAAGCGTCATGGTATAAAATATCTGAAAATCTGTGGTGAAAAAGCTTCTGCTGATCATGAAGCAGCTGAAAATTACATTGACGAATTTGCCAAAATAATATCTGATGAAAACCTCGGTCCTGAACAAATTTACAATGCTGATGAAACAGCTCTGTACTGGCGCTACGTTCCGAGAAAAACATTAACAACGGCTGATGAGAGTGCACCAGCAGGTTGTAAGGACACTAAAGGACAGGTTGACTGTTCTTGGGTGTGCCAATGCTGCAGGCATACACAAGTTAAAGTTGGTAGTGATTGGAAAAAGCCAACATCCGAGATGTTTGAAAGGTGTGTGCAATTTACCTGTGCATTATTACGTGAGCAAGAAAGCATGGGTAACCAGAGGAATATTTTCTGACTGGTTTAATAACCACTTCGTACCAGCGATACGAGCTCATTGCAGGCAAGCTGGACTGGAAGAAAACTGCAACATTTTATTGTTCCTGGACAACTACTCTGCACATCCCTCCTGAACTTCTTGTGAAAAGTAATGTTTTCGGCATTAACTTTCCCCCTAATGTGACATCTTTAATACAGCCTTGTGACCAAGGAATTTTACGCTCCATGAAGAGCAAGTATAAAGACGTTTTTTTGAACTCTATGCTTGATGCAGTCAACAGAGGCATAGGAATCCAAAGCTTCCTAAAAGAGTTCAATGTTAAGGATGCCATTTACGCAGTTGCTAATGCTTGGAACGATGTTGATAAACCAACATTAACAAATGCTTGGTACAGACTCTGGCCTACAACGATGTTTGATGAAGATGGACCTGCAGATGAAGATTTTGAAGGATTTCCTGTCAGTAAGGAGATGATGATGATATCAAACCTCCTTACTTACACCAAAGGTTTATCATCCGAAAGTGTAAATAAGTTAGGGGAAGCTGACATCGAAAAAGTGCTGAACATTGACAACGATGCACCTGTTGTGCATTCGTTGAGTGATGGGGAAATTGCTGAAATGGTGTTAAATAAAGACAAGCATAAGGATAGTAGTGCTGATGATGATGACGACATTGTGAACACAGGTGAAATAATCCCCATAGATGATATGGTGAAAATGTGTGATCAGTTAATTGCTGGCCTTGAACAACGTGCATTTATCAGTGAGCAAGAGATTATGCAAGTTTACTCAATTAAAGAGAGACTGCTTAGACAGAAGCCAATGTTAATGAGACAGATGACACTGGAAGAAGTCTTTAAAAAGGCCGTCTGTCGTAGTGCTGCTTCATCACTTGAGAATCCTGTTCCTGGCCCATCTTCAGATGTCCGACTCCAACCTGATGACGACGGTGACAACACTGATGTGCCCTCTTCTCCAAGATCCTCAAGCCAGATGTAATGTACCTTTACTGCATGTATATGTACAGGTATTTAGCTTAGTTTGTACCTGTACGTTTGAAGTTTTACTGAATGTTTTCCTTACAAATAAACTGTACTAGAGTATTTATGGTCTATATTTCTCCCACTATTTAATTTACCAAATTATTACTGTACAAATAAACTGTAATACTATTTATAGTCTTTATTTATCCCACTCTGTGAATATTCATAAGGTTCGCTGCAGAAATATTAATGTGTTTGCTTACGGGGTGCTGCCCCGCAACACCGTTCTGAAATCCGAAAAATTCCGAATTCCAAAACACAGCTGGTGCCAAGGGTTTCGGATAAGGGATCGTGCACCTGTAGTACAGGATTTACATAATATTCTGTTCCACACCATTGGAATGCTTAAGTAGAAGATGACAATGTGCTTGCAGAAAGTTTTCTGTTGCAGATGGCCATTTCTAACGGTCGATTGAAATTGGCGTTTAGAAAGCTTTAACAGTAATACTAGATTGGGGCACAGCAGAAGTCCAGTTGGGGAAGTGAGATACAGAATCTGTTGGAAGGATATGATTTGCCCCTCATGGAGCAACTTATTGATTTCAGAGATGCCATTTTACATCACGTCTTGGTGCCACTTGTAGAGTCTTTGCAAAGCCACAGCTGTTCCACAAGAGGGTTGACAGGTCTTGGAATACCTTCAGGGCTGGAAGCTACCAGGGAGTGTAATGTAACGGAGCAGTTGTGAGCTCCAGCTGGTCTTTTCTGGGGTCCCAAAAAGGGGAAGAGTGCATCATATACTTGGTCAGGCAGCACTTGCCTCTATTCCCAGCCGTAGGTTTTGAGGGGAAACCTCATTTCAAAATGTAATTTCCTGCAACTTAAAATGATAGCCATTGGGCCTTGACAAAAATAAGAATTCACTGTTAACTGTTCAATAATAACGGCCGCTGTTATGAGAATTTTGTCGCTCCTGGATCTTATTTCCAACCAGTAAGCTCTATATTCTGTTAGTCCAATCAGCATGAGAGCCATCTCAGGCAGTACGGTTTTGCAGCATTCTGTACGTCTTGGAATGCTTTTTATTTTGTTGGGCAAAATGGCCACTTCCAAAAGCTACTTCAAAACCTACTTTTTCGACTCCACCTTCATCAACATTACAAATCTTAGTTTGTGGAAGAATGTCCAAATGCCATGAAGTATCGATAGTCAAGAATTTAATTATTCACTAGTGCATCTGGAGTGCCGTTTCTCACAGGTAATCTGAAGTGTGATTGAGATATTTATCATGGTCTCAGCATGTGCTGGGCAACAGTACACGAGGAAGGGTGGAACATAACATTTTTAATATTAAACCACTCTTCCCTGCTTGAAGTAGGGGTTTATCTGTTTAATAGCTCCAGGTAAATAAACAATTAAGAAAGAAAGATCAGAGGGAGAGAACAGCAAGCAACAGCCAGTGAGCTGGGAGTCAGGAATAGAGATAAAAATGAAGCACAAGGAGGAGGGAAAAAAGAGCGAAGTACAGAAATGGTGGAGGGAAGTTTCATGCTGTATTCTGGGAGTTACAGTTCATCAGGATAGCACTGTTGTATTGTGGGAGTTGTAGTGTGACATACAGAGTGACAGTTGTGCATTCCGCAACTCTGCTACTTTCGATGAGTCTTTTCCACTTAGACCTGCAAAATTCAAGCACGAGACTTCTGAGACAGAGAATGGCCTCCAGATCGAAGCATTCATGGAGTCTTTTCAAGCACACAAAAGAAACCCTAAGTTTAATGTTATTGTTGCAAATTATATAATTTTGTGTGCATTTATATCAGAAACATTATTTTTAGTACTACCTCTTCTGGTTAGTTGCACAAGATTGCTACCAAAACAATTTTCAAAAAATATTTCAAGTCATTTCATTGGTGATTATTCTTTTCCTTGCTAGTTTTATTGGTAGCCGTTTGCTAATGGCTGATTCATAATCAAGAAGTACTATGGAGATACAAAAATGAGAGCTTTTGTACCTGTTTGCTACTTGTTGATTGGCAAGGTCCACCCTTCCGTTACATTGTGTTAGTGTTACATGGCTCAAATATCATTTTCATTCAGATACAACTGTGGTGGGAACACTATAGGTGCAAGATGTTTATACTTGGATTTCTTGGAGGGGCACAATGAAAAGACATGATGTGAATATCTCACTGCCCTACATCTGGCAATGCCTTGATTTTAAAATTCTCATCCTTGTTTTCAAATCCCTCCATGGCCTTGCCCTCTCCATCTCTGTAAATTCTTCCAGCCCTAATTCTTACTTCCCAGGTTATCACTATACCACTGGTGGCCGTGCCTTCAGCTGCCAGCTCTGGAATTCCCTCCCTAAACCTCTCCGCCTCTCTCTCTCTCCTCCTTTAAGACGCCCCTTAAAACCTACCCCACCTGTTCTAATATCTCCTTATGTGGCTCGCTGTCAAATTTTGTTTGATAACGCTCTTGTGAAGCTTTGCTACATTAACGGCAAGTTGCTGTTGTTATATCTCCAGTGTAGGAGTTTCGCAAAATTCCCCTGAAAACAAGGGAAACATTGGTCCACATCGTGGATGAAGATTTGTGTGTTTTGAATTGCCTCTGGGTCAGATCAATGTTTTAAAGCATGCTCAGAACCACGAAAGACTGCTGAGCTGGACTACAACGGAATCGAGGAAATTCGTGGAAGTATTCACACACATTGAGAAAGAACATCTTGATTAAAACTTGTGCTTTTGAGCCCGGTCAAACACAGAGATTTACAGCTTGTAATGTGTTTGTGTGAAAGACCTGTCAATCAAACCAGGGAGGTCAGGAGTTGCCCACTTGACCCGAGGCCACAGAGACAGGTTGTTATGGCTGGCTATGATTCAGCAACCAATCACAGTCCTTTTGTTGTGTACTGGCCAGACAGAACGGCAGGAGCATGAAAGACCTGTCAATCAAACCAGGGAGGTCAGGAGTTGCCCACTTGACCCGAGGCCGATTATGGCTGGCTATGTTTAAATAAGCAATTCAGCAACCAATCACAGTCCTTTTGTTTGTGTACTGGAACTTTAGGCGGGAATTTTTCCAGACAGAATGGCGGCAGCACACAGGTATAAAGATAGCTACTGAGAAGCTATCTGCCCTCTTTTTACTTCGCTGGACCACAGGTGAGCAGGGTGTTCTGACTCCTCAACAAGACAACCTAGCAAGGAGTTTGGGGTGGTGATTTAAGGGAATTACTAAGATTGTTTAAATAACATTGTATCCCTCGTTTTTGCCGTCTGTACCCCCTTGTTATATACTTTTACTGCATTTACTGTGTTTGTGTGGTATAGTTTATATTTGATTATGGTTCTTTAGTTTAATAAATTTTGACTTTGCTCATATCCAAACCAATTGTCCGCTTTAACATCATTAATTGTAAGTCCTCCAGTCAGAACTGAAAGGTGGGGTAGCGATTCGGAACCACTGTTAAAATTGGTTTACAGTGCAGCAGGCAAAAGGGCTGCTGGCCAGGTATGTTACCATAAACCAGGTAATAGATGCCCCCCTACACCAGTTAAATCATAACTACTGCTTTCTGGTTTCAGAGCAGCATGAATGACAGTTAGAAACAAAATTAACTTGCATTTATATTGTGCTTCATCATTTGCTCAAGGCATCTCAAATGTGCCAGGGTTAAGGATATCTCGTCGCGGCTGAAGAAGAACTTGGCATGGGAGGGGGAGGATCCAGTGGTCGTGGTCCACGTAGGAACCAACGGCACAGGTAGAACTAGGAATGAGGTTCTGATGAGAAGTTTGAGTAGTTAGGGTCAAAATTAAAATGCAGAACCTCAAAAAGGTAATAATCCCTGGATTGTTACCTGAGCCACGTGCAAATTGGCATAGGGCAGACAGATCAGAGAATTAAATGCGTGGCTCAAGGAGTGGTGTGGGCGGGGGCGGAAGGGGTTTCGATTCATAGGACACTGGCATCGGTACTGGAGAAAGGGGGAGCTGTTCTGTTGGGACGGGCTCCACAGTGTCCTGGTGAATCGAATAACTAGGGCGGTAGATAGGGCTTTAATCTAATGAAGGGTGGGGTGGGAGGATTCAGGAAAGGGTAAATTCAAAAGCAGCGAGAGAAATGTCAAGGCTGTAGAGCAGAGTAGTGATCTGGGTAAAGAAAAGCAGAGTGGGTCAGGAATGGACAGAGAGATTAATAAAGGTAATAGGGCATTAGTGACTAAAGTGACATCAGGGAAAAATAGAAAAAAGTTACAGCTGAAGGTACTATATTGAAATGCATGAAGCAGTCGCAACAAAATAGATGCATTCAAGATAGTTTTCTAGATCAGTATGTTGAGGAACCTACTAGAGAATTGGTTATTTTAGAACTAGTATTGTGCAATGAGACAGGGTTAATTAATAACCTTGTTGTAAAGAAGCCTCTGTGGAGCAGTGATCATAATATGATGAATTTTATGTTGCGTTTGACAGTGATTAATTAAGTTCCAAACTAGGGTCCTAAATCTGAACAAAGCAAATTACATAGGTATGAGAGGCATGTTGGCTAAGGTAGGTTGGGAAACTAGATTAAAAGATATGGCAGTAGAAAAGCAATGGCAAACATTTAAATAAATAATTCATAATTCGCAACGAATATACATTCCCTTAAGGAACAAAAACACCACGGGAAAAATGGTCCACCCGTGGCTAACGAGAAATTGAAGATATTATTAGATTAAAGAAAGAGGCCTATAATGCTGCCAAAAAGGGTAGCAAGCCTGAGGATTGGGAGAATTTTAGAATTCAGCAAAGGAGGACCAAGAAATTGATAAAGGGAAAACAGAATGAGAGTAAACTAGCGAGACATAAAAACAGACTGTAAAAGCTTCTATAGGTATGTAAAAAGAAAAAGATTAGTGAAAGTAAACATGGGTCCCTTACAGGCTGAGACAAGAGAAATTATAATGAGAAATAAGGAAATGGCAGAGAAATTAAACAAATACTGTGTTTGTCTTCACAGAGGAAGACACACAAAAAATTCCGCAAATAGTGGATAACCAAGGGTCTTGTGAGAATGAGGAACTGAAAGAAATTAGTATTAGTAAGGAAATAGTACTGGAGAAATTAATGGGACTGAAAGCCGATAAATCCCCTGGACCTGATGACCTACATTCTAGGGTTTTAAAAGAGGTGGCTAGAGATAGTGGATGCATTGGGTTGTCATCTTCTTCCAAAATTCCACAGATTCTAGAACGGTTCCCACAGATTGGAAGGTAGCAAATGTAACCCCACTATTTAAGAAAGGCGGGAGAGAGAAAACAGGGAACTATAGTCCAGTTAGCCTGACATTAGTAGTAGAGCAAATGCTAGAATCTATTAAGGACATGGTAACAGGGCACTTAGAAAGGAATAGGATTGGGTAGAATCAACATGGGTTTATGAAAGGGAAATCGTGTTTGCCAAATAGAGTGATTTTGAGGTTATAACCAGCAGGATAGATGAGGGGGAACCAGTGGATGTAGTATATTTGGATTTTTAGAAGACATTCGATAAGGTGCCACACAAAAGGTTATTTATCAAAATTAGGGCTCATGGGATTGGGGATATTGTACTAACATGGATTGAGGATTGTTTAACAGACAGAAAACAGAGAGTAGGAATAAATGGGTCATTTTCAGGTTGATTTGGATGAGGGGACCAAATGTAATATATCCAAGTTTGCTGATGACACAAAGCTAGGTGGGAATGCAAGTTGTGAGGAGGATGCAAAGAGGCTGCAAGGGGATATAGACAGGCTAAGTGTGTGGGCAAGAACTTGGCAAATGGAATATAATGTGGAGAAAAGTGAAGTTATCCACTTTGGTAGGAAAAATAGAAAAGCAGAGCATTTTTTAAATGATGCGAGGTTGGGAAATGTTGGTATGCAGAGGGACCTGGGTGTCCTTGTACACAAAATCGCTGAAAGTTAATATGCAGGTACAGCAAGCAATTAGGAAAGCAAATGGTATGTTGGTCTTTATTACAAATTGAGGAGTACAAGAGTAAAGACATTTTACTGCAATTATATAGGGCCTTGGTGAGACCAAACCTGGAGTATTGTGTACAGTTCTGGTCTCGTTACCCAAGGAAGGATATACTTGCCATAAAGGGAGTGCAACAAAGGTTCACCAGACTGGTTCCTGGGATGGGGGGATTGTCCTATGAGGAGAGATTGAGTAGGCTAGGCCTATATTCTCTGGAGTTTAGAAGAATGAGAGGTGAGCTCATTGAATCATATAAAATTCTTACAGGGCTTGACAGGGTAGATGCAGGGAGGCTGTTTTCCCTGGCTGGGAAGTCTAGAACCATGGTCAGCCATTTAGAACTGAGATGAGGAGAAATTTCTTCACTCAGAGGGTGGTGAATCTTTGAAATTCTCTACCCCACAAGGCTGTGGATGCTCATTCGTTGAGTATATTCAAGGCAGAGATCGATAGATTTTTGGATATTAAGGGAATCAAGGGATATGGAGATAGTGCAGCAAAGTGGAGTTGAGGTAGAAGATCAGCCATGATCTTACTGAATGGCGGAGCAGGCTCGAAAAGCCGAATGGCCTGCTCCTGCTCCTAATTCTTATATACTTGTAGTTAGACTGGGGTGGGAAGGCACACAGATCTCTGAAGTGGTTATTTCTTTATTAGCTGCAATATACTGTACTGCATGTAATTTTTCCCCCAAATTACTACTACAACACTGGCAGATGATACCTCCTGTGCTAACTAAGAAACAAGCAGAGATTAAGAACAGTTCTGTTCACACAGGTATACATACATGAATTGTATAAACCAGAGGGAAAAAGCTTATTTTATAAATATGTGTTATAAGTACATAAAATGTTATGGTTATGCACAACTTTAGAAACTATCATGCATTAAAAACTTAAAACAGAATAACAAGAAAAAAATTACCAAGGAGGAATTCTGCCAGCAGAGAGCTTCCCCTTCTGTGCTTCACTTAACAGTTTATTGGCAACTAAGATTGGATTCTTGATCCCTAAAAGTAAAATTAGATAATGTTTAATGCACTTCACCTCACAAAAAGTTGAACATAGTATTTAATAAACTACCTTAGCCAGATAAATATTTTCTTTTTTCCTGCTGTACTTCATTGGCTGTAAAACACTTTGGGACATACTGAGGTTGTGAAAGGTGCTATATAAATGCAAGTCTTCCTTCCTTGCACTCCGCCGTGTTCTCAGCTCTTCCCAACTACACAAATCCCCTTTAAAATATAATCAACTGATCTAGAATTAACTACTGATTCCCGTAATTCTGTTGCTCAATAGTGCATTCTACAAAACAACCGACTGCCATACTGAACTAGCTTAAAAAATAAATCTTCCTTCGGATGAATACTCATTTAATGGTCATCTTGGTTTTTGTACATATTCAAAAACCCTCAAAACAACAAGAATTGCTTTCTTTCTACAGGTATTTATAAAGAAAATACCAAGTTATGTAGAGGGTAACATATGAAACACAGCATGGTTCCGTGTACAGGAATACCAAAGTGTACTGCTACGGACTGATGGTGGGGCATAGGTTAGATACCCCCCAAAACGACTTAGTTTAAAAATCTCCGCTACACTTGTGGAGAGATGCCAAATAAAAGGAAGTCGCTTGCCTACAATTGCTTATGTTTATCATGCGCACTTGCAATTGCCCAAGAGGTGTACTGGTGTTGGTCTGAAAGCAGGCTCTGCTGGCTTGGCCATGAGATTAACAATCTGAATGATCCTGCACACCCTCATGGGAGGGTAAATAACCTTTATTATAAAAATACAAAACATGCACATCTACATGGTAATCTCATTGAAGGGTCAAGATGTCAAAGTTCAAAAAAGTGAAGATCACATGTTTTGTAACAGTCAACTGAACCTCAAAAATAAAATAACTGCCTCAAAATCATTTTCATTCATCCTTTCAAAAATATATACTGTGGATTTCATGGAAACAGATTTACTTTGTACTGACACATTCTTTGAATGGCAGCATCCTATTTGTAGGTGATCAACAGCACAGTGCAGGTATAGTGATCATGATTTATTCAAGTTTATCAAATAAATTTACTATCGACAATCAGGATTTTTTGTTCAAATAACGAGTGCTAATTGAGAATGGGTATGGAGAATTTGGGTCCTGGAAAGCTCCTGTTGGGCATAGGATTCAATTAGTGGACACAGCTTTAAGTTAAACGTGTTAAAAAGAAAATAAATTAAAAGTTGGTTAATTTTTTTATTACCAGGGCAATAGAACTGTGGGACAGATTGCCAGCAGGGTGGTGGTACAGAAAACAATGGCAGGTTTAAAAAAGACTGGATGAATTTCTGTTATGGGAATTTTGGGCTATGAGTTGTATAATTAGTAAGTACAGTAATGTGAAGGGATGTTTGAAAAATGAAGTTTCAAACAGTCAGCTAAAAGGTGTAAGGAGTAAATGAGGTGGGTAACAAATGCTCACTGGTACAAATATGATCTTAGATTCAGCAGCACTCAACTTCAACTACATTATTATTAATTTAGAATTTGGTTCTTTGCTCCACAGACATCATAAAATGAAGCTTGGAATAGGGTCTCAATCGGTGGTGCAGTGCTATAAAAATCATATTGCAAATTATTCTTCCAGACCCCCCCCCCCCCGCCCAAAAAAAAAAAGTGGCTGCCAGCTGCGACATCTTATTTTTCTAACATTCACAATATGGCCAGCATGATTGACTCATGACTTAGTCAGTCATTTGTTATGTGGTCAGGTTCACTTGTGGTAGAAAATCATGACACAGCTGGCGGCCTTGATTGTACTCTTTATTTATACAAAAACAAAAAGGATATGAAGAGAGTTTCATACAAGCCAGTTTAACAATATTTTTGTCTTGTACTGTCTTAAGAAGTTTGTCACAATGTTTGGAGTGTTCAAAAGCTAGTTTCCTTTTAAATGTTTCATAATGGAAATGGCCACCACCTTTGGGAGCGCGGTTGGGGCGGAGAAAATGCAAGAAGTTCATTCTCTTTTTAAGTTTAATTCCTCACTGGTGAAATTCTTCCACATAACTTGTCTTCAGTTTTTGTAAATCTGTTTATTTCTCTGGTCACAGCATTTCCTCCTTACTTACTTGAGCTGCATGGGTTACCAGAGTATCTTCTCAGAACTGTGGGTTAGTTAACTCAATCAATTCAAAACTCAGATTACCCATGAAAAGCCCAATCTGATAGCATTAGCTTCACTACTATAGAATTTCATTCTTCACAAAAAAAGCCCACAGGGACACGACTTACCCGTGATTCTTAGCAAGAACAATCATGTCATCCCACTTAGCCTAAATAAGTGATAACAGGATAATCAAACAAGACAGGGAAACATTCACAGTGATCAGAACAGGCTGCATGTATTTACTTTTAATTGAATTTTCTGTGAACTCAATCACCAAATACAACAGGTCTTGCTTTCCACTTGAGGATGCAGAGACCCAGAATCCCTGATGGACCCCCCCAAAAAATAAACCCATCATTTCAATCACCTTAAAGTCTTATTGCAGGAGGTGGGAAACTACAACTATAGTCTGATGAACTCATCCATACTCCAATGACTGTACTACTGGGGTGGTAGTATTAATAGTAGGCCACTTCTAATTATGCAAAGCACATTAACTAATCTTGCCATGGCCTTTCCATCATTTGAATTTAATACCATCCAGATACATTTAAAAATGAGACCATCACGAAAAATGTGTGGGAAAAACAAGTTACTAAAAGTCAAAAATGATCCCTTGAAGAGCTTTGTTCAAATGTATCCATGTGATCTTTCCTCTGCTCCAATACTGCCTAACAACCATGGCCTCAGATCAGTCCTTTCAAATGGAAGCACCAGTAAAGTAGATTGAACACTGGCCATAAAGAATATCACAGATGGGTATCAGGTACACAAATGTCCTAACAGTAGCAACAACAACCTGCATTTATATAGCAGCTTTAACATAGGAAAACATCCCAAGGTGCATCACAGAGGCACAGACAAAAATGGATGCGGAGTTAAAGAATGAGAAATTAGGAAGAGTGACCAAATGTGTGGTCAAAGAGATGAACTTTTAAGGTGGGTCTTAAAAGGAGGAGAGGGAGGTGGCGAGGCAGAGGGGTTTGGGGTGGGAATTCTAGAGTGTGGGGTCTACAGCTGCCAATGGTGGCAAAAGGAGGGAGGGATATACTTGGGGGCCAGAGAGGAAGAGAGAGAAAAAAAAAAGAGAAAAAGGGAGGGAAGGAAGGAAGGAAGGGAGGGAACAACAGAGGTAGCTGAATGGATGGTTTCAATCTTAGCGACAAAGAAATCCATGAGCTTCTGGCACTTATTGTTCAAGGTGAGGAGAGGTGTAAAGTGATAGTTAGCCATACAGAAGAGAAGAGGTTATTGTTGCTCTCCAGGATGATCTTGGAGTAGTGGGTGGTTTTGGCAGGAGAGTGAGGCCCGATCGTGCTTCCGCCAGATCTGGTAATAGATGGCTGAAGCAGCAGGAGTAGGCTGTACAGCCCTTTGAGCCTGCTCTGCCATTCAATAAGATCATGGCTGATCTTCAACCTCAACTCCACTTTCCTGCCTGATTCCCATATCCCTGGATTCCCTTAGAGTCCAAAAATCTGTCGACCTCAGCCTTGAATATACTCAACGATTGACCAAATCAACAGCTGCAGGAGTATCATGGTGAATGGAAGATCAAAGGCAAGGCAGTTGGTTTGAAAGTGCAGTTGTAAATTAGGGCAGCTGCAAAAAAAAGAGTGGGATTGGAAGAGAGTAGAGTGATGTGGGTGGTGAGAGATGCAGACCTGAATCGGACTTGAATCCACAATCTTCTGACTCCGAGGCGAGAGTGCTACAAACTGAGCCACGGCTGACAAAGATGGAAAGGTGACCACTCCAAACTCTACACTTCTCTTTTACCCATAGGAGTAAAGAGGTAACGTGAGCTAGTAAGTTGAGGAGGTGGCAGTGAATATGGGTAGGAAAGTTTATATGGAAGGAAAGACAGGCAGGTGGTGAAATCAAAGAGGGCAAGGTGAGTTGAGACAGAGATTGAAATTACCTAGGATGAGGAGTTGCTTACTGCAGATGCTGAGTGAAGAATGGACGGAGGATATCTCGGAGAAACTCAGGATGGGGCTTGGCAGGGGGGGTGGTCGCTGCCCACGCCCGCAGACTCGGCCAAGCTGGAAATCGCGCGGGCCGAGTTCACAACCATTGAGCAACTCGGCATCATCCGCCGCTCCAGCAGCCCTTGGGCCTCGCCCCTCCACATCGCCCCCAAGCCCGGCGGAGGCTGGCGCCCCTGCGGGGACTACCGCCGCCTCAACGATGCCACCACCCCCGACCGATACCGCACATCTAGGACTTCTCGGCCCGATTGGCTGGACGAACCGTCTTCTCCAAGGTCGACCTGGTGCGCGGTTACCACCAAGTCCCCGTACACCCGCGGACATCCCCAAACCGGCCGTCATCACCCCATTCGAGTTCCTGAGGATGCCCTTCGGCCTCAAGAATGCAGCCCAGGCTTTTCAGCGCCTTATGGACTCCGGCTGTTGAGCTGTGGGCCCGCGTGGTATTCCGATCCTGGGCCTCCTCCAACTGCTGGCGCACAGTGCTTGCATATCCCAGGGGCGCAGTTAGTTCGAAGCGTCCCCTGGGATCATGTGGGCCATGGAGAGCCAATGGTAGCAGGGAATGCTTCATTCATAAACTTGACAGGAAGAGCTGTCAAACCTATAAATACTATAAGCCCCAAAGCATCACTAAAACTTCAAATAAATTCCAAAAAAAAAAAATCACATTTTAAAAATAACTATAAATTACATGAAATAGCTATTTTAAACAACAATTTAAATTTTTGAAAAAATTAATTACATTTTCTAACAGGGTTAAAAATAAACTTACCTTTCTTTAAAGTATTTAAAAATAATAAACCTGTGGAAAAAATGTTTTAATTTTAATTAATTCACCACTTACCTTGTTAAAAGCAGGCCTTGCGCCTGCTTTTTAAAAGTGTAACTGCTGGAGATTTACCCTCCCGGAGAACCCTGCAAAAAAAACGTAAGTTCGATGCACACGCGCTGCCTCTCCGGCGCACGCGTGCCACCTGTCAACCCCTTCTTTCAAAGGAACGGAAGTTCCGGTTTTCCGCACATGCGCAGTGCATACACGAAACCGGCACTTTCGTTGGGCCTACACGAGAGTACCCAGTGCGTACTCATGTGTGGGGACCCGAATTTCTGGGTGTAGCCAAAGGCGGCCAATTCCATCCTCCAGAGCTGTATTATGTTATTCTTGATCTTGGCGAGTTTCCGGTTATCCAGCATAAAGGCCACGGAGCGCTGATCAGTTATGAGCGTGAAATGGCGACGAGCGAGAAAATGACTCCATTTACGTACTGCTTCGATGATAGCCGTAGCCTCCTTCTCAACAGGAGGATAATGGAGCTCGCTACCCTGCCAAGTTCTGGACAGAAATGCAACGCGTCGACCACCTTGATTCAAGGTAGCAGAGATCACCACATCCGATGCATCGCACTCGACCACGAAAGGGAGATTTTCATCGATGGAACGAAGCGTGGCTTTTTCCAGTTGTCGCTTGAGGTCGAAAGCTGAAATAGCCGTTGCCTTCAACGGAAATGACTGTGAAGCAGGGGCTGGATTTCGTCGGAAAAGTGGGGTATCCACTTCGCATAATAGGCGAACATGCCGAGGGCCTGACAAAAAGAGCTGAGATTCGTAGGATGAGGGAGCTCCTGAAGCGGACGAAGTCACTCCGGATCCAGTTTGATGACACCATTACCCACCCAGTAGCCAAGGATGTTGACTGGTGGTACCGATTTCACAGATTTGGACTCATTTAAAGGTTAAGTTGCGACGACGGAGAACGTCAAGAAATTTCTGGAGGTTGGCATTATGCTCCTTCTGGTCAAGACCAGCAATGGTGATATTATCCAGATATGGAAAAGTGTCCGTTAAGTTCTCCTGTTTGACTAGGCTATCCATTCATTGCCCGTTGAAAAGACGGCCACCCCATTGGTGACCCCAAATGCTAGGCAACAAAACTGGTAAAGCCGACCATTGGCCTCAAAAACCGTATACTTTTTGTCAGAGACCTTTAACGGTACTTGATGGTATGCGCTCTTTAAATCAAAAGTTGAAAATACCTTGTAGTTGGCAAGGTTATTGACCATGTCATCGATGCGTGGTAGTGGGTAGGCATCCAGGTCGGTATACTGGTTAATAGTTTGCGAGTAATCGATGCAAAGAAGTTTCTTGTGTTGCTTCAGAGGATTTTTAACAACGACGACATGAGCCCGCCAGGAAGATGAACATGGCTCAATGATACCGTCAGCTAGAAGGCGAGAGATTTCTGTCTCGATAAAGGATAGATTATCTTGGCTGAAACGTCGTGATTTAGTGACTATGGGCTTACATTGGGGGAGAAAAGATTGGCAAACAAGGAGGGCTCATCGAGCGAAGCCGCCAAAAGCGCACAAAACGGTACTTTGGAAATAGTAAGCTCCGGTTTTGACCCTCCAAACTCAAAAGTGAGTCTTTTGTGTTGTTTCTGGAAATCCTGTCCCAAGAGCACATCACTGCATAGGTTTTTGAGCACCCCGAGCCGGGTGGAGGAATAAGTGCGGCCATTGAGAAGAAGGTTGACAAGACAAAAGCCAGAAGAGTTGGTGGTCAGTGTCGTCAGAGCCATTGCAATTTCCCTGTCCGAGGGGTAAATACGCAGTTTTAACTTACTGACAGCCTGCTCACTGATGAAGCTGTCAGAGCTGCATGAGTCGATTAGTGCACTCAAAATGTGTCCATTTACCAAAAGCTCCGTGGCTGCATGGAACAGACTTTGGGGAAAAACAGCTGTGATGGGAGGAGGGGCAGTTTTACCCTTGACAGTTGTAACCTTAGTGGCTTTTTGGGAGGAGCAGTTTTATAGATAGCAGCTGTAACCTTAGTAGTGGCTCTTGGGGGAGGAGCAGTTTTATAGATAGCAGCTGCAAAACTAACAGGGGCTCTTGACTGGCATACCGTGGAAAAGTGACCTTTCTTACTGCAGGTTGCGTTATGAGCAGGACAAAATTTCCTATAGTGGAATGCACCTCCACAGAAGAAACACTTCCTTCCAGATTGCCAAGATGCCGCTAGGGCAGGGTCATCATCGGCTAGGATAGAGTAGTCATCAGTGAGGGCTTCCGCCCGAGGCCCATTGGAGGAGTCACCAAAAGTGATAGCAGCAGTCCGTGCACGCGGTAAAAGATAGGCATCTAAAAAATCAAATCAAATCAACTTTTATTGTCATTGTTAGTGCACAAGTGCAGTACAACGAAATGTAGGCTTGCGGCTCCCGAGAGTGTACAATTTGGATTAGGACACTTAAACATTTCAACATACATTTGTACATATATATTAGCATAAATATGACCATAATAAAGTGCATCGGCAGATGTGCAGGCTTTAGTGTTTATTTGTGGAGTTCAGTAGGATGACAGCCCTAGGAAAGAAGCTGTTCCTAAATCTGGTCGTACGGGTGCGAATGCATCTGTAGCGTCTTCCAGATGGTAGGAGGGCGAACAGACTGTGGCTGGGGTGGGTAGGGTCTTTGATGATGGACCGTGCCCTCCGTAGGCAGCGTTTCTGATATATATGTTCTATGGTCGGTAGCCGGGTGTCGGTAATGCGTTGGGCAGTTTTGACTACCCGCTGCAGGGCTTTCCGGTCATGGGAGCTACAGCTGCCGTACCATACCGTGATACAGTTTGTCAGGATGCTCTCTATAGTGCAGCGGTAGAAGTTAGAGAGGATCGGGGGTGACAGATTACATCCCTTCAGCCTCAAGAAATATAGGCGCTGCTGGGCCTTCTTCACCAGAGAGGAGGTGTTGAGGGACCAGGAGAGGTCTTCCGTGATGTGGACTCCGAGGAACTTAAAGCTGGCCACCCTTTCCACCTCCGCCCCATTGATGTGGATATTTTTTTTTGCTAAGTCCAGACAGCATGCCTGGTCATAGGCAGCTTGTAACTTGAGGGTTTTATTCTCCAACAGACGCTGGCGTATGAAAGGAGACGAAATTCCATTAATAAAGGAATCACGAATTAACTCGTCCTGGTACTGCTCTGCTGAGACAGCTTCGAGATTACAATCCTTGCTGAGCCTGCAAAGCTTTTGAAGGAATTCGTCAAGTGATACCCCGGGTTGTTGTCGAGTTGTGGCCAGTAGATGCCAAGCAAAAATTTTGTTTGGGGCCTTAACATAGTTGCTGTAGTATTTGGATAGCGGAATCATAGTCTACAGTCTTCGATATAGTCAAAGGAAAGAGGGGATACATAATTGGCAAGTATCTCCAACTTATCAGGAACATTCTCACCACACACCCTGAGGAAGTTGCTGAAGGTACGATACCAGTGTTTCCATACCTTAGCCGTTGTAGCTGAATTCGGGTACAGGTCAAGACGGGCGGGTCGGAGTAGTTTCTCCATGATGGATTGATTACTACCTCTGGTTCCCTTCTACCGTTTGAGTCGTAGCCGTCTGTTCCCAAAACCACTCAGAGCATGGAGCAGCAAGCAGTCGATTAAATTGACGCAAGAAAACTACTAGGCACTTGGTCAGAGTATTAAACAAGGCTTTAATCGACTGTTTCACAACATGGAAGTCTAGTTATCCTTCACTAGTTCCCGTTTACAAAATGTCCCTGAGCAAGCTGGGCCCGTGCCCAAGTATTTATACTCTCCCTGGACAGCGCCACCAGCAGGCCGCCCAGTATATTTCATAAGTCATTTCTACATAAATGGCACGATTTGTGTCAGTATGTACACAAATCTTTGAAGGTGGCAGGGCAAGTTGAGAAGGCTGTTAAAAATAATATGTGATCCTTGGCTTTATTAATAGAGGCAGAGTACAAAAGCAAAGAAGTTATGCTAAACCTTTATAAAACACTGGTTAGAGTAAATAAGGAGAAACTGTTTCCAGTGGCAGAAGGGTTAGTAACCAGACGGCATTTAAGGTGGTTGGCAAAAGAACCAGAGGTGACACAAGGAAACTTTTTTTTAATGCAACAAGTTGTTACATGCGATCTGGAATGCACTATCTGAAAGGGTGGTGGTGGAAGCAGATTCAATAGTAACATTCAAAAGGGAATTGGATAAATACTTGAAGGGAAAAGATTTACAGGGCTATGGGGAAAGAGCAGGGGAGTGGGACTAATTGGATAGCTCTTCAAAGAGCCGACACAGGCACAGTGGGCTGAATGCCTCCTTCTGTGCTATGATTCTATGAAATTTTTAAAAAATTCAAGTAATGACTTTTTTCCAAGTTTCCTTCCCTCTTTAAAATATACCACATATACAATGTATGGATGTTACTGACTTCAACTAAATTTACTCAATAGCCATAAGTTTTCCAGCAATCCGACCAAATGAAGGAAATCTGATAATACGATAGGAATAGTTTCACTTTTAGTTTCTTTACATACTTGACTAAAATTATGCAACCTCATTTGTATTCATAAAAATGTACATACCCCTGAGTGCTCCAACAGCTCCAAAATTCAAGGACTTTCCATCCATTGTACTGGCATCACATTCTATATCCCCTGATAGATTTAGATTGGATCCCATCCCTGCATTGGTGAAAGGAGAGTCCTGAAATGGAAAATTGTTGGAAATAAAGTAATACATCCTTCTTTTGCATCTTACACAGAATTATACATATTTAGTTAGGAAAAAACTATGCTCATTTTTTTCTGTTCTGCATACTTGAGCCCTGAAAATCAGAAGGCCTGAATCCAAATTTCAGGAAAGGAGATAGCCACATCCAACTTATTTTTTCCCAAAACTATTATTACTGCAATTATTTATAAGACACCACAGCACACCAACTCCGACAGATTAACTGGCAACACAGTATAAAAAAACCACACAGAAGTTCTGGGGTGAATAGAAACATAGAAAAATAGGAGCCAGAGTAGGCCATTCGGCCCTTCGAGCCTGCTCCGCCATTCAATATGATCATGACTGATCCTCTATCTCAATACCATATTCCCGCTCTCTCCCCATACCCACTGATGCCCCTGTGCCGAGAAATCTATCTCCTTCTTAAATATATTCAGTGACTTGGCCTCCACAGCCTTCTGTGGTAGAGAATTCCACAGGTTCACCACCCTGAGTGAAGACATTTCTCCTCATCTTAGTCCTAAATGTCCTGCCCCATATCCTGAGACTGTGATCCCTCATTCTAGGCCCCCCAGCCAGTGGAAACATCCAGTCTGTCTAGCCCCGTCAGAACTTTATACATTTCAATGAGATCCCCTCTCATTCTTATAAACTCTATGCAACATCGCTGCTCAAAACTGTCCAAACAGATCATAATGCAGTCCAAGGACATAGAAGTACAATAGTGGATTGTACAATAGCTCATAATAAAGCTCTGGGGAATGGAATATTTCTCCAGTTTTATTATCTAGTGCAGTGCTATGAGTAGACTTCCTTGCAATGGTACCAACACTGTATGGGGCAGGGAAGCAAAAGAGATATTTAAGCCAATATACTGCAATGCTGTGTGCAGTCTTGTTTTAGTTCTGAAAGCCTCATTGCTAGTTTTATTGGATTTTAGAATTATTTTATTTATAGTCGTAAAGAAATGCAATCCTAATTTTAGTTTAGTCTACAGTTTGCAAATTCTAGCCATATTTTAGGGATCCTATAGGATCATGTCAGTATTTGCAGGGGATCCTTGAGAGTGCACCAATATTGCAGCCACCCTCCCTCCAACACAGAAAATTTTGAACAAACACTGCTTTAGTATACCAACGTGTTGTCCCATAAAATGGTAGAACAAAGGTTCCCTTCAGAAAAGTCCCAATTTCTGCCAAGCTTATCAGGCAACTGCTCAGTGAAGCCTAGGTCCTCCTCACTGGGATGGCGGAGTTATAAAAAAATAAAATGAACAGTAACTTCCACAAAACCACATGCAAAAGGAGACCCTCGGAGCATTAGATTACCAACTTATCATAGAAATTTACTGCAAAGGAGGCCATTCGACCCATCGTGTCTGTGCTGGCCTTACAGTATAGTTTTCCTCATTTTGAATGCACTTGATATGCCATGTAAAAATAAATAGCACACTATCCAAACAAAGAAGTCAAAAGATAGTGCCCCTTTAAAGCTCGGCATTTCTTCCAACTGTTCAGACTTACCCAATGGCTGCGAATGGGTTGCTGGCTTGGAGTGCTTTTTGTCAATATTTCCTACATTTTTGAATCTCTGTTGCTTGCTCTCTTTAATGCAGATATTTTGGCATTGAGAGTGTGTTTGTGGTTCTATTCCGACTAGGAAAGAGGCTAGAGAATCAGCCAGATTCCAAAAATTGTGGCACTCCACTCTCAATTTTTCGATATCGTTGTTGAGCAGAGCAATTATTACCTCACTTCATTCAATCCTTTGAAATGTTAGAGAGGGACGGAAAAAGCTTAAGAATTGAAAGGCTCATCACGATTGAGGTGGTGCCAAGCAGAAGCAAAGTGACTCCCCATAAAATGAGGGATGAAGCCATTCTCATACACTTCCAGCCTGTCGCACAGTAGCCTAACAGGACCAAGTTATTTTCAATGCCTATCAATTGTTACCAGGTTCAACATCCATCCTCTCCAACTGCTTAGAGAATATAACTAAGTTATTTGCATTGAAAAAGGTCTTCTTCGAAAGAAACTTGGTTAAATAAAAGATAAGAACATAAGAAATCGGAGCAGGAGTTGGCCCTTCGAGCCTGCTCTGCCATTCAATCGGATCATGGCTGACATTCTACTTCAACTCCATCTTCCCACCCTATTTCTATATCCCTGGATTCTCTTAGTATCCAAAAATCTATCCATCTCTGTCTTGAATATACTCAACGATTCAGCATCCACAGCCCTCTGGGGTAGAGAATTCCAAAGATTCACATCCCTTTGAGTAAAGGAATTTCTCCTCATCTCAAACCTAAATGGACAACCCCTTATTCCAAGTCTGTGACCCCTAGTTCTAGACTCTCCAGTCAGGGGAAACACCCTCCCAGCATCTACCCTGTCCAGCACCTTAAGAATTTTATGTGTTCAATGAGAGCACCTCTCATTCTTCTAAACTCTAGGGAATACACCACTAGTCCACTCAATCTCTCCACATAGATCAATTCCCCCCCTCATCCCAGGAATGTTTTTGCCCTGAGGAGGAGCAAGGTGCCAGGCAGTTTATTTACACATATACAAACAAATTTAACTTTCAGTTCAAGAGAGGTGCAGGCCTGCTCATGAAAGCTGCCGTTTGCAGCGACTATAAGTAAAGGCTTCTGGGAGTAAGCCGAAATAGTTGAATTCAGCAACACCCTTTGTTGTGCCACCTTATGCATTAAAAAATAAAGTTAAGGACATCTCTTCTGGGCTGGAAAGAAACTTGGAGTGGGAGGGGGAGGATCCAGTTGTCGTGGTCCATGTTGGTACAAACGACGTAGATAGGACAAGGAAGACGGTTCTGTTAAAGGAGTATGAGCAGCTAGGGGTCAAATTAAAAAACAGAACCTCAAGGGTAATAATCTCTGGGTTATTACCTGAGCCACGAGCGAATTTGGCTAGGATAAATAAAATTAAAGAGTTAAATGCGTGGCTCAAAGACTGGTGTGGGAGAAATGGGTTTTGCTTCTTGGGACACTGGCACCAGTACTGGGACAGGAGGGAGCTGTTCTGTTGGGACGGACTCCACTTGGCCAGTGCTGGGACTAGAGTCCTGGCGAATCATATAACTAGGACTGTAGAGAGGGCTTTAAACTAATTAGTGGGGGGGGAGGTTTCTAGAGAGCAAATAATAGAAATGACAACAGAGAAGGTCATAGACTTAGGTAGCAGTGGGGGAATTAAAAAACAGAATGTGTCAGGAAGGGACAGAAGGTATGGAGTAAAAAGTAAAGTACTAAAAAGGGAAAAAACAGGAACTAAGTGTTACAAAACATATTTGAAAGTTCTTTATCTGAATGCACGTAGCATTCGTAACAAAATGAATGAGTTAACGGCACAAATAATGACATATGGGTATGATCTTGTGGCCATTACAGAAACATGGCTGCAGGGTGACCATGACTGGGAATTAAACATACCAGGTTATTTAACAATCAGGAAGGACAGGCAGGAAGGGAGAGGAGGTGGGGTGGCTATGTTAATAAAGGAAGGAATCACTATAATACAGAGAAATGATATTGGGTCAAAGGAGCAGGATAGTGAAACAGTTTGGGTGGAGATAAGGAATAATAAGGGGAAAAAAACACTAGTGGGTGTAGTCTATAGGCCTCCGAACAGTTGCAACTCTGTTGGACGGAGTATTAATCAGGAAATAGTTGAGGCTTGTAATAAGGGAACAGCTATAATTATGGGGGATTTTAATTATCATATTAACTGGACAAATCAAATTGGGCAGAGCAGCCTTGAGGAAGAGTTCATTGAGTGTATTAGGGATGGGTTTCTTGAGCAGTATGTAACTGAACCGACCAGGGGGCAAGCAACCTTAGATTTGGTCCTGTGTAATGAGACAGGATTAATTAAAAATGTCCTAGTAAAGGATCCCCTTGGAATGAGTGACCATAACATGGTGGAGTTCCATATTCAATTAGAGGGTGAGAAGGTTGGATCTCAAACAAGCGTGCTGAGCTTGAATAAAGGAGACTATGAAGGTATGAGAGCGGAATTAATTAGAGTGGACTGGGAAAATAGATTAAAGGGTAAGACGGTACATGGCCAGTGGTGTAGATTTAAGGAGTTATTTTACAACTTCCAAAAAAAATATATTCCACTGAGGAAAAAAGGGTGTAAAAGAAAAGATAGCCATCCGTGGCTAAGTAAAGTAATTAAGGATAGTATTCGACTAAAAACAAGGGCATATAAGGTAGCCAAATCTAGTGGGAGGATGGAAGATTGGGAAGTCTTTAAAAGACAGCAAAAAATAACTAAAAGATTGATTAAGAAAGGGAAGATAGATTATGAAAGTAAATTAGCAAAAAATATAAAAACAGACAGTAAAAGTTTCTATAGTTATATAAAAAGAAAAAGGGTGGCTAAAGTAAATGTTGGTCCCTTAGAGGATGAGACCGGGAAATTAATGGTGGGAAACATGGAGATGGCAAAAACACTGAACAATTATTTTGTATCAGTCTTTACAGTAGAGGACACTAAGAATATCCCAACACTGGACAAACAGGGGGCTCTTGGGGGGGGGGGGGGGGGGGGGGGGCGGGGAGGAACTAAATACGATTAAAATCACCAAGGAAGTGGTACTTGGTAAAATAATGGGACTCAAGGCGGATAAATCCCCTGGGCCTGATAGCTTGCATCCTAGGGTCTTGAGGGAAGTAGCGGTAGGGATTGTGGATGCATTGGTAATAATTTTCCAAAACTCACTGGACTCAGCAAAGGTCCCGGCAGATTGGAAAACTGCTAATGTAACACCCTTATTTAAAAAGGGTAGTAGGCAGAAGGCTGGAAACTATAGACCCGTTAGCCTAACATCTGTGGTTGGTAAAATGTTAGAGTCCATTATTAAGGAGACAGTAACGGGACATTTGGATAAACATAATTTAATAGGACAAACTCAGCATGGTTTCATGAAGGGAAAGTCATGTTTGACAAATTTGCTGGAGTTTTTTGAGGAAGTAACATACAGGGTGGATAAAGGGGAACCAGTGGACGTAGTGTATTTAGACTTCCAAAAGGCATTTGACAAGGTGCCACACAAAAGATTATTTCTCAAGATAAAAAAATCACGGGATTGGGGGTAATATTCTGGCGTGGGTGGAGGATTGGCTCTCTAACAGAAGGCAGAGAGTTGGGATAAATGGTTCGTTCTCAGATTGGCAACCAGTAACTAGTGGTGTTCCGCAGGGGTCAGTGCTGGGTCCCCAACTCTTTACAATCTATATTAACGATTTGGAGGAGGGGACCGAGTGTAACATATCAAAGTTTGCAGATGATACAAAGGAGAGGTTGAGTAGATTGGGACTCTACTCATTGGAGTTCAGAAGAATGAGAGGCGATCTTATTGAAACATAAGATTGTGAAGGGGCTTGATCGGGTGGATGCGGTGAGGATGTTCCCAATGATGGGTGAAACTAGAACTAGGGGGCATAATCTTAAAATAAGGGGCTGCTCATTCAAAACTGAGATGAGGAGAAACTTCTTCACTCAGAGGGTGGTAGGTTTGTGGAATTTGCTGCCCCAGAAAGCTGTGGAAGCTACATCATTAAATAAATTTAAAACAGAAATAGATAGTTTCCTAGAAGTAAAGGGAATTGAGGGTTACGGGGAGCGGGCAGGAAATTGGACATGAGTCTAGGTTCGGAATGGTCATGGCCCTGTGGGTAGTGGAGTGGGCCCAGGGGCCGTGTAGCCTTGTTCTGCTCCTACTGTGTTCTAATTCTGTTAGATTTCAGGAGATGGTTTTATTCCTGTTCCTGGCTGGGGTGGAGATCGCCTTTACAGAAGGTAAGTACTGTAGAAAATATAGGGACAGAGTGATCTCCTGGAAGAATTTCGATCGCCTAGATGGGTCGGAGAGGAATTTCCCAGATTTTTTTCTCCCAAATTGGCCATTGGGTCTTTATCTGGTTTTTCGCCTCTCCCGGGAGATCACATGGGTTCAGGTGGATGCAGAGTGATAGAAGATTTGAGGTTAGGATCAGATCAGCCATGATCTTATTGAATGGTGGAGCAGGCTCGAGGGGCCGATTGGCCTACTCCTGCTCCTATTTCTTATGTTCTTATGTTCTTAGTCTAAAAAGGAGCCAAAAGCCAGACTTTGATTGCTTTTCATACTTTGTTATACTACTGGCCAATAGATTTCAATTTGGCCGTTTCAAATACTGTACCTTATTATTCTCTTACTTGGTGTGGATTTTTGTGCTTGTTATGAGATGTTAAGAATAGAACACATCGCAGTTTGAATTTCCCTCTCTATTGCTGCAAACTCAGAAAAGTGCACCGTTCTCGCATTTTTCCATTTCCTACAAATCATCATGTGCGCATTCCAAGTGAGATTGCTAATTAGTGCTGAATTTGGGGCAGTTGTGTGTTGGGGGTCATGACCACTTGGAACTGGACCAAAACCACCCAAGTCAGTTTGCCAGCAGACAGAGGAAACTTTCATTCAGTCACAGCATGATTTGAGTAGATTGAGCCTATACTCTATGGAGTTTAGAAGAATGAGAGGTGATCTCATTGAAACATAAGATTCTGAAGGGGATTGACAGGGCAGATGCCGAGAGGTTGTTTCCCCTGGCTGGAGAGTCCAGGACTAGGGGAAATAGTCTCAGGATAAGGGGTCAGCCATTTAAAAATGAGATGAGGAGGAATTTCTTCACTCAGGGTTGTGAATCTTTTGAATTCTCTACTCCAAAGGGCTGTGGATGCTGAGTCGTTGAGTATATGCAAGGCTGAGATAGAAACATTTTTGGACTCTGGAGGAATCAAGGGATATGGGGATCGGGCGGGAAAGTGGAGCTGAGGTAATCTTACTGAATGGCGGAGCAGGCTCGAAGGGTTACATGGCCTACTCCTGCTCCTAACTCTTATGTTTTAATGTTTTCGATACAGGCAACAGCCTGACAGTCATACTCACAGAATCATACCTTTCAGCCAATGTCCCAGACTCCTCCATCACCATCCCTGGATATGTCCTGTCCCACTGACAGGACAGACCCACCGGAGGTGGCGACACAGTAGTATACAGTCAGGAAGGAGTGGCCCTGGGAGTCCTCAACATTGACTCCAGACCCAATGAAGTCTCATGGCTTCAGGTCAAGGAAACCTCCTGCTGATTACCACCTACCGCCCTCCCTCAGCTGATGGATCAGTACTCCATGTTGAACACCACTTGGAAGAAGCACTGAGGGTAGCAAGGGCACATAATGTGCTCTGGCTGGGGGACTTCTATGTCCATTATCAAGAGTGGCTCAGTAGCACCACAACTGACTGAGCCCTGAAGGACATAGCTGCCAGGCTGGGCAAAACCGAAGTCAATGGGAATCAGGGGGGAAACTCTCCACTGGCTGGAGTCATACCTAGCACAAAGGAAGATGGTTGATGCTGGAAGTCAATCATCACAGCCCCAGGACATGGCTGCAGGAGTTCCTCAGGGCAGTGTCCTCAGCCCAACCATCTTCTGCTGCTCCAGCAATGACCTTCCCACCATCATAAGGTCGGAAGTGGGGATGTTCGCTGATGATTGGTCAATGTTCAGTTCCATTCACAACTCCTCAGATAATGAAGCAGTCCATGCCCGCATGCAGCAAGACCGGGACGACGTTCAGGCTTGGGCTAATATGTGGCAAGTAACATTCATGCCACACAAGTGGCAGGCAATGACTATCTCCAACAAATGAGAGTCTAACCACCGCCCCATGACATTCAATGACATTACCATCGCTGAATCCCCCACCATCAACATCCTGGGGGTCACCATTGACCAGAAACTTAACTGGACCAGCCACATAAATACTGTGGCAACAAGAGCAGGTCAGAAGCTGGGCATTATGCAGCACGTGTCTCAACCTCCTGACTCCCCAAAGCCGTTCCACCATCTACAAGGCACAAGTCAGGAGTGTGATGGAATGCTCTCAACTTGCCTGGATGAGTGCAGCTCCAACGACACTCAAGAAGTTCGACACCTTCCAGGACAAAGTAGCCAGCTTGATTGGCAACACATCCACCACCTTAAACATTCACTCCCTCCACCACCGGCGCACCGTGGCTGCAGTGTGTACCATCTACAAGATGCACTGCAGCAACTCGCCAAGGCTTCTTCAGCAGCACCTCCCAAGCCCGAAACTTCTACCACCTAGAAGGACAAGGGCAGCAGGCACATGAGAACACCATCACCTGCAAGTTCCCCTCCAAGTCACACACCATCCTGACTTGGAAATATAATGCTGTTCCTTCATCATCACTGGGTCAAAATCCTGGAACTTCCTCCGTAACAGCACTGTGGGAGTACCTTCACCACACAAACTGCAGCGGTTCAAAAAGGCAGTGCACCACCACCGTCTCGAGGGCAATTGGGGATGGGCAATAAATGCTGGCTTTGCCAGCGACATCCACATCCCATGAACGAATAAAAAAAATTTGATGTGTGAATCCAACTCACCATGCCACTTGGTACCCCTCCTTTTATCATTTTGAATCCCAATCAAGAAACTAAAACTAATGAAATTTTAAAAAATGGAAATACTTCCGAATCGAAAATAAAAACTAAAACTGGTGAAAATATTTATCATGCCTAACAGCAGTTGAGATGAGAAAAGGCAGGATATTGTTTTGAGTGCAGACAATTCCTCAGAACTATCAAAAGGATTTCCACCTGAAATGTCAACCTATCTTTTTCAATGCAAATGGGCCTACTGTAGTATGTCCAGCATTTTCTGTTTTTATTTTAATCTAAAACTAATAGAATACAGGTTCCTTCTATTCATTTATTGGGATTGCGATTAACTTATTTGCTGAGATAAAAGGGACAGAAATATATAAAAGGTTTCATCTGTTTGATGATAGCTACAAACAAAACAATCACAAAGGGTTCTTACCAATCTACTGCGCCACCCAAAAGTTTAATATACAAAGGATGATAACAAGAACTTTGAAGTGCAATTCATATGAAGTATGAAACTGTTTGCTGCTCATATTCTTACCTCTAGCTCAATAAGGGCTGCTGTAACTACATCAACAGCAAGAGCTCCAGCTTGCAGTTTCTCTATTGCCTGAAAGACAAACAGGTTTCTGGTTGAAATGCCTTTACTAGAAAATGAACGTGAACTGACAAAACTATTTTTTAATGTTTTGACTAAGTTTCAAGCCTTTTGTGAAAATATTGCAATTGACCAATTCACATACAAATGCAAGCTAAAATATCAGAAAGCCAGATTCTCAATATATTAAGATTGCAGTATAAGCCAACAAGTAGCAAACATTCCTACCTTTTGACAAGCTTTCTTACAAACTTGTTTATACTCCTTGGCCTTGGATTCAGAATGATAGCCTGCCCCTAAAATAATAAAGTTTTAAATAATTAATTGATAATTAAGCATGTTATTTTATTGGGACTGCACAAGGCAATAAAACAAATGCCAATTAAGAGGCAATTTTAACTAATCATATAATCCACTTTGGAGAGCTAGACATCAAACTGTAAATTAAAACTTTGTTGAGCATTTTTCGCACAATAAAAATGTTGAGAGTTCCCTCCCTCAATTAATCAATCAGCAAAGGCATTGCCCAGTGTAGTACTAACCTGCACAGACCAGATTACCCAAAGTTTGAGAAGCAGTCTGTGCTGCATTAGCTGATCACAGCTGAGGTAGCAACTGAGATGATACAATTGGCCTCATCACCCTTAGGCTGCAAATATAACAATTTCCAGAGTTCTGCCCAATCACCATCTTTTATTGGAACGCGTATATGCGTGAACATAGAGGAGGTCAGAATTAGGATAGACTGTAATGCTGCCTTTCCCTCCACAGTCTGGGCTCAAATGTGAAAAATGCTCACTCGCGCAAGATGTGGAGGACAGCCAGTTCCCATGGAACCATACCTCAGACATCGCATGGCACAAAAGTACCATGGAATAGAGGACTGCCCAAGTCAATTCTATTGGTAGCTTTCATATGAACTTCTGAAAGCTTTAATAACTAATAGGTAAAGATAGACAAACCAATTTTATTAAACATCAAAGAATATCAAATGTATAGGCTTGCAGGGTTATGTTTGGTTATGTTCAAAAAGCAAGAGAATAGACAAATTACTTAAACACCTATAGTTAGTACAGGAAACTTTCTGATATCCGGCACTGACGGGACCGAGCTGGTGCCGTAACATCAAAAGTGCCGGACATACCAGAGTTAATGTTTAAACATACAGAACTGAGAAGCTCCGTGTGAATCAACAAACCCTGTTGCTTAGCAACAGCTTCAAAACAGTCGGCTGCAGCTGCAAGCGTCTGTAGCTGAAGCTGTTGCTATAGCTACAGACCTTGCAGTGCTTGACTGGGAAAAAAAAAAAGCTTGACTGGGAAAAAAGCAACGAGAACTAAAAAAATATATAGAAAACGACTCCTGATTTTTGCCGTTAGATCGAGTATTCCGGATATATAACCTCCGGATAAACCAAAGTTTCCTGTAGCTACATTTGCATTCCCCGCCCACTCCCAAGACAGACACACCTTGCAGCAAGCTCCTCTGCACAAACAAATAGGCAATCAATATTATGTCAAATCTCATTAATTGGGGTAGTCTCATGGCAGCATACGAATAGACTGCATTAAAAAAGTTCACACTAACTCACCATACTGTCGAAAGTTAGTAAGGAAAGCAAAGGTAGAAAACAAGTGCAGGTGAAACCAGGTCAATTTTGTGCACCTCTCATTTAGATTACAAAGCAACATTGATAGCACGCAGAAGCAGGCAGTCTGTCCATCCTAAATGAGGAACTGGTATATGGGGCACCAAGATAGCAGAGGAAACTATTCTTATTTAAAATGGCAAAATAGAACCGTTATGCCCCAACCAAATGCAAATAATGTTGAGATACCAGAGCATAGCCCTGTTATTCTTCCTTTGAAATACTCCATTCAGAAAAAGTTTTAAAACCCCAAAATATATAACACATTAGTAAATATATACTCAAAATAGATTATAACATCTGAGATAGGCTTGTGGCAAAACCACCAATGATCTTCTGTACAAATGCATAACTGTCTTTAACCCAATGCTACAGCATCTGTTTGTTGGCGGAGTGTAAATAAGCTTTCTGCAAAAGCCCTGAAACAACGTGACGACGTCATCACGTTGGTCACGTGATGCCCCGAACGGCGGGAAACATGATGACGTCAGAGAGTGGGAGGTTCTAAGACCAGACCTCGTGTAACAAGCTGCTGAAAAGACCTGTTTGCTGTTGCTCCTGCATGTTTTTGTTTTGTTCACTTGTTTGATTAAATTCAGTTGAATTATTGAACTGACTCGACTTCAGTGCTTCAGTTAGGGATAGATCGATTCCTACAGGCTCACAATTTAATTTCTAATTATGTGCCTTAACTTAATCCCATAAAGTCTTATTATTTAATGCCTATCAAGTTTGCCTTGTATTTCTGTACTGTCTTCTCATCAGTGATAATGCATATGTGTTTCACAAGATCAGTTTGATATAATTGTGCACAATCACAATTTAATTAGAGTCATGACTAGGCATCAGTGCTGAATTTAACTATACATACATTCATCCAACAGACAGCTGACATTCCAATTATATTAGACAGATTAAAGTTGCTCAAATTAGAATTCTTGCAAATAAACAGTGGACACAATATTGACATTATACATCACCAGCACACTTATTAAATCTTATATACCATACTTACAAGTACTATAAAAAGCATTAGAGGTTGCCAACCAGCAGAGGCGAGGATCCTCAGTGGAAGGCCCTTTATTCAGGGATCCTTCCCGGCACCAGTAGGGACCTGGGGTGGAGGGTGTTGCATGGCACAGTGGCCTCAAAACACCATTTTGGGCAGAAATACCCAGGCCGCATGCCCATTCTGTGGGCTAAATGAGATGGTTTCTCATATTTAAGTACATTGCCAAAGGTTGTAGCCCCTCTTCCGATATTTTAAAGGGCTGCTCCTCAACTTTTAGCTGAACTTCAGCCCAACCCTGTTCATCTTCGAACACCTGGTACGCAAAGGAGCGAGCAGATTGACACAGCTCCTAGTGGGTCTGCTTCTGGGCCTGGCTAGAACCTTTTCATAATATGGCGACCATAATAATAATAATAATAATAATAATAATAATAAATAATAATAATCAACTTTATTGTCATTGTTAGTGCACAAGTGCAGTACAACGAAATGTAGGCTTGCGGCTCCCGAGAGTGTACATTTAGATTAAGACATTTAACATTCAACATTCATTTGGCTTGTAATACATAAACATAAACATAATAAAGTGCATTGGCAGATGTGCAGGCTTTAGTGTTTATTTGTAGAGTTCAGTAGGATGACAGCCCTGGGAAAGAAGCTGTTCCTAAATCTGGTTGCTCGGGTGCGAATGCATCTGTAGCGTCTCCCAGATGGCAGGGGGGCGAACAAACTGTGGCTGGGGTGGGTAGGGTCTTTGATGATGGTCCGTGACCTCCGTAAACAGCGTTTCTGGTAGATGTTCTCTATGGTCGGTAGCCGGGTGCCGGTAATGCGTTGGGCAGTTTTGACTACCCGCTGCAGGGCTTTCCGGTCATAGTAGCTACAGCTGCCATACCATACTGTGATACAGTTCGTCAGGATGCTCTCTATTGCACAGCGGTAAAAGTTAGAGGGGATCAGGGGTGACAGGTTACATCCCTTCAGCCTCCTTAGGAAATATAGGCACTGCTGGGCCTTCTTCACCAAAGGAGGTATTGAGGGACCAGGAGAGGTCTTCCGCGATGTGGACTCCGAGGAACTTAAAGCTGTCCACCCTTTCCACCACAGCCCCATGGATGTGGATGGGGGTGTGACTTCCGCCTTTAGACTTCCTGAAGTCCACAATGATTTCCTTGGTTTTCTTGATGTTAAGGGCCAGGTTGTTATTGGCGCACCACTTCACGAGATGCTGGACCTCCTCCCTGTAGGCTGACTCATCATTGTTGGTGATCTGGCCTACCACCGTGGTATCATCCGCAAACTTGATGATGGTGTTGGAACCATGAACAGCCACACAGTCGTGGGTGAAGAGGGAGTAGAGGAGGGGGCTCAGCACACAACCTTGTGGGGCCCCCGTGTTCAGGGTCGGGGGGGGGGGGGGGGTGGGGGAGGAGGTGTGGTTACCTAATTTGACAGACTGGGGTCTGTTAATTAGGAAGTCCAGGGTCCAGTTGCAAAGGGAAGTGTTCAGGCCAAGAGTGTGGAGTTTGGTGGCCAGCTTGTTGGGGATGATAGTGTTGAATGCTGAGCTGTAGTCTATGAACAGCATTCTGATGTAGGTCTCTTTACCGTCTAAGTGATTCAATGCAGAATGTAGAGCAGTTGTGATTGCATCCTCCATTGATCTGTTTGCACGATAGGCAAACTGGTGTTGGTCAAGAGAGGCGGGAACACTGTCTTTGATGTGAGCCAGGACCAGTCTCGTGAAACACTTCATTATGATGGGTGTGAGTGCGACAGGTCGATAGTCGTTCAGACACGTCACAGCCGTTTGCTTTGGCACAGGAATAATGGTAGCGGTCTTGAAGCATGTAGGGACTACTGCCTGGGCCAATGACAGATTGAAGATGGCGGTGAAGACATCAGCCAGCTGATCAGCACATTCTTTGAGTACCCGTCCAGGGATGCTATCAAGTCCAGCAGCCTGACGTGTGTTCACTCCGCGTAGAACACCCCTTACGTCGGAGGTCGACAGAGTGAGCACCTGGTCTTCCAGGGGTGGCATGGCTTTGGTAGCCGGCTCCCTGTTGTCCCTGTCAAAGCGAGCGTAGAAGTTGTTAAGCTCCTCCGGAAGGGAGGCATCGCTAACCAGGGGGGCTGGTGTTTTTACTCTTGTAGTCAGTGATGGACTGGATGCCTTGCCACATGCGCCGGGGGTCCGAGTTGTTGTGGAAATGATCCTCAATCCGCAGTGCGTTTCCTTTTGGCAGTCCTGATACCCTTTTTTAGGTTGGTCCTAGCTGCACTGTAAGCCGCCGCGTCGCCAGATTTAACTGCTACGTCGCGTGCTTTCAGCAGCGAGCGGAACTCCCTGTTCATCCAGGGTTCCTGGTTGGGATATGTCCTGATATTTTTATGGGTCATGACGACCTCGACGCAACTGTTGATGTAGAATAGCACTGTGGATGCATATTCCTCGGTGTCATTATGGGCAAACATGCTCCAATCAGTGCAGTTGCACGCAGTACTCCAAGTGTGGTCTAACCAAAGTTCGGTACAAGTTTAGCATAACTTCTCTACTTATCAATTCTATCCCTCTAGAAATAAACCCCAGTGCTTGGTTTGCTTTTTTTTTTAAATGGCTTTGCTAACCTGTGTTGCTACTTTTAGTGATTTGTGTATTTGTACTCGGAGATCCCTTTGTTCCTCTACCCCACCCAGACTCACACCCTCCAAGTAATAAGCGACCTCCCTATTCTTCCTACTAAATTAATATCTCACATTTATCTGTGTTGAAATTCATTTGCCAATTATATGCCCATTCTGCAAGTTTATTAATGTCTTCTTGTAATTTGTCGCAGCCCTCCTCAGTATTGACTATCCCCCCCAATTTGGGGTCATCCACAAATTTAGAAATTGTGCTTTTGATTCCAAAGTCTAAATCGTTAATATAAATTGCGAACAACAGTGGTCCCAGCACTGATCCTTCTGGAACACCACTTCCGACCTTCTGCCACTCTGAATAGCTACCCTTTACTCCCACTCTCTGCTTTCTGTCTTGAAGCCAGCTAGCTATCCATTCTGCTACTTAGCCCCTGACTCTGCACTCTCTGACCTGACTCCCCATTCTCACCAGAGAGTGGTGAGAATGTGGAACTCCCTACCACAGGGAGTGGCTGAAGCACTATAGATGCATTTAAGGGGTGGTTAGAGAAGCATATGAGGGAGAAGGGAATAGAGAGTTATGCTGATAGGGTTAGATTTGGAAAGGCGGGAGGAGGCTCGAGTGGAGCATAAACGACGGCATGGACTGGTTGGGCCGAATGGCCTGTTTCTGTGCTGTATATTCTATGTAATAACTGCCATCCAAAGGTGCAGGTATGTAGGATCCGCAGGGTGAGTCACTCCAACTGCCTGCCTCTCTTTCAAGGCCTTGTGCACACTAGGATGACCTTAGAGAGAGAGGCCACACAGTGTCCACTGATTCACTTGAAGCCTTCTGTGACTGGTGGGCACCACAGGATATTGTTTGTATTATTAAACTGTAAAATCCGGTCATAATATAATACGCACTTCAGTTTTGAATAAACCATATGCATCATTTGTGCCCTCCTCTTGGATAGGGCACTTTCAGAGTGTGTAAAAAGCATTAAATGGCCTGTATTAATGGTGTGTATCTTGCCTTGGTGACATTGGGTATAACTCAATGCCATCCTATTGGTTTATTTCGAGAGGAAAAAGCACCAGAGATAGAACAACACTACTATACCAGAATTTTCTCTGCTTAGCTTCTTGAATCAAGCATTTGACACCAGAAAGCTGGATACGTGAATCTTAATGGACTCCAAGATTCAGGGTTATCATGGTAATAGTGTTGGTGATGGTAGACTTGGAATATATTTACTCAACTAACCATGAATTGTAATTATTCTACAATTCCATCACAAACTAAGTATTAAGAACCATGATGTGGGACGTTGTAGTTACTTGTCTCACTTTTCACTATTGGCGGACATAATTCCACTTATGATTCAGTTTAACCCAGGGACAAAAATAAATTGCTGCCATCATAAATTGCTATTTAACTGTGAATAGGTATGTACAAATATGATGTGTTGGCCCTCCCTTTCATCTCCCCCTTCAATCCCAGGAGGAACAAATAGCAAAAGGACGGCTACCACGCCATACTAGTGAAGTATGCTTTTTGTCCATAAATGCATGACTGTTAACAACCATAGAAGTTTCCACAATGAATCATCCCAATCTTCCCACTAAGTTTAACATTAATCTTTTGGGCTGAGGGTAGGGGTGGAGAAGGAGAAAACATAACATTTGGCAATCAATATATTTTAAATTACACAAAGGTCAATCAACATAACTTCTTATATCAAATGTAAGACGTCACACAACACCAGGTTATAGTCCAACAGCTTTATTTGAAATCACAAGCTTTCGGAGCTTCAAATAAAGCTGTGATTTCAAATAAAGCTGTTGGGCTATAACCTGGTGTTGTGTGACGTCTTACATTTGTCCACCCCAGTCCAACTCCGGCATCTCCACACCATTCTTATATCAAGATAGGGGAACTAATCAACGAAAACATAAGGCGTGAACAGAATCAAATAAATCTCAAATTCTGATTATACAGTTATTTTGGACCAATTTTATTTTAAGTAATTTTGTTGCTGATCAGCATCAGTGCTGGTACAATCAATTCACCTTCATACAGATCCACGTTAGTTAGGTTATTTCTAGAGATGACCAGAACATGTGTGACAGTTACACTGGGGTGGGGCGAGGATTTCAGGGCACCTTCAAAAATTCAAATTTTTCTGGGAGATAGGTTGCCAATGCAGGTCAGCGAGGGTTGGGGACGAGAGGGTAGGTGAGGTGATGGGCAAGCAAGGCTGGATAGAGATAGGTGATTTATGAACAAGTTGCAGTTTGTGGGGGGTAGATAATGAGGCTGGCAAAGAGGACATGGGAGGAATTGAGTCCAGAGGTGATAAAATAATGAATGAGGGTTGCTAAGGAAATTGGGATAAGGCGAGGTGGAGACCAGCAATGGTGCAGATTTGAAAATAAGCATTCTTGGTAATGAATAGGATGAGGTCAGCTCTAGGGCAAGCAGGATGCAAAGCATGGTCTCGTCTGACCCAAGCAAATAACTAGCAAAGTCAGTGGCAAAAGAATAGTTATCACACAGGGGCTAATCACACAAATCTTATGGAGAACTTGGTGTGCCTGGGCTCAAAGCAGAGACGCAAACTATTATGCCAGTCCAGACACACCGAATGCTCTGTAAGATTTGCATGTTTAGTCTAGAGAGTGGTGGTACACTAGCAAAAAGAATTGAAAGTAACAGATATTGACATGAAATGATTCGTTACCAATGGGTCACATGTTTTGTAATCCCATCCGGTTTAATTGCACATCTTTTACTCTGTCCTACTTAAGGTCACATTGGACAAGGGAAACATCCTCAGTTACAACTGCTAGGACAGCAAAAAGGTAGACTAGATAGACCTGTGCTCTTTTCTCTTTAGAAATAGACCAGTAGGATAGCATTGAGGTATACCCAATGCCACCAAAATAATAAATACCCTCTCCCAGTGCCCTCTCCAAGGAGGATGGCACCATTAATAAAAACAATTCAACACTTTTGTGCACTCTAAGGAGACCACCAATACATATGGTCTAAAATAAATATTTTCATACTATAACCTTATATAAAGAAATAAACAATCTCCTGTGCTGCCCGCTGGTCATGGAAATGTTTTCATTCCCCTCTTCAAAGCCGACACAACATATTTTTTCCAAGTACTCAAATTCTTGTAGTGCTAGAAAAAAAGTGAAGTTTAATGGAACGAGACACATTATTCCTCTATGGTAGGAGTTTAATTAATCCGCTGATTTTTGGATAACTTGAGAATTATGTAATGCCCATTTTATGACAATAGGAATGTTCTGTGATTCTCAGTAAGGAAGCTACTGGAATAAGACTGCATTCCTCATGATCAGCAAATAGTAATAATTTATATTAAAATATAAACAGATTTGTCAAAGCTTCATTTTTTGCACTCCTTAAATGTGATATTTAGTTCATAAGAACATAAGAAGTAGGAGCAGGAGTAGGCCATACGGCCCCTCGGGCCTGCTCCGCCATTCAATAGGATCATGGCTGATCCGAATCTAGACTCACGTCCACTTCCCTGCCCTTTCCCCATAACCCCTAATTCCCTTATCTGCTAGGAAACTGTCTATCTCCATTTTAAATTTATTTAATGTTGCAGCTTCCGCAGCTCTCTGGGGTAGCAAATTCCATAGATTTACTACTCTGAGTGAAGAAGTTTCTCCTCATCTCAGTTTTGAAAGGGCAGCCCCTTATTCTAAGATTATGCCCCCTAGTTCTAGTCTCACCCATCAGTGGAAACATCCTCACCGCATCCACCCGATCAAGCCCCCTCACAATCTTATATGTTTCGATAAGATCGCCTCTCATTCTTCTGAATTCCAATGAGTAGAGTCCCAACCTACTCAACCTTTCCTCATACGTCAACCCCCTCATCTCCGGAATCAACCGAGTGAACCTTCTCTGAACCGCCTCGAGAGCAAGTATATCTTTTCTTAAATATGGAAACCAAAACTGCACGCAGTATTCCAGGTGTGGTCTCACCAATACCCTGTATAACTGCAGCAAGACTTCCCTGTTTTTATACTCCATCCCCCTCACAATAAAATCCAAGATTCCACTGGCCTTCCTGATCACCTGCTGCACCTGCATACTAACTTTTTGTGTTTCATGCACCAGGACCCCCAGATCCCTTTGTACTGTAGCACTTTGCAGTTTCTCTCCATTTAGATAATAACTTGCTCTTTGATTTTTTTCTGCCAAAGTGCGTAACCTCACACTTTCCAACATTATATTGCATCGGCCAAATCTCTGCCCACTCACTTAGCCTGTCTATGTCCTTTTGCAGGTTTTTTTATGTCGTCCTCACTCACTGCTTTCCCTCCCATCTTTGTATCGTCAGCAAACTTGGATATGTTGCACTCGGTCCCTTCCTCCAAATCGTTAATATAGATTGTAAACCATCTGATATGTCAAGGAATGTGACTGTACTGACAGAAATTATCTTAAAAAGATACTCCTTTGAAAGGGAATTCTGCCCAAAATAAAAACTGAAAAGTTAAGGAATTTATTTTGATTATGTTTCTCACTATTGGTAAATCCACACAGAGGTGCTGGAGTAAATAAAAAGTGTAGTAAAGAATGATTAGAAATAAGAGCAACAAAAAGTGAACAGAGGGGAAAAAGGATGGGTGGGGTGAAGAAAAACACTTGTAAAAAAAATTAGGAGGGCAAACAAAAGAGACACACAGAGGATTAGTGTGGGGAAAAGATAGTTACAGAAAGGTACGTTTCGTCGCCTTTATCCGAGAGCAACGCCGCGGGAGGTCGGCTGGCAGTTACAAACAGGTAGAAAAAAATGTCAATAATGTTGACACGGAGAAAATGACGTTTTGCATTTGCGTGGACTGCAGATTTGTCGGGATTGGTGGCAAGCAACACTAATCGTGCATGACCGCAATTTCCCAGGCTGCTGGCACGGGTTTGTTACCTACGGTTGCCATTAAGTCGCATGGGGTTGGGGGATTACCGCCAGCGGCGGCCACACCTGGGCAAAGCTCACCTGCGTGCACAAGCACAAACCCCACGCTCTTCCCCTCTTTGGCCGCTTCTTTCTCATTCCTTTTCATCGGCGCGACTCCTTCAGCGGCCCCGGGCCAGGCTGTGCCGGGGGGCTGTGTCCCCCCAGGACCCAAGCTCCCGCTTCCTGCAGCCTCCATGGTCACATCCAAGCGCCATCATAACTTTCGCCTTCCATCGATCGGTCAAGGTGGCGGTCGCGGGGACGGGGCGACGTGGCCTCCCTGCTGCCGGGGATGGCCAGAGTCCGTCTCTCAGGCGCTGAGTTTTAAGGCCCGGGTTTGACTGGCGCACGCGCACTTTCCTCTCCTTCCTCCCTCGCGGACGGCGGTTTAACGGCCGGACATTCCTCTCCCCGCGCGGCCAGCGACCGTTCGCAGCGCGAACCCCGCCCCTTCCGATTCACTTCCGCTCCGCCGGGAGTTACTTAACTTCTGGGCCAGCCTCTTCCCGCTTCTTGTAAACAACGTGTCGGGAATGAAGAAGGTCATCACTTTTCAGAAGATGGCGGCATGCCAGGCCAAGGTGACATTGGAGAGCACTCACAGGACAATGAATGGTGTTTACTGAGCTGCTAGAGTGGGGGTGGAAGTTAATGAGATTTTAATATCAACAGAAATGCCTAAATTGTAAATCAACAATAACTTGCATTTGTATAGCGCCTTTAACGTAATAAAATGTCCCGAATAGCTTCACAGGAGTGTTATCAAAGAAAATTTGACACGAGCTACATAAGGAGATACTAGGACAGGTGACTAAAAGCTTGCTCAAAGAACTAGGTTTTAAGGAAGGTCTTAAAGGAGGAAAGCGAGGTCGAGAGCCAGAGAGGTTCAGGGAAGGAATTACAGAGCTTAGTGCCTAGGCAGCTGAAGGTACAGCCACTAATGGTGGAGCAATTAAAATCGGGGATGCTGAGGAGGCCAGAATTAAGAGGAGCGCAGAGATCTCGAAGGGCTGGAGGAGGTTTCGGAGATAGGGAGGAGCAAGGTTCCAGGTGTGGAGTTGTATTGTATTAAAGTAGCACCTCAGTTCCTCACAGATGCAACTCCTTTTAAACTAAAAGCATTGAAAAATGGCAGACTCTCCAAAGCACTGAATAATTAAAATGAATATGCAGATATCGCTTCCTGATGCAGTCTTTGCCTCAGCGATACTGCACTGATTGAATAGCCTGGATTTTGCAATAGGAATAATGATGAGGCTAACAGTGCTCACTGTTATAATGGAGTAAATGCATTCATGCAGCTGCTGTCAGAGATATCCCTTCTCCACAGCGTGCACCAGAACAGTCCTCTCCGACAGACTCGGCACTGAAATCATGCAATGGCGTGATGCTAGGGTACTTGCCCACTAGTTCCCCAGTAAAGATGCCAGAAAACATTAGGGCTGGTGCATTCTAGAGTAACTGAATTTTTATCGGCGTGATCATTTACAATTACTGCCAAACAACCTCTCTGACCCAGAAAGTGTAATTTTACAAGTGTGGAGTCTCATTCCTTCAGAATTTAATATGTGTTGGAGCTTCAAAAATTAAAAAAAAAAAACTTTTTATCTCTCAGCTCTCTTACACCCATCAGTATTTCCCAATTTACATTTTGCTTTCTGTACATGATTTAAATCTAATTTATATTTCCTGCGTTATACTTCCTGGTTTAGACTCCGCGTGCCTCAGTGAGGATTCTTCAATCTGATTGGTTGAAGAGCCTCGCTGTTTCTTGTCCTGCTCACAGACGCCACAGATCCCCTGTAGAGGGCACCGCACTGGCTCAGATGCCAGATTAGAGCAAGTCTCCACTCAAATGCCTGCAAAAACTCTGTGGGCAGCTGTCAGCGAGGTGAACAACAAGCACCGTTTCTTCGCTGCTGACCACAAAATCCAGGTCAATATTAGTGGTAACATTTTGGAGTGGGTGCAGGATGAAAGTTAGGAAAAATGGAAGGGGGATTAGCAATGCCCACTTGACCACTTTTGTTTGTGGCAAGATGGCCTATTGGCAGGTGTTAAAGGGGAATGGTGGGTTTTCACAGGACAATTCAAGTCCTATTTTAAGCAGTGGCTTTCAGGCAGTAGCCATAATGGCTTCATTTTATTTAGTTTTGTGACCACAAAATTGGCAGTAAATCAAAGGAAAATCCAATCCTTGGTCTGCTTATGGAAACTTTTGTCAAGTCACTTGCACGAGGAAAAGGGGTTGGGGAAAAGCCAAAACGCTTAATAGATAACAATCTTTCAGAGACAGAATGTTCAGGAGCAGTAAAACTTTGGCCAATGTTGACCACAGCAGCTGAAGCCATGATAGAGGGATTGTACGTAGGGCACAAGAAAAGTCATGTAGTGGGTTGACAAGAAATGCTTTGAAAAGCAGCACTCGAAAACATCCCACCAGATAGGCTGGTTTTGTTTCATTTTGAATGGTATGCTGAAGACAACAAATTAAGGAATAATTTTTCCAGATGTTTTGTGACTAAGTACATTCCTATTTTTTTTAAATCTGGAAGAGCATCCAACAACAACTTGCATTTAAAGAGCACCTTTTATGTAAAAACAAAACACCCCAAGGCAATTCACAAGTGAAAATTAGACAGGGAAATGGACACTGAATCACAGAGGGAGAGATTAGGAAGGGTGATACGGTAATCATGGGGGACTTTAATCTACATATTGACTGGGCAAATCAAATTACCACTAATGGTGTGGAGGACGAATTGTTGGAATGCATGCGAGATGCTTTCCTGGATCAGTATGTGGAGGAACCAACCAGGGAACAGGCGATTCTGGATCTGGCACTGTGTAATGAGAAAGGGCTAATCAATAATCTTGTGGTAAAGGGGCCTTTAGGGACAAGTGACCATAATATGATTGAATTTTATATTAAGTTTGAGAGTGATGTAGTCCAACCTGAAACTAAGGTCTTCAATCTAAACAGGAAATTACAAGAGTATGAGGGACAAGTTGGCCATGGTAGATTGGGAGACTACATTAAAAGGTATGAAGGTGGACATATAGTGGCTAACATTCAAGGAAATAATGCATCATTTGCAACAAACATATATTCCACTACGGCATAAAAACCCAAAAGGAAAAGTGATCCAACCATGGCTAACAAAAAAATTAAAGCTAGTATTAAGTCAAAGGAGGAAACTTATAAAGTTGCCAGAAAAAGCAGTCAGCCTGAGGATTGGGATCTTTTTAGAAATCAGCAAAGGGGGACCAAGAAATGGATAAAGGGAAAATGGAATATGAGCACAAACTAGCAAAAAATATAAAAACGGATTGTAAAAGCTTCTATAGGTATGTGAAAAGGAAAAGACTGGTCCTTTAGTCAGAGATGGGAGAATTTATAATGGGGAATGAGGAAATGGCAGAGAAATTAAATAAATACTTTGTTTCTGTCTTCACGGAGGAAGACACAAAAAATCTCCCAGAAATACGAGAAAACCAAGGGTGTGGCGAGAATGAGGAACTTAAAGAAATTATTAGTGGTAAAAAAACAGTACTCGCAAAATTAATGGGACTAAAAGTCGATAAACCTCAAGGACCGGATGACCTACATCCTAGGGTTTTGAAAGAGGTGGCCATTGGGATAGTGGACGCATTGGTTGTCATCTTCCAAAATTCTGTAGATTCTGGAAAGCTTCCTGCAGATTGGAGGATAGCAAATGTAACCCCGCTATTTAAGAAAGGAGGGGAGAGAGAAAACGGGGAACTACAGACCTGTTAGCCTCACATCAGTAGTTGGGAAAATGCTGGAATCTATTATAAAGGATGCAATAACTGGGCACTTAGAAACTAATAGCAAGATTGGGCAGAGTCATTCTGCAGCAAGATACCTCATCTTGTTCCACCTCTCGTTTGTCCTTTAAAATAGTCATTGTTTATCCTTCCCCAAGTTTTCCCCTCGGCCTGTCTTCCCTCCCTCAGCCTCTGCACAGAGTGAGTCCTCATCCTTGGAGATTTTAATCTCCATCTCAACCCACTTCATTCATATAAACATTCCTATCTATATTCACAGTCATTCCCTTGATATTGCCATCTCACATGGCCTTTCTACTCCCATGGTCTCTTATCACAGGTAGGCAATCTCCGACCACTTATTTCTCACCACCCCATCTCCCATCCAACCCCACTTCCTTGTACATTTGCCCCCAAAGTAAACTCTCCCTCAAGTCACTAGCAACTGCACTTTCAAACTCCTAAATGCCTAGCCTTTGGCCTTCCATCCTTTCCTCCAGCGCTAAACCCCCTCAGAACTCTCCTGTAAGATTAGGATCACAGGCTCACTCACAGATTACCCAACAGGGCTTTAGAAGTTGTAAGGCTTTTATTAAAGAGCTACAGTTTTAAAGCATAATCAGATATTACATATGGTTTAAGCTGAGTATAATACATATACAAGCCGTGACAGTAGGAGCGATCTACGACTCCCGAATTGGAATGCAACGACCGGACTGATGGGAGTACGGTGGTCTCGGATTGGGTGGATTCCTGCAGTCTGCTGCAGTGGTCACTTCCATTGGGTCATCTCTCAAGCTGTTGGTGCGAGGCTGTCAGCCATCTCAGAGGCTAAACTTGACCAAGGTGTTAGGCCGTAGCCACCTCGGGGAAGCCTTCGCCCCTGACTGCCTGATTTCCTCTCTCGGTCGTCTATATTTATAGTTATTTCAGTGGGCTGGTAATCACCTGGTGTCAATCATTTGATCCCCATCCTATTGTCCAATTGTGAAGCGGGAAGGCAACCCTCGCCATCCCTTTCTGCATGACTGACAAGGTCTCTTATCTTCCTGAGGAATGTTTTGTTATGTTTCTTTAAGGACATTTTATGACTTTTCGGCTCCATTTTTGTCTATTATCCCACCACCCTGTGGTGTTTTGCATTTTACGATTCCCTTATCACTTCTATTTGTCTTTTGATGCTTGATATTCTACCTTGCTTGCATTTCTGCTATCTGTTCCCGGCTGCATGTTGTCAGCCTTTGTTCCAAGAATTAAAACCCATCTTTGAATCTAACAGCTATTTCTTACACTGTTCCTCCAACTCTGATCTCGTGCATCCGCCCCCACTGCTCCACCATGAACGTGTAAGTGAGGGCCATAGTAGTACATCTCATCCAAAAGATGGCACCTTTGACAATGAAGCATTCCTTCAATATTGCATTTGTGGTGTATGTGCCTTTAAGAGCCCCAGGTGTGCTGTAATGCCTGTAATTGCCACTCGAGCTATATAAGCCTGAGTATTGTGTATATCCGTTAGAATCCCACCCCCAGACTTTGCTTAGTAAATACCTATGAACCAACTCCTGTCTTCATCAACACACGGGCACGACAATGGCGACGAAGTGGAAACGGACTTACCTGCAATTCGGCAGCACCTCAAGGACATCGATTCCTCGGGCGTCCAGAAGACTCAAGGAAGTGAGAGAAGCTGTGGTTTCACCAGCTGGCCAAGCTGGTGGCAGGTACTGCGCTAATCATTCCTGGGCGTCAGGCTGGGGCTCCAGCGGCTGGCTCTACAGCTGAGACAGGCAGCGAAATCGGAGGCAAGCAATAACGGACTGGGAGGGAGCACTCGGGAGACGGCCGGCGCGGCAAGCAGGTCAGCGTTCAGACCTCCGGCGGGAACGAGTCTCCAACAGTAAATAAAAAAGAGAGAACGGAAACCGCAGTAAACAGCGTTGTTATCGGCAGCAGCGGCGGGAAAGTGCGGGAAGCGCCATATCTTTGCTACAGAAAAGAAAAAAAAGCGCAGGAAGCACCATATCTTTTCTGAAATGCCTAAATCTGGTAATATTGATGCTTTTGATAGCGAAATAGAGGATTGGACCACATACGTGGAAAGAGTAGAGGTATATTGCACTGCAAATGGAATAGAAGATGAAAAAAAAGCTTCAGTACTTCTGAACTTAATGGGCGCAAAGACATACGGGCTGTTACAAAATTTAATCACTCCAGCCAAACCAAAGGACAAGAATTTTAAAGAAATTGTTGATACCCTGCAGGAGCACTTAAACCCAACACCGCTGCTGATAGCGGAACGATTCAAGTTCTTCAAGAGAAATCAACACAAGAATGAAAGTAACGCTGATTACCTAACTGAATTAAGAAAGCTATCAAAGTACTGCCAATTCGGGGCAGGACTATCAGATTATCTTCGAGACAAATTCGTTTGCGGTCTCTTAAGTGAAGGAACTATCTGCACACGACTAGGACCACTGATGTATACCGTGGACATCGGAGAAAGCATAATAAGGCGCCATGCTGACCAAATCATAAAGTCATCCGAAAAGGGACAACCTACACCACAACTCTATACATCTAACGATGAAGTAGAGATACCCATATCCTAACCTCCGCTCCGGTGATACTGGAACCCGATGAACCCGACACTGGCATTCAAGCCGAATCAGCCTTGCCAGAAGAACCTACTACACCACCAGAAACTACTACACCCCCGAGGCGTTATCCGGACCGAGTCAGGAAGCCTCCTGAGAGACTAACTTATAATTAATTAACTACAGCAATGTATATTATTTTGCTTATAACATGTAATTAATAATTACTTAAAATATGATGTACTGGTTAGCTAAAAAGGGAGGAATTGTGGTGTATGTGCCTTTAAGAGCCCCAGGTGTGCTGTAATGCCTGTAATTGCCACTCGGGCTATATAAGCCTGAGTATTGTGTACATCCGTTAGAACCCCCCCCCCCCCCCAGACTTTGCTTAGTAAATACCTATGAACCAACTCCTGTCTTCAGTGTCTTTATCAACACACGGACACTGCAGCATTGAACTGTCAGCTGACATTATATGTGCTTAAGTCCTGGATCAGGCCACGAACCTACAATCCTTGCCCTCGGTGGCGAGAGCGCAACCAAATGAAGCAAATTAACACCTATGGGTAAGTTTAATGATTTTGTTCCCACTTGTTTATTTGTTTTTTTTTAATTATCTATTTTTGCACTATATCCTAGGTTACTGACAAAAATAATGGCTGAAAACATGCAAAAATATTTTGAGCCAATTCTTTTGCTGCTTGCTACTTTTAGAAACTGTTTGCCAATTCTTCACAAAGCGTTTCCACTTGCTTGCTGCTTGGTTGTTTTTCTTCTATGTTTAGTAATATTTGAGGCAATCAACATGGCCTCTTATCCATGCATTACAGATGCATGACTTTTAATTATATCAAAAAATTTAACATTACATTAAATTCCAAAGAACTGCAGCTCCCCGAATATATCCAAATATACGTTAATAGGAACTTTGTAAGAATAAGATTAATGTGTTTAAATTTAAATGGCTACAGTTGTTGAACAAAAAAGAACTTAGACAACATGGAGAATTCAGCAAGGTTTTCACCTTGATGTTGGATTGTTTTTTTGCAAATCTGAACATAATAAAGAAAAAGACAGGGCATAATAAAACATACCACATGTTCATATTTTTCCTTAACATCACAAATTTTGATCTGACAGGGATTAAAAGCTTTTGTGAATTTAACCTTCCAAAGTTTGAACTTCAGCTATTTGCTTTCATATAGAAGCCTTTCCTAATAGAAAGCACCTTTCCAGTGATGTCAAGCGATGATATAAAAGAAATACACCTGACTAGTAGCATGATCAAAGAACATATGGGCAAGAACAATAAAAGAACTGCTGCACACACTCTTCAAAGCTTTGGTTTCCAGCAGTGGAAAGAAGAATTTAATTGAAATGCAACTGTTGTTAATGGAGTGATATATTTTTTTAACAACAATGATGTTAGTCCTGCAGGAGCTCGTAAACTATGAATTTACAATGAAGAAAGTCATCAGAACATCACATTGAACCCTGAAGAGAAGTATTTAAAACTATCTCAACAACTTATTTTAGTAAACTTGATTCCCAGTGATGTTATTAAATACATACATTGTCAGAGATCGAAATTCAGAAGTATATTTGCAACAATTAGAAAAAACGAATTATGTTCTTTTTGTACAGAGATTCTGTTACACAGTTTTTTGTTTCTTTCGGGCCTGAAACTGTTCCGTTTTTGCTTTCACTGATTTTATAAGCAAAGAAAGTGCATGGTCTGCAGGTTTCTTGATGGCTGTCGTCCACTCTTCGCCAGTAATCTCACTCTCCTCCCTGTTGACAGATGCTGCCTGCTTCTGCTGCTCTCGTCTTTGCCTTGACTTTTCTTCCAGAATAGACTGTGTGGCAACAGTCTTCTTAAAACCAGGATCTGAAGGGTCCAGGTTGAACAGGTGCGAAGTGTACATGGCTTGAAACCTTGGGTCAGCAACATCCACCTGTAACAAAACAATGATTTCTCAAACATAAAGTCTTAAATCTTTGCTCTATCTGTCCAGCTTTACAATACGTTCAATGATTAACATTTAGGCAACCTCTGAATGCTGCCAGTGATCTCCACAGTAACAGGACTGTGGTGTTCAGAACTTCTTTGCAATTTCTCCATTTCAAATTCTAAGAATGGGAAAGCATTTCATGTAAAGCCCATTTCCTCCTTTGCATTTTCTGTTACAGAATCACAGAATTTTACAGTTCAGCCCATCGTGCCTGTGCTGGCTCTCTGAAAACACTATTCACTTTGTTCCATTCCCCTGCCCTTTATATTTTTCTTTATTAAACTATTTATCCACTTCCCTGTTAAAAGCTATTACGGGTTCTGCTTCCACCACTTTTTCTTGTCAGACATTCGATGTTCTAACAACCCACGACATTAAAAAAAATTATCCTCACCTCTCCACCCTTTGTTCTTTTGGTGATAATATTGAACTTCTGTCCTCTAATTATCAATTCATCGACCACTGGAAATTGCTTTCCTGATTTACATGATCAACACTCCTCTTAATCATCTTATAATTAAAAGAGCCCCAGTTTCTCTGGTATCTCTTCATAACCAAAGGCTTTCATTCCTCATATCATCTTGTGAATTTCTGCATCCTCACCATAGCCTTGACACGTTTCCGAAGGTAAGGTGCCCAAAACTGGACACAATAATGTAACTGTGGCCTAAACAATGATTTCAATAGGTTCAGCATTACCTCTTTGCTTTTGCAGTCTATTCCCCTAATTATAAAACCTCGGATTCTATCTGTTTTTTTACAAATATATATATCGACTTGGCTTGCTACTTTTAAATATTTCTGCATCTGAATCGCTAAGTATCTCTGCTTGTCTACTCTTGTAATTTTACTATAGATTGTATATTTCCTCTTCATTCATCCTCCCTAAATGTATCACATCACATTTCCTTGCACCTATCTGTCCAGTCTACTAATGTATGTTATCCTGAGATGCTTACAGTCCTCTTTGCAGTTAATCAGCTCTTATTTTTGTATACTCTGCAAATGTTGTATTGTGCCCCGATACTCAAATCCAGATCATTTATATTTCGAGAATAGCAATCATCCCAACCAATGTTCCCTGTAAGTTTATTTTTCGGGCTGCGTGGCCCATTCAAAAATACCATGCCTGTGCGGTTTTTCTATTGAAAATCCGGTTGCGCGACCAAACATTGATCCCAATACTGACCTTGGAGTTATTGCACTGCTTACACTCATCCTGGTCTAATACTGACCCGGAGTTATAGCACTGCTTACACTCACCCTGGTCTAATACTGACCCGGAGTTATAGCACTGCTTACACTCATCCTGGTCTAATACTGACCCGGAGTTATAGCACTGCTTACACTCATCCTGGTCTAATACTGACCCGGAGTTATAGCACTGCTTATACTCATCCTGGTCTAATACTGACCCGGAGTTATAGCACTGCTTACACTCATCCTGGTGTAATACTGACTCCGGAGTTATAGCACTGCTTACACTCATCCTGGTCTAATACTGATCCTGGAGTTATAGCACTGCTTACACTCATCCTGGTCTAATACTGACCCGGAGTTATAGCACTGCTTACACTCATCCTGGTCTAATACTGACCCGGAGTTATAGCACTGCTTACACTCATCCTGGTCTAATACTGACCCGGAGTTATAGCACTGCTTACACTCATCCTGGTCTAATACTGACCCGGAGTTATAGCACTGCTTACACTCATCCTGGTGTAATACTGACTCCGGAGTTATAGCACTGCTTACACTCATCCTGGTCTAATACTGACCCGGAGTTATAGCACTGCTTACACTCATCCTGGTCTAATACTGACCCCGGAGTTATAGCACTGCTTACACTCATCCTGGTCTAACACTGACCCGGAGTTATAGCACTGCTTACACTCATCCTGGTCAAATACTGACCCGGAGTTATAGCACTGCTTACACTCACCCTGGTCTAATACTGACTCGGAGTTATAGCACTGCTTACACTCACCCTGGTCTAATACTGACTCGGAGTTATAGCACTGCTTACACTCATCCTGGTCTAATACTGACTCGGAGTTATAGCACTGCTTACACTCATCCTGGTCTAATACTGACCCGGAGTTATAGCACTGCTTACACTCATCCTGGTCTAATACTGACCCCGGAGTTATAGCACTGCTTACACTCATCCTGGTCTAACACTGACCCGGAGTTATAGCACTGCTTACACTCATCCTGGTCAAATACTGACCCGGAGTTATAGCACTGCTTACACTCACCCTGGTCTAATACTGACTCGGAGTTATAGCACTGCTTACACTCATCCTGGTCTAATACTGACCCGGAGTTATAGCACTGCTTACACTCACCCTGGCCTAATACTGACCCGGAGTTATTGCACTGCTTACACTCACCCTGGCCTAATACTGACCCGGAGTTATTGCACTGCTTACACTCATCCTGGTCAAATACTGACCCGGAGTTATAGCACTGCTTACACTCATCCTGGTCTAATACTGACCCAAGTTATAGCACTGCTTACACTCATCCTGGTCTAATACTGACTCGGAGTTATAGCACTGCTTACACTCACCCTGGCCTAATACTGACCCGGAGTTATTGCACTGCTTACACTCATCCTGGTCTAATACTGACCCAAGTTATAGCACTGCTTACACTCATCCTGGTCTAATACTGACCCGGAGTTATAGCACTGCTTACACTCACCCTGGTCTAATACTGACCCGGAGTTATAGCACTGCTTACACTCATCCTGGTCTAATACTGACCCGGAGTTATAGCACTGCTTACACTCACCCTGGTCTAATACTGACCCGGAGTTATAGCACTGCTTACACTCATCCTGGTCTAACACTGACCCGGAGTTATAGCACTGCTTACACTCATCCTGGTCTAATACTGACCCGGAGTTATAGCACTGCTTACACTCACCCTGGTCTAATACTGACTCGGAGTTATAGCACTGCTTACACTCATCCTGGTCTAATACTGACCCGGAGTTATAGCACTGCTTACACTCATCCTGTTCCAAGACTGACCCGGAGTTATAGCACTGCTTACACTCATCCTGGTCTAATACTGACCCGGAGTTATAGCACTGCTTACACTCATCCTGGTCTAATACTGACCCGGAGTTATAGCACTGCTTACACTCAGCCTGGTGTAATACTGACCCGGAGTTATAGCACTGCTTACACTCATCCTGTTCCAAGACTGACCCGGAGTTATAGCACTGCTTACACTCATCCTGGTCTAATACTGACCCGGAGTTATAGCACTGCTTACACTCACCCTGGTCCAAGACTGACCCGGAGTTATAGCACTGCTTACACTCATCCTGGTCTAATACTGACTCGGAGTTATAGCACTGCTTACACTCACCCTGGTCTAATACTGACCCGGAGTTATAGCACTGCTTACACTCATCCTGGTCTAATACTGACCCGGAGTTATAGCACTGCTTACACTCATCCTGGTCTAATACTGACCCGGAGTTATAGCACTGCTTACACTCATCCTGGTCTAATACTGACTCGGAGTTATAGCACTGCTTACACTCATCCTGGTCTAATGCTGACCCGGAGTTATAGCACTGCTTACACTCATCCTGGTCTAACACTGACCCCGGAGTTATAGCACTGCTTACACTCATCCTGGTCTAACACTGACCCTGGAGTTATAGCACTGCTTACACTCACCCTGGTGTAATACTGACCCGGAGTTATAGCACTGCTTACACTCACCCTGGTCTAATACTGACCCGGAGTTATAGCACTGCTTACACTCACCCTGGTGTAATACTGACCCGGAGTTATAGCACTGCTTACACTCATCCTGGTCTAATACTGACCCGGAGTTATAGCACTGCTTACACTCATCCTGGTGTAATACTGACTCCGGAGTTATAGCACTGCTTACACTCATCCTGGTCTAATACTGACCCGGAGTTATAGCACTGCTTACACTCATCCTGGTCTAATACTGACCCGGAGTTATAGCACTGCTTACACTCATCCTGGTCTAATACTGACCCCGGAGTTATTGCACTGCTTACACTCATCCTGGTCTAATACTGACCCGGAGTTATAGCACTGCTTACACTCATCCTGGTCTAATACTGACCCGGAGTTATAGCAATGCTTACACTCATCCTGGTCTAATACTGACCCAAGTTATAGCACTGCTTACACTCATCCTGGTCTAATACTGACTCGGAGTTATAGCACTGCTTACACTCACCCTGGTCCAAGACTGACCCGGAGTTATAGCACTGCTTACACTCACCCTGGTCCAAGACTGACCCGGAGTTATAGCACTGCTTACACTCACCCTGGTCCAAGACTGACCCGGAGTTATAGCACTGCTTACACTCACCCTGGTCTAATACTGACCCGGAGTTATAGCACTGCTTACACTCACCCTGGTCTAATACTGACCCGGAGTTATAGCACTGCTTACACTCAGCCTGGTGTAATACTGACCCGGAGTTATAGCACTGCTTACACTGATCCTGGTCTAATACTGACCCGGAGTTATAGCACTGCTTACACTCACCCTGGTCCAATACTGACCCGGAGTTATAGCACTGCTTACACTCAGCCTGGTGTAATACTGACCCGGAGTTATAGCACTGCTTACACTCACCCTGGTCTAATACTGACCCGGAGTTATAGCACTGCTTACACTCACCCTGGTCTAATACTGACCCGGAGTTATAGCACTGCTTACACTCACCCTGGTCTAATACTGACCCGGAGTTATAGCACTGCTTACACTCATCCTGGTCTAATACTGACCCGGAGTTATAGCACTGCTTACACTCATCCTGGTCTAATACTGACCCGGAGTTATAGCACTGCTTACACTCAGCCTGGTGTAATACTGACCCGGAGTTATAGCACTGCTTACACTCATCCTGGTCTAATACTGACCCGGAGTTATAGCACTGCTTACACTCATCCTGGTGTAATACTGACTCCGGAGTTATAGCACTGCTTACACTCATCCTGGTCTAATACTGACCCGGAGTTATAGCACTGCTTACACTCATCCTGGTCTAATACTGACCCCGGAGTTATAGCACTGCTTACACTCATCCTGGTCTAATACTGACCCGGAGTTATAGCACTGCTTACACTCATCCTGGTCTAATACTGACCCGGAGTTATAGCACTGCTTACACTCACCCTGGTCTAATACTGACCCGGAGTTATAGCACTGCTTACACTCACCCTGGTCTAATACTGACCCGGAGTTATAGCACTGCTTACACTCATCCTGGTCTAATACTGACCCTGGAGTTATAGCACTGCTTACACTCACCCTGGTCTAATACTGACCCGGAGTTATAGCACTGCTTACACTCAGCCTGGTGTAATACTGACCCGGAGTTATAGCACTGCTTACACTCACCCTGGTCTAATACTGACCCTGGAGTTATAGCACTGCTTACACTCACCCTGGTCTAATACTGACCCGGAGTTATAGCACTGCTTACACTCAACCTGGTCTAATACTGACCCGGAGTTATAGCACTGCTTACACTCATCCTGGTCTAATACTGACCCGGAGTTATAGCACTGCTTACACTCATCCTGGTCTAATACTGACCCTGGAGTTATAGCACTGCTTACACTCACCCTGGTCTAATACTGACCCGGAGTTATAGCACTGCTTTCACTCAACCTGGTCTAATACTGACCCGGAGTTATAGCACTGCTTACACTCATCCTGGTCTAATACTGACCCGGAGTTATAGCACTGCTTACACTCATCCTGGTCTAATACTGACCCGGAGTTATAGCACTGCTTACACTCATCCTGGTCTAATACTGACCCGGAGTTATAGCACTGCTTACACTCATCCTGTTCCAAGACTGACCCCGGAGTTATAGCACTGCTTACACTCAGCTAGTTAAAAAAGTTATTAACCACTGTTTTCTGTCCTTTAACAAACCTTTAATAGAGAGATTAGCATAAGTGAAAAGGTAAAATAAAAATTATAATTATGTAATTTCAGCGACCCTCATTAAGCTAAATGTCAGTTTGGAAAAAGCCACCACTGCAAAAAGTGTTCTTTTAATTAAAGGAACCACTTCCAATGAAAGTAGTTCCATAATATAACCCAGTTCCCTTACTGCTGATTCTGGTAGGTTTATACTTTGGAGTAGTTACGGCAGCAATTGAACAACTGTGCATTTGCTGTTGCTCAGAATTCATAAATTATTACCTTACAGCATAGGCAAAAGCAGTCAGTTCAAAATCACCAAAGTAACTTTGTTCATCTGATTGGACCTTTCTTGAGAGTTAACCCTGCCTGTGGCCCAATCCAAATGATGAACCCAAGTTATGTGCTGGTGATAGCAGCCAGTGGCATTTATTGTTCGGCGATAGCCAACAGTTGAAGACACTGTGTGAAGTCCCTCCAGAGGAAGGTTTTTTTGATACATCGGGTAGTACTGTTGACAGGGGCATATAAAATGGCAGTGAACTGTTGGAGGCATCCATTTAATAAGTCATGTTAATTTATATAATTCACTCAGTGTTCTTCAATTTAGATGAGCGATTAATTAGATGGAATTGAATAAACAGCCTATGTTTAAATAGGATACACAAGGCAAACAGATGTACATATGACTGGATTAAAACCATGCCTTAATCAAATGAAACTGTAGTCAAAACTTAAACCTTAGTTCTGACCCTGTTAAACATCCGCTACAACCACCAATATTGACTGAAGATATGATTTAGATTCTAATAAAATATTTACATTTTCTATATATGATCACATGGAAGAGCCAAGTAGAGCTGGGTCATGCTGTGAACTGATTATTTTAATTAAATGAACATTTAAGGCTTTGTAGGGAAATGCAAGGTGACACCCAAGGTATTTTCACTGATGGCAGGGAGAGAAAAATTGGAGCACAAATGCATCTGCCTTACCACCAAGTATGTTAGAACAATGGTGATTGGTACAGGGAATCTTAGGGAAAAGACAAATTAAAAACCTACTTGAAATAGAACTTTTTGAAAAAGAACAGAAACACACATCAATATTGGTTTTGTTACAGCACACTTTATGTGTCCTTTACAAATGTCACTAAGTGGGCATCAAATCATGAAACTCAAAGTAATGGGTGAAGTTCCTTGTGATACTTGCATATGTCCCCATCCCCTCTCATTCCAATGTAATACATTTTACATTCTAACCACAAGCCCTGCCACCTCCTGCACTGCAACATCCAACTACATTTCACTTACAACTCTCCACATTAGCAGATCACAAGATAGGTTTGGACAAAGTAGGCTCCACAGCCCATTTATTTCACCCTTCCAAGATACCAGCCCGACCATCTCCCCATTACAGCACCCAGCTGTTTCTTCAATAAATGCTGGTTTCAATTACCATCCTCGGTAACCCCATTCCAGCCGATCACCACCTGTGCAAAAACAAACTTGCTGGCATCTGCCCCAAACTTTCCTTTCACAACCTTGAACTTCTGTCCTCTTGTCCTGCTATGCTGTCATATCTGAAAGGGTTGTTCTGGGTTTACTTTCGCTATTCAATTAAATAGGAACATGGGAACAGGAACAGGACCTTCAGCCCGAGCCTGTTCCCCCATTCAATTAAATCATGGCTGATCTGTACCTAACTTAAATTTATCCACCTTTGTTCCATATCCCTTAACGCCCTTACTAACAAAAATCTATTGTTCTCAAGTCTTGAAAATTTCAACTGAGCCAGCACCCACATACTTTAGTGGAAATCTGGAACTCGTTCCCCAACTGTGTGTGTGAAAAAGTGCTTCTTGATTTCACTCCTAAATGGCCGAGCTCTAATTTTAAGATGATGCCTTCTTGTTCTGGAGTCCCCCACCAGAGGAAATAGTTTCTCTGTATCTACCCGAAAGAATCCCAATAAGTCTGTTGTATACCTCGAAGGTCTCCAGAGAGCTGCAGAAGTATTTTTTTGTAGGCTACTATACAAGTCATTCTGGCTAGTGACATATCCATTATACAGGAAACTTTGTGCTATCCGGCACCGACAGGACCGAGCTGCTGCCGTTCCCTCAAAACTGCCGTACACTCCAGAGCTAATGTTGAAACATATGGAGATTTCATCTCCGTATGAATCAACAAACCCTGTTGCTTAGCAACAGCCTCTAAACAGTCAGCAAGCGTCTCTGTAGCGTCTCTAGCTGAAGCTGTTGCTTAGCTACAGACGTTGCAGAGCTTGACTGTTTAAAAAAAGCAAAGAAAAGAAACGAAAAGAATAAAAAACGGCTCCTGATTTTTGCCGGTGGCTCGAGCTTGCCGGACGGTTTGCCTCCGGATAACACAAAGTTTCCTGTACCATATAATACCATTGAAAATATACTGGGAGGGGTGAGAGGAAAAAAGTATGCTACCAAATTAGAAGTAAATATTTAAGGGCAGTATTTACTTAAACTGTAATAGAATTGTCTTTGTGTGGGTAAAATTGTGCCTGTAATGGTTGTTGTGACCAGAGAGTCATTTCTATGCTTCTTCATTTATCTGAAACATTTCATTGACAGTGCTGTCAACTAATGAAGTTGCAGAGGGCAACTAATGGGGCTGTATGGGGCAGAAACAAAAAAAAACCATCAGTGGCCATTATAGTCCCCAATTAGATCATCAGAAATTTACCAGCAGCTAACAAATTCCAACTGGGAAACAATCCATCTGGTCTTTATCCTCTATACCTTAGACCCACCTTCAGTCCTACCTATCTTCCCCTCTGTGGACCAGGAGACCATTACCCACCCCCTTAATTGGCAACACAGCAGAATGGCGCTATAGACAGTGATCAGGAGTTTTAAGGACAAGTTTTCAGGGTCATATTCTATGTGCACTATCCTGCTACATTGTCTTGTCAATCTATTTTAACACAAACCTCATATCAGCAATCCACAGCAGGACATTGATATTTGTGACAAATACAAATATGATGCAAAGTTAGATGCCTTATCTGGGTATGGTTAATCTTGATCGTGAAGTAATCTTAGAACATTGCACTGTTAAATGAATAATAATTACCTGGAAATTGTCTTTTTCTAGGAGCCCCTGCTTTTTAATTAATTTCTTCTTTTTCTTCTTGCTAAGATTCTGCTGTTCCACTATTTTGTCATAATTGAAATGTCTTCGGTCTTCCTCTTCATCGTCCATCATAAGCAAGGCCATTTTCGCCTGATAATTAAATAATTGGGGTGTAAGTTGAGTAAACATTATTCACAGAACAATTTAATCATTTGTAAATCTTCTAATTAAGGCAAAAGGTACTGATGTTCAGAACAGAGGCAGAGGGCCCAGATGTATAGAAGACCCCTCAAGATGATACCACACCCGTTAGTCCAGATGTTAAACCATGCTAGCTGTCAAGCATTTACATTGCTGTCGCTCCTAACCACTTTTCAAGCTCATCAAGATTCTGAAAACTCAAGTGGAATTATCACCAGTTCCTCCTGTGGTAGGCGCAAGTGAGGCACAAGAATCACCACAATCCACCCAACAGAGGAAAGTCAGAAAAGATAATAGAAGAAAAAGCAGAGCAAGGCGAAGAAACAAAAAAGCAAAGCTAAGCTTTACTAGCATGTAAATTATTTTCCATGTGTACTACGCATTTTAATCTTACATTTAATTGTTAATTTTTGACATTTCCCTGTAGATAGACAGCTTGGATAAAAATGTCATAGCCATTTAATGAGAGGAGGGAGGGAAGGAAAGGAAGGTGTGAAGGAAGAACTAGGATTTATAGATGTTGCCTTGCACAATTTCAGGAGGTCCAAAAGTGTTTCACAGCCAATTAAATACTTTTGAAGTGTGGTCACTGTTGTAATGTAGGAAAATGTGGCAGCATTTACATACAGCAAAGTCCCACAAACAGCAATTAGATAAATGACCAAATACAGGAAACTTTGTGCTATCTGGCACCGACGGGACCGAGCTGTTGCCGTCCCATCAAAACTGCCGGACAAACCAGCGCTAATGTTGAAACGTATGGAGATTTTGAGTTCCGTATCTGGCAACAAACCCTGCAACAGCTTCTAAACAGTCGGCCGTACCTTGCAAGCGTCTCTGTAGCTTAGCAACAGCTTCAGCGAGACCTTGCAGAGCCTGACTGGTGAAAAAAAAGCAACGAAAAGAAAAAAAAACTAACAAAACGGCTCCTCATTTTTGCCAGTGGCTCGAGCATTCCAGACAGTTAACCTCCGGATAAACCAAAGTTTCCTGTAATCAGTTTTTGGTGGTGTTGGATGAGGGATAAATGTTGACAGGGAACTAGGAAAAATCCCTTGCTCTTCTTCAAAAGGCGCCATGATATCTTTAACATAAACTGGACAGGGCAGACGGGGCCTCAGTTTAGACATCTCACATTCATACCAATATACACAATGTAGTGCAAATTTTTAACACTGAGCATTTTCTGACCTTTTCCTTGTCGAAATCGGCTTCCTCCTCCGGCGTTAGCACTTTATCCATTGACTTTTTGATTTTTTTGCTCATTTTCTTTTGCTGCAGTACTACAAGAGAAAAAAACCAAAATGAGATTTGTTCAGCATTACAACTTTGGTTGAATAAGTAACTTAATATTTTTGAAATATCTCAAAGTGCGTCACACAACGAATTGAGAGATGCAGTGAATGTTATTGTTAAGCAGGTAAACGTAATACAATCACAAATAAATTTCAGAAGACAATATCTAATCTACCTGAAGTATCATTTTCATTCTTATGGGACTAGAATGACATCATTTAGCAGCACGAGTGTGACCGATGAATGCGAAAGTTTGCGTACAAAAAGTGTGGAGTAATTATCTTATTCCATGTTCTTATTCTGCAAATTATACCCAATACGTGGTGTAACCAAACACGATGTATAAAGTGCATATTGACCTGACAATAAAAGGTGCAAGGTCAAACAAGAAGTTTAAAAGCGCGAAATAATCCCTAATCACTGCTCTACTTTCGAAAGGGACCTGTACTCTGCTTAAACAAAACGTACGTATAAATATAATACATGTACAGGTAGACTACCTTTTATCCGAACTTCCGAAAACCGAAACCCTCTAAAAACCGAAGGTTTTTTCGTTCAGCGTAAGTCGTGCGCACGACATGACCAGAGTGGCGCACGACCCCGACCCCCGCGGACCCCCCCGCCGACCCCGACTCCCGCCGACCCCCCCCGCCGACCCCGACTCCCGCCGACCCCCCCGCCAACCCTGACCCCCGCCGACCCACCCCAACAAATTTCCCAGTCTTATAAAATACCTTCCGAAATCCGAAATTTTCCAAAAACCGAAACACGGCTGGTCCCGAGGTTTTCGGATAAAGGATAGTCTACCTGTACTAAAATTTACACACATCTAACCAGACTGTCATACCTTTCAACATAGAAAAAACACTATTTCTTGCTTGTTGGTCCAGGTTTAGTCACACAGCAGTTGAGTTATGTTAAAATTTGCATAAAAGATAATTTTGAATTGCTTTTACCATAGAATCTTCACAACATGTTTTAGATAAAGATTCTGCTATTAACATTTGATATAAAAATCAGAGTGAACTGGTCACCCTCACATTTATTACTAAACAATGCTTTATTAGCAGTAGTAACTTGTGTACAGAAATATTTAAGATGGTCTATTTTCTTACTTTCAAGAGGATTTGAAGAACGGATGGGGCTTACCAGAAGTACCACTAAGATTATACAGTTTAAAATATTAGTTTGAACATCATTTTGTTGCCTTTCTGTTGATGTTGAATCATATCAGCTTAAATAGTGAATACAGGAAATTGGCTGAGGAGTGTTGCTGCGCCCAGGTGTGATCTACAAAAATGTAATTTTCCCATTTACCTGATTGCCCCAGTTCTTCTGTGAAGAAAGAATCATTCAAATCTACATCTGATGGAATCTCGTCATTACTCAGTTCCTCTGCATTTTTAACCTACACAGAAATCAGAATCAAAATATAAATACCACAAATACAAAATTATATTCCATCAAAAATCAGGTCATGGCAATAATGCATGTACAATTATATGATGTCGCTCTTGTGCACTATATAAAAATGAAAAATGATTGTTCTTGCAAACTATCACCCAAACAAAATCTGATCCCATTGATGGAAAAGGTCTAAGGTTGGTGGGGGGGGGGGAGGAAATCACAGATTGCAGAAGCTACTATGGTGGGACTATGTATAAGACGATCTGCATGGAAAACGGCAATGGGCAGACAGCTGTGAGCTGGAAAAGAAGAATGCTACAATGGTGAGTTTGATCATACAGGTTGACTCTCATTCATGTACATTTCGAAATAAAATAAACAAAATTAAACTGTTATTATAGTGACAGACTTTTACAATTACAAAGCCTGGACTAGCCCAAATTTTGATTATGCCAAAGGAAACCTAAGCATAGTTATCCAATTTAAGCACTATTACTGGCCCACAGATTTGGTCTCCTCGCACCCACCCCCACCGCCGCTAACCCTCTAATATGCTGCATCCTACAACTCAATATTCTTATTTAGGTTGCTTGACAATCATGATGTGAAAGCTGTTCTGGTTAGTAAAAGTACCAATAGGCCACACTTGTAAATTTTATTATTCTCTCCTATAATCTATCATGTTTATGATCAGCATTCCAATATGGGAGTTCAAATTTGGTGCAGATACTTCATTTAGCCTTACTAAAATACTCATTCCTTAATGAAATAATTTATTAAAATTGAGGTGTTAGGGAGGCAGATGTATAGGCTTTTTAAAAAAAACAAATACACTAAAATGTGCAAGCAGATGGTACAGGTGACTGGCAGGGGTTTAGCAGGCAACTCCTGTTGGTGTATTTCAGTAACAAGTATGCACCTGTATTTGAATCAGATTTCATTTACAGAACACCACTTTAGGTTGTCTAGTTCACAGTGGGAAATGGAGGTTATCTTTTAGGATGAAATCCTATCTCTTTTTTTACCAATGTGTAATGGGTTAATAGACACTCAAAGGCTGTCATCTAATTGACAAGGGAGGGTGAAATGGACTGCTTCATTAACACAATTCCTCCAATAATGAAGCAGTCCATGCCCGCATGCAGCAAGACCTGGACAGCATCCAGGCTTGAGCTCAAAAATGTCAAATGCAAGACTTTCTTTCAACTAACATTTGTGCCACACAAGTGCCAGGCAATGACTATCTCCAACAAGAAAGAGCCAAACCACCATCACCGATCAATACCACTGACCAGAAATTCAACTGGACCAGCCACATAAATACCGTGGCTACTTAGCAGATCAGAGGCTGGGTATTTTGCCGGAAGTGGTTTACCTCTTGATTTCCCAAAGCCTCTCCACCACCAACAAGGCACAAGTCAAGAGTGTGATGGAATACTCTCCACTTGCCTGGATGGATGAAGCTCCATCAACAAAACAGGATGAAACAGTCCGCTTGATCGGCACCCCATCCACTGGCTTAAACATCTACTCCCTCCACCATGGGCGTACCGTGGTTGCAGTGCGTTCTATCTACAGGACGCCCTGCAGCAAGTCACCAAAGCATCTTCGGCAGCATCTCCCAAACCCGTGATCTCCACCATCTAGAAGGACAAAGGCAGTAGGTGCATGGAATCACCATCACCTCCTCGTTCCCTTACAGGTCACACACCATCCTGACGTGGACATTTATCACCGTTCCTTCATTGTCAAAATCCTGGAACTCCTTATCCAACAGCATTATGGGAGCACCTTAACCACACAGACGGCAGTGATTCAGGAAGAAAGCCCACCACCGTCTTCTCAAGGGAAAATAGATCTGGGCAATAAATGCCAGCTTGCCAGCGATGCCCACATCTCAAGAATGAATGAAAAAAAATCATGAACACTTGTGGTTTTTATAACAACTCAATGCAAAAGATTGTGGCACATGCTAATTGGGCATGTAAAAAGGATGGGGGAGGGGGTAATAGTTGTGCTGGATTTAACTATGTGCCTGTGATGTGATAGTTGGAATGTGGGCAGATTTCAAACTAATACCACTTGTAAAACAATTTCATTTGTCATTTTAGTACAAGCTCTGCACTACTCTTTGAATGGAAAACTAATTTAGAACAGTGTTAAATGAAACAGGAGAGGAACTGTGTGGTGCAGTAAGTTAGACCCCGGATTTTCACCTCTGGGACCGGAATTCAAATTTAGCCGAGACTGATGATATGAAAGTCTCCTCTGGCTGCAACAGTCCTACGTGAAATGAGTTTGGACAATCTCAATCTAGTTCGAACACAAAACTGTTTCTAATTCTCACTCAGAGACCAGAGGATGGCTGATGTGGGAAATAGAATAAAACGTCATATTGGCGCAGTAGGAGTGGAATTAATTTGGAGTGGAATGCTGCAGCAGTCAGGGGGACCTTTATTCTGCATGTGGCTGTGCTCTATCTGACCTGGAAGGGCTTCATGACCGACACTGGGTGCCTGAAATGTCAAGAATAACATTCTCCAGTATTAACATCCCTCACCTTGATAAGCACAGATTTTTTTTTTTTTAATACAAAAATGTGCCTGTTGCTCATGATCCATCTCTTGTGATAGCTTTGGCACAGTGACATTCAGTGACCTGTGTCTGTTTGGCATGTCAGTTTCCAAGCTGGATGGCATTAGAATACATCATTCTTTGTAGCTTAACTATATTCTCTCACAGCACATTACTTTATTTAGATAGATGATATCAGAGATTATCCTTTTCAGTTTACCCTTGGACGGTTACATTTGGCAAGGTAATGTCAGTCTCCTTTAATATGATCCACAATGCTGTCAAAATGCATTGCAAAATAAATTAAATCAGTTGGCTTTCAGTACTGTAGAAGTTTAAAAAAGATACATTTGATCAAAATTACAATTTGTCGATTAAACATTTTCCCAGAGAGATTGTCTCAAACACAATCAAACAGAAGAGCTGCATTGTCATGTGTAAGCCAATAAATGAGAAGATATATGCGCAGCCATCTTAAAAAAAATGAATTTCCTATTTAAAATTCCTATACGTCAATTCAATTAAAAACAATTCTATGCTAACCTAATCACAATTGCAGAATGTTCTACAAATTATTTATAATTTGCTAATATAGCTGCTCACAGGTTTCAATGTAAAAGAAATTGAAATGTTTAAATTCTGTAGTTGCTTTTTTTTTGATTATTGAAGTTGAAATGACACACTACTGCAATATCCCCGTCCATGTGTCTCTATAATTGAGACAGACAGCCGGCAGACTATCCTCCCCATATGGGTTCAATCTGGCAGTTCGGCTGTCATGAAGCTAAACCTTGTTTTAACATCTGAAGCCGCCAGGAAGCCAAAAATGTCAATATATACAGATTTAAAAATCTACATTACATTAGCTGATAGCACAGATATAGCAGAACACCACATACTATAAATATGGACAATACACGAGTGCTTAAACTGTGCCCAGAGTATAATTCAAACCTAACTACAGTCTGGCAAATAGCAAGAGGTTGCTCATAAAACGAACCTCTACTTTCCTTAAATTTCCACAGTTATGAAATAGAGCTGCATTTTTGGAGAAGGAAGAGAAAGAGCTGAATTTTCTATTTTTTTTAAAATAAAAAGCTTAAGTTTCCTCTCTCTAAAATATATAAAAGCCAGACATGGCAGTTAACGCAATTCTAGACAGTGGACGTGCCATATCTTTCTGCCCAGATACACATTAATTCTGACAATTACATAACACAGGTTGCAGCAAGACCTAATTTAAGGAGTGTAGAGTCTGTTATATGGAGATCACATTCTCCAACCCAGCCATCATCTCTTTTTCCATCTTTTAGTAAAATCAGATACCAAATTAAAAGGTCTTCGCACATCATGTTTTCAATGTCCATAAGCACAAAAAATTCTGAATTGATTAGATAACCACCATCTTTTAAGTTAACCATGCCGATTTGGTCAAATATAGACAGGTACTAAAAGCGATCAATCAGTAACAAGGAGCCACACAAAACTAATTTAAATCGTTCAAATATTTTTGAAGAGTAGCAAACAGGCAGCAGCTATCACACAAAATCATTTATTTTTTGAAACTGGTTACAGCTGCCCTCTTAAGATCTGGTCCAGCTGACTATAAAGGTGGAACAAGGAACATAAATATATAGCATAAAATAATTCTCAAAAATACATTAAGTTTACCCATAAAGTCAGTGATTGTATGCTAGCAATGCGTCCAAGAAGTTTTCCCCCGACACGTGCTTACCCCTCATTATTGAGCTTGGGGTTTGAGCTCAGCTTCCATTATGTACCTCCGCCTGAATAAAGAAGCTCAACCAAATAGCATTCTGTTAGAAAGCACTAATCTGCGCACATCGTACTGGTGTACTAAACTCCGAGAATGCAGCTTAAGTCTTCACCTTCTGCTTGACAAATTGTGACACACTCAGTGAATGGCCAGTATTGCTGTCAATCGTAACGCCACATTCCAATTTTCTGATATCCTTCCTTAGATAAGGAGACCAAAACTGTGCGCATTACTCCAGGTGTGGCCTCACCAAAGCCCTGTACAATTGTAGCAAGACTTCCTTACTCTTGTACTCCAACCCACTAGCGATAAAGTCCAACATGCCATTTGCCTTCCTAATTGCTTGCTGTACCTGCATGCTAACTCTGTGTTCCTTGTACATGCTCGCCCTGCTCTCTTTTGACTCAGAAAAAGCATTCATGGAGAGGACATTCTTCCTTGTGACACTTCATAGAACATCCTTTTCCAACACAGATGCTTGCAATAAAAATGGAATGCTTCTGGCTTCTTGCCAGGGTCTATGCATGGGAAGGTGTGCAGGGGGTTGATAGGGAAGACCTGCTCTCCATTCTCTGCCACAGGTTTTGTTGGGTTGCCTGTGGCCAGAGACCAAGCCACAGTGACTTGAATCTGGGCAGCCCACCAATAACGTCTGAAATTTAGGAGGCCGAGAGCTCCCTCTTGTTTTGGAAGCTAAAGGGACTTGAACATAAGAACATAAGAACATAAGAAATAGGAGCAGGAGTAGGCCAATCGGCCCCTCGAGCCTGCTCCACCATTCAATAAGATCATGGCTGATCTGATCCTAACCTCAAATTTTCTATCACTCTGCATCCACCCGAACCCATGTGATCTCCCGGGAGAGGCGAAAAACCAGATAAAGACCCAATGGCCAATTTGGGAGAAAAAAATCTGGGAAATTCCTCTCCGACCCATCTAGGCGATCGAAATTCTTCCAGGAGATCACTCTGTCCCTATATTTTCTACAGTACTTACCTTCTGTAAAGGCGATCTCCACCCCAGCCAGGAACAGGAATAAAACCATCTCCTGAAATCTAACAGAATTAGAACACAGTAGGAGCAGAACAAGGCTACACGGCCCCTGGGCCCGCTCCACTACCCACAGGGCCATGACCATTCCGAACCCAGACTCATGTCCAATTTCCTGCCCGCTCCCCGTAACCCTTAATTCCCTTTACTTCTAGGAAACTATCTATTTCTGTTTTAAATTTATTTAATGATGTAGCTTCCACAGCTTTCTGGGGCAGCAAATTCCACAAACCTACCACCCTCTGAGTGAAGAAGTTTCTCCTCATCTCAGTTTTGAATGAGCAGCCCCTTATTTTAAGATTATGCCCCCTAGTTCTAGTTTCACCCATCATTGGGAACATCCTCACCGCATCCACCCGATCAAGCCCCTTCACAATCTTATATGTTTCAATAAGATCGCCTCTCATTCTTCTGAACTCCAATGAGTAGAGTCCCAATCTACTCAACCTCTCCTCATATGACCACCCCCTCATCCCCGGGATTAACCGAGTGAACCTTCTTTGTACTGACTCGAGAGCAAGTATGTCTTTTCTTAAGTATGGACACCAAAACTGTATGCAGTATTCCAGGTGCGGCCTCACCAATACCTTGTACAACTGCAGCAATACCTCCCTGTTTTTATATTCTATCCCCCTAGCAATAAAAGCCAACATTCCATTGGCCTTCTTGATCACTTGCTGCACCTGCATACTAACTTTTTGAGTTTCATGCACCAGGACCCCCAGATCCCTTTGTACTACAGTACTTTCCAGTTTCTTGCCATTAAGATAATAACTTGCTCTATGATTTTTCCTGCCAAAGTGCATAACCTCACTTTCCAGTATTGTATTCCATCTGCCAAATCTCTGCCCACTTACTTAGCCTGTCTATGTCCCTTTGCAGGTTTTTTATGTCCTCCTCACTCACTACTTTCCGTCCCATCTTTGTATCATCTGCAAACTTTGATATGTTACACTCGGTCCCCTCCTCCAAATCGTTAATATAGATTGTAAAGAGTTGGGGACCCAGCACTGACCCCTGCGGAACACCACTAGTTACTGGTTGCCAATCTGAGAACGAACCATTTATCCCAACTCTCTGCTTTCTGTTAGAGAGCCAATCCTCCACCCACGCCAGAATATTACCCCCAATCCCGTGATTTTTTATCTTGAGCAATAATCTTTTGTGTGGCACCTTGTCAAATGCCTTTTGGAAGTCTAAATACACTACGTCCACTGGTTCCCCTTTATCCACCCTGTATGTTACTTCCTCAAAAAACTCAAGCAAATTTGTTAAACATGACTTCCCCTTCATGAAACCATGCTGAGTTTGCCCTATTAAATTATGTTTATCCAAATGTCCCGTTACTGTCTCCTTAATAATGGACTCTAACATTTTACCAACCACAGATGTTAGGCTAACAGGTCTATAGTTTCCAGCCTTCTGCCTACTACCCTTTTTAAATAAGGGTGTTACATTAGCAGTTTTCCAATCTGCCGGGACCTTTGCTGAGTCCAGTGAGTTTTGGAAAATGATTACCAATGCATCCACAATCCCTACCGCTACTTCCCTCAAGACCCTGGGATGCAAGCCATCAGGTCCAGGGGATTTATCCGCCTTGAGTCCCATTATTTTACCAAGTACCACTTCCTTAGTGATTTTAATTGTATTTAGTTCCTCCCCCCCTAGAGCCCCCTGTTTGTCCAGTGTTGGGATATTCTTAGTGTCCTCTACTGTAAAGACTGATACAAAATAATTGTTCAGTGTTTTTGCCATCTCCATGTTTCCCACCATTAATTTCTCGGTCTCATCCTCTAAGGGACCAACATTTACTTTAGCCACCCTTTTTCTTTTTATATAACTATAGAAACTTTTACTGTCTGTTTTTATATTTTTTGCTAATTTACTTTCATAATCTATCTTCCCTTTCTTAATCAATCTTTTTGTTATTTTTTGCTGTCTTTTAAAGACTTCCCAATCTTCCATCCTCCCACTAGATTTGGCTACCTTATATGCCCTTGTTTTTAGTCGGATACTATCCTTAATTACTTTACTTAGCCACGGATGGCTATCTTTTCTTTTACACCCTTTTTTCCTCAGTGGAATATATTTTTTTTGGAAGTTGTAAAATAACTCCTTAAATGTACACCACTGGTCATGTACCGTCTTACCCTTTAATCTATTTTCCCAGTCCACTCTAATTAATTCCGCTCTCATACCTTCATAGTCTCCTTTATTCAAGCTCAGCACGCTTGTTTGAGATCCAACCTTCTCACCCTCTAATTGAATATGGAACTCAACCATGTTATGGTCACTCATTCCAAGGGGATCCTTTACTAGGACATTTTTAATTAATCCTGTCTCATTACACAGGACCAAATCTAAGGTTGCTTGCCCCCTGGTCGGTTCAGTTACATACTGCTCAAGAAACCCATCCCTAATACACTCAATGAACTCTTCCTCAAGGCTGCTCTGCCCAATTTGATTTGTCCAGTTAATATGATAATTAAAATCCCCCATAATTATAGCTGTTCCCTTATTACAAGCCTCAACTATTTCCTGATTAATACTCCGTCCAACAGAGTTGCAACTGTTCGGAGGCCTATAGACTACACCCACTAGTGTTTTTTTCCCCTTATTATTCCTTACCTCCACCCAAACTGTTTCACTATCCTGCTCCTTTGACCCAATATCATTTCTCTGTATTATAGTGATTCCTTCCTTTATTAACATAGCCACCCCACCTCCTCTCCCTTCCTGCCTGTCCTTCCTGATTGTTAAATAACCTGGTATGTTTAATTCCCAGTCATGGTCACCCTGCAGCCATGTTTCTGTAATGGCCACAAGATCATACCCATGTGTCATTATTTGTGCCGTTAACTCATTCATTTTGTTACGAATGCTACGTGCATTCAGATAAAGAACTCTCAAATATATTTTGTAACACTTAGTTCCTGTTTTTTCCCTTTTTAGTACTTTACTTTTTACTCCATACCTTCTGTCCCTTCCTGACACATTCTGTTTTTTAATTCCCCCACTGCTACCTAAGTCTATGACCTTCTCTGTTGTCATTTCTATTATTTGCTCTCTAGAAACCTCCCCCCCACTAATTAGTTTAAAGCCCTCTCTACAGCCCTAGTTATATGATTCGCCAGGACTCTAGTCCCTGCACTGGCCAAGTGGAGTCCGTCCCAACAGAACAGCTCCCTCCTGTCCCAGTACTGGTGCCAGTGTCCCAAGAAGCAAAACCCATTTCTCCCACACCAGTTTTTGAGCCACGCATTTAAGTGTATTGAGGTGTATTTGCTCAAAGGAACTTGGAAATGCAACTGTCCTGGTTATGGAATTGTTGGGCTGGTATACCTTAAAAAAACAGCATCTAGGATATGTAGAGGATGCAGAGGAAGATGTTGATCTTTAGCATGCTCACCCTACACAACAGTGAAAAAGCAGGCTACTGCATCTAGTTAGGTCGATAAATATGTCGCTGGGGTTGGGGGGAGCTGTTGCATGTGTCAGCCGTGGCTCAGTTACTCTCGCCTCTGAGTCAGGAGGTTGTGGCTTCAAGTCCCACTCCAGAGACCTGAGCACAAAAATCTAGGTTGACACCCCAGTGCAGTGCTGAGGGAGTGCTGCACTGTCAGAGGTGCTGTCTTTCAGATGAGACGTTAAACCGAGGCCCCGTCTGCTCTCTCAAGTTGACGTAAAAGACCCCATGACACTAAATCAAAGAAGAGCAGGGGAGTTCTCACCAGTGTCCTGGCCAATATTTATCCCTCACTCAACATCAGAAAAAACATTATCTGGTCATTATCACATTGCTGTTTATGGGGGCTTGCTGTGCGCAAACTGGCTGCAGCGTTTCCTACATTACAATAGTGACTACACTTCAAAAGTACTTAATTGGCTGTAAAGCGCTTCGGGACGTCCTGAGGTTGTGAAAGGCGCTATATAAATGCAAGTCTTTCTTAGTACATGGTGACAAGTTTCAGTATGACATACCCATCAAGGTATCTAAAGCTGGACCCTAGCCATGCAAAGGGATAAAATTCCTGTATTTGTTATCGGGACGTCTTGCATCAGGGATATGCCTTTGTTTTAAAGTAGCTGAGTACGTAACCAAAGAGATTCATCCAAATTCTCTGATGCTTTGAAAGATAGAGGACTGAGGTGGTTGGGCCTGTCAATGTTAAAGAGGAAAAGTAGAATCACTGACTCATTTCTAGTCCTTCTAGCAGTGAGTTAGAATTTGGTGGAGACCTGGGAGCAAGGCAACTGCCTTACCTCTTGGAAAGGGATTGAGTTGTGGTCTATAGGGGCATATAAAAAAGGTGGAAAACTTTCAAAGTCATTGAACAAAAATGTTACTTCTGTTAAATGTTATTAGCAAGGGGGAACATTAGGGTTGTGTATAAATGCAAGTTAAAGTTTGGGGCTTTCATATTTTCCTATACATCCTTCTCCAATTTGGAATTGGATTTACCAGAGCACAGAAAAAAAAGAGCGCAGATAATCCGTGAAGAAAATACTGAACCAGAGAGAAAAAAAAACTAATGATAACAGAATACCTAATTACAAACAACATTTTTAAAAAAAAGTAGTGCAAAACAGTACCATCAGCCAGATATGCAATAAAATGTGAGCTTTAAGTTAAGATTTCCTTTGCCTTATACTGCAGACCAGGAATGTCCCAAGCTTTTTTGCCTTCATGGCGCATTTAGCTACTTACCACAGGCCGTAAGGCCAGTAAAAAGTTTAAATAAAGCTTTATTTAATTTGCATATATCTGCAGTTGCTGCTGCCATAAAAATAGCTGTGTGTTTGGATTTAGAATGTATCCAGCCATGAGCAAACAGCACCAAAAACAACCCTTTTCAAATCTTCAGGCGCACAAAATTTAAACAGGATAAATCAGCGAGCAAAAGATAGAATTGAAATAGAACTGAATTACCTGGGCTCTGCGGGCCACATAGTTTGGACAACTCTGCCTTCGATGGGTGAAAAACCTGTGCAAGTCTTTTGACAGTTATAAGAGACAGGCTACTGAAAAGGGATTTCAACATCTTTAAAACTCAGTTGCTGATAATACAAGTACACCAGCTGTACAGACCACAAATATCACATAGGTACCGACCAGTAAATAAAAGTTCTTATTTTGGCTGCAACAAAGAATACAGATGAACGTGCAAGTGAAGTGGACGAGCAGGCAGTGATTAGTGCACTAACACTCTGTTGCTTGGGGGTCGGTGGGGGGGAGGGAGGAAGGTGGTGGGGGGGGGGACAGTTTTGAGCATGCTGAGTAGTAACGAATGGAGATTGTCTGTAATTGGATGTGTAACTGCACAGAATATGCCATGATGTATTTCACTGCTTTGACAAGTTATTGGAGTTTGTTAACAGCTAACTAAAGAAGAAAAAAAACATAACAAGCCCCTACTTCTCAAACACCAGTGATTTTCATTTTAAAATTCTGCGCCCCACTGGCCAGCAAAGCCCCCTCTTGCACCATGCGCCACTCCCTTGCTTGAAATGTGACCACAATAAACATCACAACCACATTCCAGACAATAACTACTACTTGCATTTACATAGTGCCTTTTATGTAGAAAAACATTCAATGGTACTTCACAGAGGCTACCCGTGAGAACGCCTAAATCTCGGGGGGGGGGGGGGGGGGGGGCGGTGGGAAGAGTTTGAAAAATAAATGCAGATTTGCGCATGCGCAAGCGCAAAAAAAAATGGCTGGAACGTTATCAAGCAAAATTTGACACTAAGCCACATAAGGAGATATTAGGGCAGAAGCTTGGTCAAAGAGGTAGGTTACAAGGAGCGTCTTAAAGGAGGAAAAAGAGGTAGAGAGGCGTAGAGGTTTAGGGAGGGAATTCCAGAGCTTAGGGCCTAGGCAGCTGAAAGCACGGCCACCAGTGGTGGAGCGATTAAAATTGGGGGATGGGCAAGAGGCCCGAATTGAAGGAGCACAGAGATCTCGGAGGGTTGTAGGGCTGGATGAGGCTACCTTCTGGAAAGACTAACGGTCAAAAGCAGAACAAGGCCGGCCTGCGAGTGACGCGACAGCGGGGCCACCGATCCACCTACTCCTGGTCCTATTTCTTATGTTAGTACAGGAAACTTTGTGGTATCCAGCACCGACGGGACCGAGCTGTTGCCGTTCCATCAAAACTGCCGGACAAACCAGTGCTAATGTTAAAACATACGGAGCTTTTGAGCTCCGTATCTAGCAACAAACCCTGTTGCTCAGCAACAGCTTCTAAATAGTCGGCCGTAGCTTGCAAGCATCTCTGTAGCTAAGCAACAGCTTCAGCTAGACCTTGCAGAGCCTGACTGGTGAAAAAAAAGCAACGAAAAGAAAAAAAAAACTTACTGAACCGACTCCTGAATTTTGCCGGTGGATCGAGCATTCCGGACAGTTAACCTCCGGATAAACCAAAGTTTCCTGTAATCAGTTAGTGACAGCCGAATGTGCTTCCTGTCCGGGAGCAAAGGTCAGCGAGGGGTCGGGCCAGGGGAAAAAAATAGCAACTCATGATTTAGATCTCAAATCTTTATCTCCTGATTTATGAGGCGGTGGGGTTGGCAATACTGCATAACAGACTGATGACAAAGGTCAGGACATGTGGAGTCAGGGGCCAGGTAGCAGAATGGGTTGAAAGAAAGCTGCTGAATAGAAAACAGAGGAAGTCAAGGGAAGTTTCTCGGACTAGTAGAACCACTATTGTTTACCATATACATAAATGATTTGGACTCAGGAATTGGGAGGTTATGGTGTTGAAATTTGCAGATGGTACCAAATTTGTAGGGGGGCGTGGGGGGTGTAGCTAATAATCTGGAGGACTGCACCAAAATACAGGATGACATGAACAGGCTTGCAGAGTGGGCAGATAAATGGCAAAATCAAATTCCATATAGTGAAGTGTGAGGTGGTTCATTTTGGTAGGAGGAATAAAGAGGCCACTTATTCCTTGGAAGGCAAGAAGGGTAGAGGAGCAAAGTGATCTGGGAATGCAGACGCTTAAGTTGCTAAAAGTAGTAGCACAGGTTGATATGGCCATAAAGTGTGGAAACAAACTGGAGTTCATTTCTAGAGGAATAGAACACAAAAGCAGGAAGGTAATGTTAATTTTAGATAGAAACTTGGTTAAGCCACACTTGGGAGTACTGTGCTCAATTCTGGACTCCATACTACAAAAAAGATATTGAAGCACTATAGAAAGTGCAGAAGAGATTTACAAGGATGCTACCAGAATTGAGGATGCACCATCAGGAAAGTTTGAGAAAGCTGGGGCTCTTTTCTCTGGAAGAAAGACTTAGAGGAGGTCTAATTCAGGTCTTTAAAATTACAAAGAGATTCAATAGGGTGGATGGGGAGAAACCATTTCTACTTGTGGATGAGTCCACAACAAGGAGGGAATAAACTAACAGATCAAATGAAGAATTTGTTTACAAAGCATAGTGAAAAACTAGACATTTCTACCACATGGAGTGGTTGAAGCGGATAGCTTTGCTACATTTAAGGGAGGCTTAATGCTTGCATGAGAAGGGAATAGAGGGATTGGGGGCAGGGTGGGAAGAGCTCATTAGAGGAGGTTCGTGTTAAGTATAAACATTGGCATAGACCAATTGAGCTGTTTCTATGCTGTAGATTCTATGTAAGATGAGAAGTCTCATGTATAAATTAAATAAAGGTTATGGACGTAGGTGGATATGGATAAATTTTCACTGGGTATGTATATGTAAAGGTAAATATGGACATTATTAAATCTAGATATTTTGGCGAAGTATAAATATGTGATATACAGGGTGACATTTGTTCTCATTGGAGTTATGTTCTAAGTACACTTGTATACTGTATTAGGGAAGAAAAATTAATAAAAATTGTTACAAATTGACCACTCTATACTTTCATAAGAATGCAATTGTTTAATAGTGTTAAATTAACTAGTAAAGGGGGCTAATCCATTTTGCTTGGTCACCTACTATGGCAACTTCCTTCACAAAATTATCCAAAGCATCTGAATCACATATGATGCTTGTTGTGCCCTTGATCTTTTGAGAACGAAATTCCCTCAGCACCTTTCATAAGAGGCCAGTTTCAATCACACATCTGCAAGATTTTAAAAAAAGAATTCCAATCCTGTACAATACACAAGATTTGCCAAAATTGCCAGGCCATCTTCGCAGAACTGCGTAAATTGAAACTTTTGAATCAGGTTGCCAAACACCGCCAGCCTGCCCCTCCCCCTCCCAAAAGTTATCTTCAAATGTTTAAAATATTAATTTAACAGATTGCCAGCTCTTTAGTTTCAACATCCATAAAATGGAATCACCAATGCAATTCAACCTGAAACTCAGGGATTTCTCATTTTACAACTTCAATAGGAATTTGATACAGTGGTTTATACTCGTCCGATGTTTTAGCTGTAGTTTATTGCGTGACTCCCATGAGGCCAGACTATACTTCCAATTTTTTTTTTTTAATTAATATTTTTACACAAGGTCAATTTACTCCCTTCACATGAACCATTTGTCTACTGACTTTTCCAGCTTTCAAAATATGTTTCACTCCCCCCCCCCCCCCCCGACCCCATATACAACATCTGCAAAATTGTTATGAGAGAAGTATTACAATACAGAATCACAGAAATGTACAGAACCAAAGGCCATCACTTAATTTAGACAATTCTATGGTTTGGTTAGTTTGAATTTTGTTGCTGAAATCTTCACAGGGTTAATGGACAATTTCATGAAACATATTATAATCCACATCATCCAGTCAACAGAAAGATCTTACCAACAATTATGTTTAGAAGCATGAACCAAGTAAGTGCCAGACACTAATCCAATATTTACTTCTGTTTAAAAAAAAAGTCCAAACAGTTAAATTATGCAAGCGCATTCCTATACTTGACAAACTTCAATGATCAAAGTTAGTTTCCAACTTTCTGGGTGGATCAACCAGAAGTTTATTTTGCTTTAATCACAGAAGACTCTTAATGATGTTTACCCTGGCAGTTAAAAGAAGATTAAAAATTACAGAATGCCTTTTTTAAAAAAAACTGAAGCCCAAGTTATAAATAAAGAGATTATTTGAGCATGGTATACAGTTTTCAAGTAAACAAACCTCTCTTTGGGGACCAGCCAATATTTGCTATTCACCAGAAATTTTATGTTTGTATAAAAGATCACATCCTTACTTTGCCTCTCTTTCGCTGCAAAGAGGAAATAAAGTTTCAAAGTTAGAAATGACCAGTTACCTCCTGATCTTCATTTTTGTTCTTTTTCTTTCTCTTCTGCTGCTTCTTATCCTTTCGCTTCTCCAAGTACTGTTCCCACGGTGTTGGTATGTTATGTCTCTCCAATTTCTTCTTTACTATTGCTTCTGTTGTTTCTTTTAGACCTGAAGTAAGATGGAACACTTCTTATTGCATACAGGACATACAAAATGCTCAGATGATTGAAGGAGACTCAATTATCACCTTAAATCATGATATATCAAAGAATTATACCACATAAGGACATTACATACGTAGGAAAACTGTGGACAATCTAATAATTGTAAGCGGGTTATCCTGCTCACCAATCACATAGATTAACCATCTCATGCCAAAAAACAAATCAATATTATGGGTAGTAAAAGATTGGTGCACACCATCAAGCAGACTACCCACTATTTGGAAAGATGAATCAACTCAGTTGTGACTAGCTGTCTTGGCATCACTAATCTAATTTTGGATCCAATGTTCCTTCCCCCATAGCTCTGCCAGGGCACAGGTCAGTTGGAGGGCACCCAAACTGTGCTTTGTCCTACATAACACAAACTTATCTGGATTTCTGGGTTCAATAGCATTAGCCTGCCATTCCCCAGGTGCAGGCCTGTCCCCAAGTCCAACAGCAGCAGTCAGAGGCCTCCACGTTCAATCTGCATCCTGCTGGTCCTGTACACAATAACCACTTACCTTCTGGCTGGTCTTCCAGCAGTACCCAGGGCCCACTCAGATCCTGTGACCTAAATGGAGCTGGATGCAACGCCTAACTGATTTCTTTTCGGTGCCCCTTCCAAAAAGACACCGGCTCTATGATCGAACATGACAACAAGGGTGGGAGGTCACCTTTGGGCCCTCCCACCTTCTTTGCATGGTTGCCCCACACTCATGCAAGCACTCCAACCCTCCCTCGGGGTCCCTGGGCAATGTTAGTGGGGTGGAGACCCAGAATGTTAGACCACTGTTCCCCATTTTAATTTCAAGCCTGATCTACAGGCTTTCAGTGTCTCCCATTTCCTCATCTATTTCTTGGGTGTGCCTCTCACTGCCATAGCTATTCACATGTTCATTGTTTCTCGAACGTCTTTAATGCTTCTTTCCATTGTCTGATGTAAAGATTCGGTGTCAGTCTTGACTCAGTGATACCACTGTCACCCGAGTCAGGATTTTGAGTTCAAGCCCCACTCCAGAGACGGGAGCACAAAATCTAGACCGACACTTCAGGGCTGCTGTCTTTCAGATGAGACAATAAACTGAGGCCCCGTTTGCTCTCTCAGGTGGATGTAAAAGATCCCATAGCACTATTTGAAAAAGAGCAAGGAAGTTTTCCTGGCCATCATTTATCTCTCAAACAATATCACTAAAACATATTATCTGGTTATTTGTCACAATACTCTTTGTGGGATCTTACTGTGCGCAAATTGGATGCCGCATTTCCCCACATTACAAGTGATTAAACTTCAAAAATTACTTTACTGGCTGTAAAGCGCTTTGTGACATCTTGAGGTTGTGAAAGGCGCTATATTAATGCAAGTTCTTTCTATTACCTCAGTCATCTATCCATCCATTAAATTGTGCGATCATTTACCATTATGGCTGGAGCCCGAAACTTGTCTGTTGTTTTCCCAGATGCTGACTGACCTGATGCATGCTTACAGCATTTTCAGTTTTTGTATCTGCATTAGGCTCATCAAGAACTAAATTGTTTTTCCGGATTATCAATTAAGAACCGATTCTTAAACAGAAATGTATTATATAATGAACATGAGAGAGATAGCCCATAATAAAGCCTGTAATGCAAAATAAAAATTTGACACTTGTGTTTGGAAGCTCCTGATCATTTCTAACTCTTGATTTAATAAGTAAAGTTGAATTTTCATCTAAAATAGCATAATAGTGAATACATAAACGTCTTTTGGTAATGTAATCATGTGCAAAATAGTAGATTATTCAGTTATCATTGTAATGCCGTAAGATTTTAAGCTCCATTCTCATATCCTTGCACATTCAAATTTTAATTATGTCCCTTTACACAGGTGATTCCAAGGCAATTTACTGCACAAATTATTGAACACCGTTAGAGAATCAGGAATACATATATATACACGTGGGAAATGACAGTTTAGTAGCAAGTCTTTTCAGATCTCGCAAACAATTTTCAATGCACTGGATAACTAAAACAACATTTTTTGAAATTCCTGGTAAATTGCCAGTAACTTATTGACATCAATTTTTGAGAGTTCTGCAACACTGGCACAGACATTTGAGTTATTATTCCAAAATAGGATAAAGTTTCATCACCAGGCCTAATTTTATTACCAACAGACTGTGCATGTACCCTCACAGATCGGATGGTCATTTTTGGCCCAACTATGGTCTTATCAGCATCAGTTCTTCATTCCTTTCCCAACCATAAATCTGACTTTCATCCCAACCAATCCCTTGATCTTTTCCCAGCCTTGATAAGCATGTTTTTTTTGGCTGCTATAGAACCATAGGGTCCTACTCTATGGCTCACTTATCTCTGAATTGCAATCCCTTCATCCTCTTTCCCTTGAACTTCATTAATTTTTACACAGTCTGATGTTTCCTGAACACCAGGCAGAGACAAATCTCATAATTTATATCAGCTGCACTTGAGCTTTACTGTCCTTAGCTCATTCTGGGTTTTGTGTTGTATCCAACAATTAGTGAATCTATCAATTCACTGGCTGCCATTCCAAGTGTGCTGGACCAAGACAAAAAGAAGGCTTTATAGCTGACACAATGGATGTCAAAAACTTTGTAGTCAGCAGTTTTCATTTGAACACTATGCCCACTTCTAGCTTTAACATCTGGTACATTTAATTTATTAAAACAAACATTAGAAGTTACCAATATAGGATGGACACCCGAGAGTGTATTGTGATTGGGGGCTTTAGATGGCATACACTGCCAGAAGAAAATGCAAGAATTTTAGAAACATTCCCCGAGAGCGCAGATTTCAATATTTGCTCTGCTATTTCTTATTTCACATTATTACTTTTTTTAAGTTGTTACAATGTTTTTTTTAAATCAAGATGGTTTTGTATCGTAGCACTGTGTCCACAAGAAGTTATCATTCAGGAGATCGTTACTGCATTATTACTAGAGATCAATTAACAGTGGTTGATAAATGTTCTGGATTTCACACTTTATATAAAAAAAAGAAATAGCAGTCAACCCACACACCGTTCTTTAAACTCATTACAAGCTAAGGGCCAAGAAAATTAACTGTAATTGCTGTCCAGGGAGCAAAGGTACAGGAAACTTTGGTTTATCCGGAGGTTATATGTCCAGAATACTCGATCTAACGGCAAAAATCAGGAACCGTTTTCTATAAGTCTTTTTTAGTTCTCGTTGCTTTTTTTTCCCCAGTCAGGCACTGCAAGGTCTGTAGCTATAGCAACAGCTTCAGCTAGAGATGCTTGCAGCTGCAGCCGACTGTTTAGAAGCTGTTGCTAAGCAACAGTGTTTGTTGTCAGATACGGAGATGAAAACCTCCGTATGCTTCAACATTAACTTTGTATGTCCGGCAGTTTTGACAGATCGGCAACAGCTCGGTCCCATCAGTGCCGGATATCACAAAGTTTCCCGTAGTCTTATTTACGGGGACTTTCAGTACTAACCCAGTCTTGTGCAAAGCTCCAACTTTTGAGACCATTATCTTGCAGTCGAAACTGTTGTGGTCATGGGGCACAAAATTCTTTGATACATTTTTGCTACTTTCACATTTTACATTATTACTTAATTTAAATTCAATAACTCGCTCCCCCATTTGAGTTATTTGCTCCTGCCCACTTGGATTCTCCATGATACCTTCTTGATTGGCTGTGGCGTGCAAGCCAGCAAACTTTTCAGGCCCTTGCAAATATTTGTTTTGAATTGATCATCTAAAGACACAAGAGCAGCACAAGAGAAGTGTAAACTGGAACACACAACTCCATCATGCAGCTTATTGGTACAACAACCAGTTCCACTGCTTTATAGACATATACTGCAGGCGAAGTGGAAAAGGTGATAATTTATTTACTTTATATACTGCAGTTGCTGACATAGGTATCAATGGAAAGCAAATCTCCAAACAAGTGATAAATTAAGTCAGTTTTCATCAAGGTCTTTAAGTGGAACATTTCTAGATTTGGGCGTCCTGTCTGTCATTGCATGTCCTACTAACAATTTGTGGAAGCAGAAAAACTGTTCAAAATTCTGTATACTTTTCTCATGAAGCTGAAGGTTGGGCATTTGTCTGGGTTGAATTTCATAAAACTGCTCAAATGCAAAAATAAACTAAAGATAACCGTAAAGAACTACATCACCATCAATGGACTATTTTTGTAACATAATGGCCCAAAAATTCGGGTCTCCACGGGCGAGTACGCATGGGGAACTCACCCGTAAGCCGAATGGAAGTGCCAGTTTCGTGCATGCACTGCTCATGCGCGGGAAACCGGCACTTCCGTTCCCCTGAAAGGGTTAAGAGGTGGAACGCGTGCGCAGGAGAGGCAGCGCGTGCGCATCGAACTTACGGTTTTTTTCCCCCAGGTTTTTCCGGGAGGGTAAATCTCCAGGAGTTACACTTTTAAAAAAGGCCTGCTTTTTACAAGTGGAGAATTCATTAAAATTTAAAAAAAATTTCCACAGGTTTATTATTTTTAAATACTTTAAAGAAAGGTAAGTTTATTTTTAGCCCCATTAGAAAATGTAATTAATTTTTCAAAAATTTAAATTGTTTAAAATAGTTATTTCATGTAATTTATAGTTATTTTAAAAACGTGATTAAAAAAAAAATTATTTGAAGATTTAGTGATGTTTTGGGGCTTATAGTATTTATAGGTCCTGTCAAACTTATGAATGAAGCATTCCCTGCTACCATTGGCTCTCCATGGCCCACATGATCCCAGGGGACGCATCGAACTAACTGCGCCCCTGGGATACGCATCGAACTAACTGCGCCCCTGGGATACGCAAGCACTGCGCGCCGGCAGTTGGAGGAGCCCCAGGATTGGAATCCCACGCGGGCCCACAGCTCAACGGCCGGCGCGGTAGGTAAGTGCAGGTCGGGGGCTTGCACCCGCGGGAAGCCCCCGACCCGAATTTCTGGGCCAATACCTTACTGTAGTTGCCAATTTTTTTCACTTGTTGTTCAAGTTATTAGAATAGCACCATACGCCCTTCTTTTATTACACAGAATATTTACCATATGTATTTAAAGATCAGAGGACGCATTGGATTTAGCACACAATGCAAAAAACAAGTCCTGTGATTAACAAACCAATTCTTCACGTCTTTTATCATTGGTTTGATCTTTTATCAGCTCTTAACTGCGGCGGAATAGTTCGCTTTAGAATTTCCTGCAATCTTAGCAATTAAAAAATGCTTCAAATCTGGCAAAATGCCCCAACTGGAGAATTTCCTTAGCTTAGCAGAATTAAACAACAAATTTGATTCCCCAATATCTATCCCAAATGTTGTTACTTCCTATTGACAGTTCAATGCCAAAAGTAATAGAATAGCACTAAATACGAGTCATTCTGTTGTGTTTTTACCAGCTGTGTCTAGCAATTCTAACACAGGTGATCAATGAATGTTAGAGTAGCAATGGTTGCGTTGGTTTTCTTTTTAAATTGTCATGATTAGAATTATAAAGCTGAGAACACATTAACCATTTCCTCCCCACCCCCTGCCCCCGCAACCACCGTCTTGTTGTCAAACAAGAACCCTTGCCAGACTGGGCATAAGAAAATAAGATTAAGAGGAGTAGGCCATTTGGCCCCTCGAGCCTGCTCCGCCATTCAATAAGATCTTGGCCTCAACTCCACTTTCCTGCCTGTTCCCCATATCCCTCGCCTCCCCTGTAGCTCAAATATCTGTCCATCTCCGCCTTGAATATATTCACTGACTCAGCCTCCATAGCTCTCTGGGGTAGAGAATTCCAAAGATTCACAACCCTCTTGAGAGAAGAAATTCCTCCTCATCTCTGTCTTAAATGGGCGACCCCTTATCCTGAAACTATGCCCCTTAGTTCTGGATTCACCCACGAGGGGAAACATCCTCTCAGCATCTACCCTGTCAAGCCTCCTCAGAATGTTATATGTTTCAATAAGATCATCTCATTCTTCTAAACTCCAATGAGTATAGACCCAACCTGCTCAACCTTTCCTCATATGACAACCTTCTCTGAACTGCCTCCAAGACAAGTATATCCCTCCTTAAATAAGGAGACCAAAACTGTATGCAGTACTTCAGGTGTAGCAAGACTTCCCTACTTTCATACTCCATCCCCCTTGCAATAAAGGCCAACATTCCATTTGCCTTCCTGATTACTTGCTGTACCTACATGCTAACTTTTTGTGTTTCATGTACGAGGACACCCAGATCCCTCTGTACCGCAGCATTCTGTAGTCTCTCTCCATTTAAATAATATTTTGCTTTTCGGTTCTTCCTACCAAAGTGGATGAACCCACATTATACCCCATCTGCCAAATTTGTGCCCACTCACTTAATCTATCTATATCCCTTTGCAGACTCTTTGGGCTGGATTTTCTCAGCCCCGAGGAGGTGGGACTGTCAGTAAAGTAGCAGAAAGTGGGTGAGGATGGCAAACCCGCCCCCATCCTGCCTCCGTGCCCTTTTGCCAGGTGGCGGGAAAATGTGCTGCTTTGGGTCCCAGGCAGGAAAGGGATTAAATCCTTTTAACTGCCTGTTAACAGGTAGTTAACAGGCAGAAAAAAGGATTAGTCCCATTTTACCTTTTCAGGTGAAGGCTTCCCGACCTCAGAGAACCCCGCCAGGTTGGAGGAGTCGAGTAGGAGGTCTGCGGCGGTTGGAGGGACCTGAAAGTAAGATGTAGAGGTGAGTGATGGGTGCAAGTATGGAGTGGTAAGTATGTAAGGTGGGTGTTAAGTGTTAAAAAATGTTTACTTACCTTGGTTTCTGCCTACAGCCTTCATCCGCTCTGGATCGGGAGTCCCGGCATCTTCCTTGTCGATTTCAAGATTGGCTGTTGGACCCTCCGAACCAACAGTCATCTAAAATCTACAAAGTTGAAAGGTTTGATGAGTCCTGAACACAAGGACTCATCAAACTACAGAGAATGTCAGTGTTTGACAGCGTCACAGAGCTGTCAAATGCTGACATTTCTTCTTTCAAGAAGTCTTGACAGATGGCACGTCAGACGTGCTCTGTCAGTGACTTCCCCCTAATTGGCCTGCTGAGCCCGCAGGGCGGGCTTAACAAGGTCAAGTAGGGGAAAATTCTGCTGGTTGGCCAGAGATAATGGAGGCGGAACATAGACCCGACAAGCAGCAGTCCCGCCTCCAACTCGTCTCCATTGAGAAAACCCAGCCCTTTGTGTCCTCCTCACAACTTGCTTTCCCACCTATCTTTGTATCGTCAGCAAATTTGGCGACAGTACACTCTGTCCCTTCATCCAAGTCATTAATATAGATTGTAAACAGTTGAGGCCCCAGCACTGATCCTTGTGGCACCCCGTTACTTACAGTTTGCCAACCTGAAAATTACCCATTTATCCCGGCTCTCTGTTTTCTGTTAGTTAGCCAATCCTCTATTCATGCTAATATATTACCCCCAACACCATGAGCTCTTATCTTGTGCAATAACCTTTTATGTGGCACCTTATTGAATGCCTTTTGGAAATCCAAATACACTACCTCTATTGGTTCCCCATTGATCCACCCTAGAAATATAAAAAAATAGGAGTAGGTAATTCGGCCCTTCGAATATGATCATGACTGATCCTCTATCTCAATACCATATTCCCGCTCTCTCCCCATACACCTTGATGCCTTTTGTGTCTAGAAATCTATCTATCTCCTTCTTAAATATATTCAGTGACTTGGCCTTCACAGCCTTCTGTGGTAGAGAATTCCACAGGTTCACCACCCTCTGAGTGAAGAAATTTCTCCTCATCGCAGTCCTAAATGTCCTACCCTGCACCCTCCAGTCTGTCCAGCCCTGTCAGAATTTTATACGTTTCAATGAGATCCCCTCTCATTCTTCTAAACTCTAGTGAATACAGGCCTAGTCGACCCAATCTCTCCTCATACGACAGTCCTGCCATCCCAGGAATCAGTCTGGTGAACCTTCACTGCACTCCCTTGTTACATCCTCAAAGAACTCTAATAAGTTTGTCAAACACGATTTCCCTTTCATAAAACCATGTTGACTGCTTGATTGTATTATGATTTTCTAAATGTCCTGCTACTACTCCCTTAATAATGGATTCCAGCATTTTTCCAATGACATGTTAGGCTAACTGGCCTATAGTTTCCTGTTTTGTCTCCCTCTTTTCTTGAATAGGGGCGTTACGTTTGCGGTTTTCCAATCCGCTGGGACCTTTCCAGAATCTAGGGAATTTTGGAAGGTTACAACCAATGCACCACTATCTTTGCAGCCACTTCGTTTAAGACCTTAGGATGCAGGCCTTCAGGTCCAGGGGACTTGTCAGCCTTTAGTCCCATTAGTTTACCTAGTACTTCTTCTCTAATGATAGTGATTGTTTTAAGTTTCTCCCTCCCTTTTGCCCCTTGATTATCTACTATTATTGGGATGGTTTTAGTGTCTTCTACCGTGAAGACAGATACAAAATATTTGTTCAAAGTCTCTGCCATTTCCTTGTTTCCCATTATTAATTCCCCAGTCTAATCCTCCAAGGGACCAACATTTACTTCAGCTACTCTCTTCCTTTTTATATACTTGTATAAGCTCTTACTGTCTGTTTTTATATTACTTGCTAGTTTTCTCTCGTAATCTATTTTCTCCCTCTATTATTTTTTTAGTCATCCTTTGCTGGTTTCTAAAAAATTCCCAATCTTCTGGCCTACCACTAATCTTCGCAAAATTGTATGCCTTTTCTTTCAATTTGATACCATCCTTAACTTCCTTAGTCAGCCACGGATGGTTCATCCTTCTCATAGAGTCTTTTTTTCTCAATGGAATATATCTTTGTTGAGAGTTATGAAATATCTCCTTAAATATCTGCTACTGCTTATCTACCTTCTTACCTTTTAATCTATTTTCCCAGTCCACTTTAGCCAACTCTGCCTTCATATCTTTGTAATTGACTTTATTTAAGTTTAAGACACTAGTTTCAGACCCAAGTTTCTCATCCTCAAACTGAACGTGAAATTTCATCATGTTATGATCACTCTTCCCTAGTGGATCCTTTACCATGAGATCATTAATTAATCATGTCTCATTACACATTACCAGGTCAAAAATAGCCCGTTCCCTGGTTGGTTCCACAATGTATTCTTCTAAGAAACCGTCCCAAATACATTCTATGAACTCGTCCTCAAGGCTACCTTTGCCAATTTGATTTGTCCAATCTATATGAAGATTAAAATCGCCCATGATTATTGCAGTACCTTTCTTGATTTATGCTCTGTCCTACAGTGTAGCTACTGTTAGGGGGCCTATAGACTACTCCCACCAGTGACTTCTTTCCCTCACTATTTCTTATCTCCACCCAAACTGATTCTACATCTTGATCTTACGAGCCAAAATAAATTTTCACTACTGTACTGATCTCATCCTTTAGTAACAGAGTTACCCCACCTCCTTTTCCTTTCTGCCTATCCTTCCGAAATGTCAAATACCCCTGAATATTCAGTTCCCAGCCTTGGTCACCTTGCAACCACATCTCTGTAATGGCTATAAGATCATACCCATTTGCCTCCCTTAAGCAAAAAGCTAGCCTATATTCACCTTCCAGGCTCATACATGAAGAATGGCCATTTGAGCAAAATACCAGAGGACAGCTGGCCCCAGCAAGTCACTGCTTCAGAGGCAAAAGCACTACCCACTGACTCAAGCTGTTCAAATTGGGTTAGTTTCAACAACAAAACCCCCCCCAATAAATTCAGAGAAAAGAGACGTAAATATGCCAAAAGCAACTCTGAATTGCAGCAAATAAATGGCCATTTCTTAGGGCAGTGGGTAATTAATAATTGGAGGGCAGAGGGGGAAAAACAGTAAGTGGTTATGAGCTGTTTTCTTATGGTTAGGGGGCAAAAAGCCATAACGATCACTGTTCTATTGCTCTTGCGCACATCATCTCAGATGGTTTGAGAGCAACATCAGCAGAGGTCTGGGAGTGCACTGCCAATCAGTCAAGTACAAGACTGCTTTTATTTGGTCTAGCAAGAGTCAGGTTAAAAATTCTATTCACAGAGACTTGTTGTGGGAAAAATGCAGCAAGAACTGGGTTAAAGTATTAATCACAATTAAAAGTAGACCTATATCTTATTTAAGTATTATTAGTTTAAAAGTCCTCTGCTGAGGGGACAAAATTCATTATGTAACGTATTTTTAAAAAAGTTATGCGTGACATTGCTTAACCTTCATCAAATGCCTTCTGAGAATGGTCAAGTTACTGAGGACAGCTTGTGCCAACAATTAACTTTTGGTTTTAGAAACAAACGTTGGTTTAGATACAATATGCAGTGCTAACAACTCAAATTTAACAGACTATAATGTGCACAGCAGCAAAATAAAGCGCTATGGTTTTAAATGCAACAAAGCAAACTGTCCCTTATAATATCTCAAGAACAAAGTACTGTCGAATTAAATCACGTTTCTGCTCGATATATTTATTTGGTGAGTGTTATCGACTTCATCTGTGGGATCATACAACTTGAAATTTGTTGTTTTCTTGTGGAAACCAAATGGTTGCAATGTATGGTCAGTGATCAAGGTCTCAGATCTCTGATTAGAGTCTCATTGAAGGTTTTGATCAGTCATCTTGATCAGAGAACAGTTACTGAACTGTTGATGGAGTGCTCCAATTAATCTTTGGAGGAGCATGGGAGACAATCTTTAACTTTTCTGCCTTTTTAAAGCAAACTTTTGAACCTTATTTCAGAGAAAATCCATCTGTTGAGTTAAATAAACTTCACACAGACTGTTTAGCCTCCTCTGTACACCTTTCCTCATACTCCAACAAATAGCACACACAGGGAAAAATGCATCCACAAGGAAACAAACAGCAAAAAAAAATTAGAAGGCCCTACATTACTGCGATGTGGTGCCTACTTTAAGTGCCTCATTCTGCATGTAGAAGCAGGCACAATAAAGTATATTATTTTTTTGCTCAACCTTCATGGCGTGGAACTGAAATGCCTGCATGCCTCTAAACATATGGCTGAATGAATAAATCAAACTCAGTCCATTTGTGGTCTCAGGATAAGATTTGTAGTCATGATGACACCTGCTGGCTGAAGGAGGAGTGGTTTTTATCCAGAGTAACTGCTGAAAAAGCTCCAAAGCACGATTCATCTCATCTTCAACTGAAAGGAAGACCAGCTTTAACTACCAAACATAGCAATCAGTTGGGAAACATGGGAGTTAAGTTGTATGTTTCACAACTGTGGGGGGTTCTAGGTCCAAGTCAAAATCATATCTGGCAAGCAGTCGATCAATTATGCTTTAAGAAGTTCAGTGAGTTTTGGATCAGACTACCAGGTGAGTCATGATACAGAAGTAGACAATCTTACTTTAGGGTCTATTGAGGAATGAGAGGGGTTCCAGTCAACTGGTGTTTCCCAAGATAGGAGTACTGCTCCTCAAAGGTTCAGTTGGTTAAGACATAGAGAGGAATAAAGATCTCAGCAAGGAAAAAAATGGCTCCTGCTCACTGTTCAGTGATCCTTACTTGAAGCTTATGTGTATGAACACCGGAGAAGGATAAGATTGAGCTTTCTGTGATGCCCTTTCCCCACAGTTGAATAGCCTGCCAATACTTGTAATCCAAGCTCACGCATGAATAATGGCTATTTGGACAAGGTTCTGGAAGGTGACTGACACTCATGAAACTGTACATAGAAACATAGAAGATAGGAGTAGGAGTAGGCCATTCGGCCCCTCGAGCCTGCTCCGCCATTCAATGAGATCATGGCTGATGATCCAAACTCAGTACCCTGTCCCTGCCTTCTCCCCATATCCCTTGATCCCTTTAGCCTTAAGAAATATAACCAACTCCTTCTTGAATATATTTAATGAATTGGCCTCAACTGCCTTCTGTGGTAGAGAATTCCACAGGTTCACCACTCTCTGGGTGAAGAAATTCCTCCTCATCTCTGTCCTAAATGGCTTACCCCTTATCTTTAGACTGTGACCCCTGGTTCTGGACTCCCCCGCCATCGGGAACATCCTTCCTGCATCTAGTCTGTCTAGTCCTGTTAGAATTTTATAAGTTTCAATGAGATCCCCTCTCATTCTTCTGAACTCCAGCGAGTATAAGCCCAATCGACCCAATCTCTCCTCATACGTCATTCCTGCCATCCCAGGTATCAGTCTGGTGAATCTTCGCTGCACTCCCTCCATGGCAAGAACATCCTTCCTCAGATAAAATAAGATATCCTAAACTGCCCTATTGCAAATATTAATCCATTTTCTAGATAAATTATGCTGCCAATTATAACATACAGCAAAATAGATTTTTGGACTCTAGGGAAATCAAGGGATATGGAGATTGGGTGAGAAAGTGGAGTGGTGATCGAAGATCAGCCATGATCTTACCGAATGGCGGGAGCAAGCTCAAGGCGCCTTATGGCCCACTCCTAGTCCTAATTCTTATGTTCTTATATAGCGCCTTTAGCGTAGTAAAATGTCCCAAGGTGCTTCACAGGAGCATTATCAAACAAAATTTGACACTGAGCCACACATAAAAAGAGATGTTAGGACAGGTGACCATAACCTTGATCAAAGAGGCAGATTTTAAGGAACATCTTAAAGGAGGAGAGGTGGAGAGCCTTGGGGAGGGAATTCCAGAGCTTAGAGTCCAGGCAACTGAAGACATGGCCACCAATGGTGGAGTGATTAAAATCGGGAATGTGCAAGAGGCCAGAATTGGAGCAGCGCAGAGATCTCAGAGGGTTGTAGGGCTGGAGGAGGTTACAGAAATAGGAAGGGACATAGAAACATAGAAGATAGGAGCAGGAGTAGGCCATTCGGCCTCTCGAGCCCGCTCCGCCATTTAATGAGAGCATGGCTGATCATCCAAATTCAGTACCCTATCCCTGCCTTCTCCCCATATCCCTTGATCCTTTTAGCCTCAAGAAATATATCCAACTCTTTCTTGAATATTTTTAATGAATTGGCTTCAACTGCCCTGTGTGGCAGAGAATTCCACAGGTTCAACACTCTGGGTGAAGAAATTCCTCCTCATCTCAGTCCTAAATGGCTTACCCCTTATCCTTAGACTGTGACCCCAGGTTCTGGACTCCCTGGCCATCGGGAACATCCTTCCTGCATCTAGTCTGTCTAGTCCTGTTAGAATTTTGTAAGTTTCAATGAGATCCCCTCTCATTCTTCTAAACTCTAGCGAATATAAGCCTAATCGATCCAATCTCTCCTCATACGTCATTCCTGCCATCCCAGGTATCAGTCTGGTGAATCTTCGCTGCACTCTCTCCATGGCAAGAACATCCTTCCTCAGATAAGGTGACCAAAACTGCACACAATACTCAAGGTGTGGTCTCACCAAGGCCCTGTACAACTGCAGCAAGACTTCCTTGCTCCTGTACTCAAATCCTCTCGCTATGAAGGCCAACATACCATTTGCCTTCTTAACCGCCTGCTGCACCTGCATGCTTACCTTCAGCGACTGGTGCACAAGGACACCCAGGTCTCGTTGCACTTCCCCTTTTCCCAATCTATTGCCTTTCAGATAATAATCTGTCTTCCTGTTTTTGCCACCAAAGTGGATAACCTGGCATTTATCTACATTATACTGCATTTGCCATGCATCTGCCCAATCACCCAATCTGTCCAAATCGTACTGGAGTTTCTCTGCATCCTCCTCACAGCACACACGCCCACCCAGCTTTGTGTCGTCTGCAAACTTGGAGATATTACATCTAGTTCCCCCGTCTAGATCATTAATATATATTGTGAATAGCTGGGATCCTAGCACCGATCCCTGCGGTACCCCACTAGTCACTGCCTGCCACTCGGAAAAAGACCCGTTTATTCCAACTCTTGGCTTCCTGTCTGCCAACCAGTTCTCTATCCAAGTCAGTACCTTACCCCCAATCCCATGTGCTTTAACTTTACACGCTAATCTCTTATCGCGGAACTTATCGAAAGCCTTCTGAAAGTCCAAATACACCACATCCACTGGTTCTCCCTCATCTATTCTACCAGTTACATCCTCAAAAAATTCCAGTAGATTAGTCAAGCGTGATTTACCTTTTGTAAATCCATGTTGACTTTGTCCGATCCTGTCACTGTTTTCCAAGTGCGCTGCTATTACATCTTTTATAATGGACTCTAGCATTTTCCACACTGCTGATGTCAGGCTTACCGGTCTATAATTCCCCGTTTTCTCTCTACCACCCTTCTTAAATAGTGGGGTTACATTAGCTGTCCTCCAATCCATGGGAACTGTTCCAGAGTCTATAGAATTTTGGAAGATGACCAGCAATGCATCTACTATTTCTAGGGCCACTTCCTTAAGTACCCTAGGATGTAGATTATCAGGCTCTGGGGATTTATCGGCCTTCAATCCCGTCAATTTCCCTAACACCATTTCCCTACAAATACTGATTTCATTCAATTCCTCCCTCTCATTAAACCCTATGTTCCCCGATATCTCTGGGAGATTATTTGTGTCCTCCTTTGTGAAGACAGAACCAAAGTATGTATTTAATTGGTCTGCCATTTCTTTGTTCCCCATTATAAATTCCCCTGATTCTGACTGCAAGGGACTTACGCTTGACTTCACCAATCTTTTTCTCTTCACATATCTATAGAAGGAAGAAGTCAATGGCTTTGGAAGAGGGAAGGGGAGAAATTGGCAGAAATAGGAGAAAAACCCCCAAGAAACAAAAATTCAATACTAAATCCAAATAATGAGATTGGCAAAGACCAGACAGGATGCTTACTTCTAGCAGCTGGCCGAAGTCAGACCCAAATATAGCTGATTCAAGTTGGTCATTTCTAGACAGGAGATCCGAACTAGCAGTCTCCAGCCAGATGTTTTGCTGGGCACAGATGAGAATATCTCCTGTTCAGGAAGAGGGATTTTTTTCCCTCCTAGTCTTGATGGGGGTTGACTTCAGATTCCTTTCCTTGTTGCAGAGAAATTACTTTACACTCAATAAAACCGTAAATGTAAGTTCTTGCTTTCTTTAAGTGTAATTTTGTACATTGGCTCCGGCCCCCCCTAGTACCTCCAATTTAAAATTTACATCCTGTGTTTAAATCCCCCTGCCCCCACCCCTTCATGTTCATGACCTCCCCATCTCTGTATCTCTTCCAGCCCTACAACCATTCCAGAACTCTGTTCCTCTGTCTCCAGCCGCTAATGCATCTCCCCCTCCATTCAACCACCTAGGTCCCACTCTGAAATTCCTTCGCTAAATCCCTCCACCTCTCAATCTCACTCTCATTCTTTAAGACCCTCCTTAAAACCTACCTCTTTCTGACCAAGCTTTTGGTCCCCCCTCTTAATATCTGCTTCTTTGGCTTAACATCCATTCTTTTCCTTGTGCCTCTAAAGTGCTTAGGGAGATTTTTTTTTTTTCAAACATTAACAGCACTACATAATGCAAGTTGTTCCTGTTGAAAAACAATAAATCCCTAAACAAAAGGCTTTTCCATATTGTACATCAAACCATGGAGCGATTCCATTTTAGACACTGCTGTCCACGAATTATTCAGACAACAGGCTACAACAGGTTTACCTGGAATCCAGGTGATCTCCATTTCCATGTCTTTATTTTTTTCTTCCTTTCCTTGTATTGTTCTCAATAGCTCTCTGTATTTTGAAATCTGTTGTTCGTCGTCCTTCTTTGTCGTAACTGTCATTTTACTTTCTGACACACTTTTTATGTCATCATCTAAGAGTAAGCAAAATAAAAATTAACCTGTAAATTCTCAAGGTGGTACAATTTAGTGCACAAATACTTCTGAAAAATGTAGATTGAAAAAAAACTCAATTTTATTCCTGTCTAGAAATGACAGAACTGAAGACGTCCAAGGAAAACACACCATGACACATTCATGACTTGGATTCAGAAACTCAATGCAAATTGGTCAAATCTGCAAATGATGCTTAAACCAGTAACGAATAGGGGCAATCGATTCAGGAGGCAACTCAGAAATTGCAAAATATCTAAGTGGGCAGAACAATGGCAAATTAAATTTAATGCCCTCAAATATCCAGCACTGCACAAAAGAACAAAAATGGACAATACATGCACTCCATGAATGGTGTTGAAGTAGCTATGGGCAAAGTTGAAAGAGAGCTAGGAGTCTTAGTTCACATTCTTTCACGTATAATTACAATTTAAAAATGCTAAGTAACACATCCTGTTTGTATGTACATATGGCATTGTGCGGTCACTATCAACAACAACCAAATCTTCAAACAGAATTACTCACCAACCTTCTGTCAAGGGTCATAATAACTCTCTAATTTTACTTATCCCAGCAATATCACAGAACTGCACGGCAGTAATTGAGGCCGAGAGATACATGGAGCAGCATTATTTACTGAGGGGCAAATGTAAGGAAGAGGTGGGCATAAGCAAGTCCCAGGGCTACCACTGCTTTAAAAAGATCCTAACCCCAAATCTTTCCTCACCTTGCTGTGGCTCCTTTACCTCCTCTGTGTCAGCTTCATCATCTTCCTCACTTGAAGAAGCCAAGTATGCTTTGAAATCCATTTCCTTAATCTCATCCTTTTTAAACCGTTTTGTCAATGTAGTGACACGCTCATGGTCAGTCTCATCCCATGTCAGTTCTGCCTACAATAAACAAATTAAGGTTAATTTCTGACTAAGAGGAGAGGGTCAACCCTTTTGAAGCAATTGACTTAGAACAGATTGTCACATTGTTTTGATGATTTTTGCCTGTACTGTCTGGAGGTTAGGACAAAGAGAACATTTTAAAAAGTAAAAAAAGAGATTGGTATAGGGACCACTGCTGTTTCTAATTGAAACAGACTTGAATTCAGAAATTCAATGTAAATTTGCAAATGATGCTTAAACTAGTTGGGGCAATGGATTCAGATGAGGCAGCTCAAAAATTACAAAATATCTAAGTGGGCAGAATAGTGCCAAATAAAATTTGATGCCGTCAAATATCCAGCACTGCACTAAAGACCAAAAATGGGCAATACATGCACTCCATGAATGGTGTTGAAGTAGCTCAGGGCAAAGTTGAAAGAGTAGGAGTATTCGTAAACTTGCTGCTCAACATATCTAACCACTGCAGAACAGCAATCAACAAAGCGAACAGAATGCTAAACTAAACAGGCAAAACAAGACAGAGAAAGTCATGATCAAACTAAGTGCTCTGGTCAGACCACACCTTGAACTTGCTTCAATCCCCCATCCCACACCAGCCTCTCGATCTTTGGCCTTCGACACTATTCCCATAAAGCTCAAAGCAAGCTCAATGAACAGCACCCTATCTTTTTATTAGGCCCTTTGCAGCCCTCTGGCCTTAATTTTGACTTTAATAACTTGAGACTTTACCTTTAGTTTAGCACTAGGGGATTGCCAGCACTTGTATAATCATATACCAGCGAGAGTCAGAGCCTTTAGGACAGGAGAGGAAACAATTGGAGGGTTATCGTTTTTTTTAAACCATAAAGATGCTCAACTTTTATGAATTGTTTAAAAGCATATTTTAGAAATAGCAGAGCTCAATTATTTTAAATACAATCACTGGAATGTCCTGGATTATAATGTGCACTGACCTACTGCTTCTAAATGTTCTGACAGCTAGTTCTAAGCTTATTTGAAATATTGTTTACCCAGATTAATACTGTTTCCAACATAGGTAGTATTTATCTGTAGTAATTATACTCTGAATGCAAATAAGCTCAGTGTTGTGGGAGAGCAGAGGGTTTTGGGAGGACAGGTTCACAGGCATTAAAGGCAGCACCTCAGGTTGATAAGGCTGCAAAAAAATGTTAATAGCATTTTAGGTCTTATCTCGAGATCTAAAATATAGAAGCCAAGAGGTAATGATGAGACTATGTAAAACCGTAACACCTCAGTGTACTGTGTGCGGTATTGGGATCCACACTATAGGAAGAATATTGAGGCTTTAGAGTGGGTACAATGCAGATTCACTCGGATGCAGCCAAGTATGGGAGAATACAAATACAAAGAAAGACTAAAAACAACACAGATCATGGGCCGATATAGTAGAAGTTTTTTTTAAATTGTGAAAGGTTGGGACAGGTTAGATAGAAGCAGACTGTTTCAGTAGCTGAGGGATTAAGAACAAGGAGCAGTAGATACAAGATTAAATGCAACAGATTTAGAGCAAAGGGCACGAGAAACTTTACACAGCAAGTTGTGAGACGAGAGCACACTTCTCGGGTTAGAGGTTGATGCAGAAACAATGTCTACATTCAAGATTAAATTTAATATGAGATGAAGGAAAAGAGATTGAGGGGATATGGGAACAGGGCGGATAAATGTGATTATAACTATTTGCTGACATGGATGGTAAACGCCGACACGGACAGGTTAGGCTAAATGGCCTGTTTCTGTGATGTAAGTACGTTTCTATATATTAGGTATTAGCAGGAATAAGTAGGGTCTAATATAGCAATGTGATTTATCCAGAGTGAATAATTAGAATCATAGAATAGTTAAAGCACAGAAGCAGGCCATTTGGCCCGTCAAGCCCGAGGGGGCTCTCTGCAAGAGCATCTCAGCTAGTCCCATTCCCCCACCCTTTCCCTGTAGCCCTGCAAATTTTTTCCTTCAGGTACTTATCCAATTCCCTTTTGAAAGCCACGACTGAATCTGCCTCCACCATCCTTTCAGGCAGTGCATTCCAGATCCTAACCACTCGCTGCGTAAAGAAGTTTTTCTCGCATGTCACTTTTGGTTCTTCTGCCAATCACCTTAAATCTGTGTCCTCTGGTTACCAACCCTTCTGCCACTAGAAACAGTTTCTCTCTATCTACTTTGTCTAGACCCCTCATGATTTTGAACACCTCTATCAAATCTCCTCTCAACCTTCTCTGCTCTAAGGAGAACCACCCCAGCCTCTCCAGTCTATCCACGATGAGAGGACTAAATGTAACATTACCAAATTTGCTGATGATGCAAAGCTAGATGGCAGTGTTAGTTGTGAAGATGATGTGAAGAGGCTTCAAGGGGATCTCGACAGGCTCAGTGAGTGGGCGAGAACATGGCAGATGGAATACAATGTGGATAAATGTGAAGTTATCCACTTTGGTAGAAAAAACAGAAAGGCAGAGTATTTCCTAAATGGTGAAAGATTGAGGAATGCAGATGCTCAAAAGGATCTGGGTGTCCTTGTACATGAGTCACTGAAAGTGAATGTGCAGGTGCAGCAAGCCATTAGGAAGGCAAATAGTATGCTGGCCTTCATTACAAGAGGATTTGAGTACAGGAGTAAAGGAGTCTTACTCCAATTATCTAGGGCCTTGGTGAGACCACACCTGGAGTACGGTGTACAATTTTGGTCTCCTTACCTAAGGAAGGATATACCTGCCATAGAGGGAGTGCAACGAAGGTTCACAAGATTGATTCCTGGGGTGGCAGGACTGTCGTATGAGAAGAGATTGAGTAAACTAGGCCTGTATTCCCTTGAATTCAGAAGAATGAGAGGGGATCTCTTTGAAGCACACAAAATTATTACAGGGCTTGATAGGGTAGATGCTGGGAGAATGTTTCCCTTGGCTGGGGAGTCTAGAACCAGGGGCCACAGCCTCAGGATAAAGGGTTGGCCATTCAGGGCTGAGAGGAGAAGAAATTTCTTCACAGAGGGTGATGAATCTTTGGAATTCTCTACCCCAGAGGGCAGTGGAGGCTCAGTCATTGGGTATATTCAAAACAGAAGTCGATGTTTCTGCTCCTATTTCTTATGTAACTGAAGTCCCTCATCCCTGGAACCATTCTTGTAAATCTTTTCTGCACCCTCTCTAAGGCCTTCACATCCTTCCTAAAGTGTGGTGCCCAGAATTGGACACAATACTCTAGTTGAGGTGGGACCAGTGTTTTATAAAGGTTCATCATAACTTCCTTGCTTTTGTACTCTATGCCTCTACTTATGAAGCCCAGGATCTCGTATGCTTTTTTAACTGCTTTCTCAACCTGCCCTACCACCTTCAATGATTTGTGCACATATACCCCCAGGTCTCTCTGTTCAACCACCCCTTTAGGATTGTACCCTTCAGTTTATATTGCCTCTCCTCGTTCTTCCTACCAAAATGAATCACTTCGCACTTTTCTGCGTTAAATTTCATCTACCACATGTCCGCCCATTCCACCAGCCTGTCTATGTCCTCTTGAAGTCTATCACTATCCTCCTCACTGTTCACTATACTTCCAAGTTTTGTGTCATCTGTAAATTTTGAAATTGTGCCCTGTACACCCAAGTCTAAGTCATTAATATACATCAAGAAAAGCAGTGGTCCTAGTACAGACCCCTGGGCAACACCACTGTATACCTTCCTCCAGTCCGAAAAACAACCGTTCACCACTACTCTCTGTTTCCTGTCACTTAGCCAATTTCGTATCCATGCTGCCACTGTCCCTTTTATTCCATGGCCTTCAATTTTGCTGGCAAGCCTATTATGTGGCACTTTATCAAACGTCTTTGGGAAGTCCATGTACGCCATATCAACCGCATTGCCCTCATCAACCCTCTCTGTTACCTCATCAAAAAACTCAATCAGGTTAGTTAAACAATTTGCCTTTAACAAATCCGTGCTGGCTTTCCTCAATTAATCCACACTTGTCCAAGTGACTGTTAATTTTGTCCCGGGTTATCGTTTCTAAAAGCTTCCCCACTACCGAGGTTAAACTGACTGGCCTGTAGTTGCTGGGTTTATCCTTGCACCCTCTTTTGAACAAGGGTGTAACATTTGCAATTCTCCAGTTCTCTGGCACCACCCCCGTATCTAAGGAGGATTGGAAGATTAGGGTCACTACCTTCGCAATTTCCCTCAGCATCCTAGGATGCATCCCATCCGGTCCTGGTGACTTATATACTTTAAGTACAGCCAGCCTTTCTAATACCTCCTCTTTATCAATTTCTATCCCAGCCAGTATCTCAACTACCTCCTCTTTCACTGACTTTGGCAGCATCTTCTTTCTTGGTAAAGACAGATGCAAAGTACTCATTTAGTACCTCAGCCATGCCCTCTGCCTCCATGCACAGGTCCCCTTTTTGGTCCCTAATCGGCCCCACCCCTCCTCTTACTACCCACTTACTATTTATATGCCTGTAGAAGACTTTTGGATTCCCTATTATGATAGGTGCCAATCTATTCGCATACTCTCGCTTCGCCCCTCATTTCCATTTTCACTTTCCCTCTGAACTTTCTGTATTCAGCCTGGTTCTCACTTGCATTCTCAACCTGACATGTCATACGCCCCCTTTTCCTGCTTCATCTTACTCTCCATCTCTTTCGTCATCCAGGGAGCTCTGACTTTGGTTGCCCTACTTTTCCCCTCGTGGGAATGTACCTTGACTCAACCCGAACCATCTCCTCTTTAAAGGCAGCCCATTGTTCTATTACAGTTTTGCCTGCCAATCTTTGATTCCAATTTACCCGGGCCAGATCCATTCTCAAACCACTGAAATTGGCCTTCCTCCAATTAAGTATTTTTACTCTAGATTGCTCCCGTCCTTTTCCATAGCTAATCTAAACATTATCATACTATGATCACTGTTCCCTAAATGTTCCCCTACTGACACTTGCTGCACTCGACCCACCTCATTCCCCAGAACCACATCCAGCAATGCCTCCTTCCTCGTTGGGCCGGAAATGTACTGATCAAGAAAGTTCTCCTGAACACACTTCAGAAATTCTTCCCCCTCTTTGCCCTTTACACTTTTACTATCCCAGTCTATATTAGGATAGTTAAAGTCCTCCATTATCACTACTTTATAGTTCTTGCACCTCTCTGTAATTTCCTTGCAAATTTGCTCCTCTATATCCTTCCCACTAGTTGGTGGCCTATAGAATACACCAAGTAGTGTAATGGCACCTCTATTGTTTCTTAAATAAATTCAGTACTTCATTGATAATTATCGTATAGTGATTAGCCTTTAATGCCAGTTAATGCTTTAATGGGTATATAAATCCACATTCTGAATAGATAGGTGGTTTATAGGTAACATATAAATGAAGCATCTAATGATTCTGCAGAACTTTAATTCAGTTCCAGAAAATAGTCATTTAAAAAATGAAGCACGAGTTCAATCTCTCAGATGCATTACTACCAACTCCATTTCTTAAAAAAAGACCAATTTTGTTTTGGCACATCAAAATGATAAATCTGCATGAAATCTGCCCAGTTCCATGCTTCATTTTTTCAATCTGGACTACGTTATGCAATTTTCTGAGACCAAGATGTTTTATTTTTAAACTTGTTTAAATTGATGCATGTAGGACCATAGAAAGCAAAAATTACATCTCGTCTTAACTGTTACCATATATACATTATTTATTACTTTAAACTGATCTCATTTGATTTTTATAAATTCCAAGTTCACAGTTTATGAAATGGACGATTCATAGTATATACACGGCCTATGTTGCTTATAAGATTACGGGCAAATGCTTTTAATTACCTTTGATGTGCCGAGTGCTGTTGATGTGAAATATTTTGGTTTGTATGCTGCCAAATCCACATCTGCAGCAACATCCTTTGGCTCCTCTTCAAATGTTAGCTCGTCTGGTATAAACCTGGATAACAATACAAACCCAAACAAACCTTTCTCAGACACAAATTTTCCAATCCTTATTGACACAGTAACTGCAGCAATATAATTAGAATACAGTATTTAGCTACCAAGAGATAAAAATCCATACTCAGAGACTATGTACAATTAAGTAAACTCACTTCATGTTAATAGGTTAAATTGGTTTATGGCAAAGACAAATGCAACAAACAATTCAATTACTACCAGCACTACTACTATTATTACAATAACAGTAATACAAGTTTGTGCTTAAACATCTGTTAAAACCTGCATTAACATCTTTGCAAACTGAGCTTTAATTAACTGTTATGGGACAACTGAAGTGCAGAGAGAGGAGCAACTGTTGTCATTGTTTTGTGCAATTCACGCACACATTTGCTCATTCATTATTGCAAATTAGATCCATACCCACAAGTAAAAATCGACAATCAAGTGGCCCACAAACACACGTCCAGGCTCAACACAAAAGAATGGCCACCAGGGAACCTAATGGAGGGCAACAGTTGCCTGTGGAATTGTACCCCCAGCACACGTCACTGCCTTCAGTCACAAAGACAGAAAATGGGCAAAAGCAGAAAGCATGAAATAAAAACAATGATTGAAATTAAAGATAGTCAAATAGAGAACAGGCAGAGTGTGCTTAGACTTAATGTTCAACACGTCCAAACACGACAGAGCAGCAAAATAATCAAATAGAATGCTGAACTATATTAACCAAAACAATAGAGCATTGGTCAGAGGAAATCATGCTCAAACAGTATAGTGCCAGTCCGGTCAGACTACACTTTGAGTACTGCATCCAGTAAAGTGTAAATCAAATGTAGAATGGGTTTACGGATTGAGATGGAGGTGAATGACCTGAAATGATTTATAAAACTGGCCAGATTATCACCCAAGAATCAGCACTCTCTCCAAATTGGGGGGAGTAAGCTAGATGTTGCCAAATAAATTCTCTGTTATTTTTAGGCCTGCTGGTCCTAACTTGACCTCAGCTGAACTTGGCCAGACTGCCACCTGCTCACTCCAAATTGGAAGAGGGAAGATGTGCGCTGCATTGTAAATTCCCAGTCATTTTTAGCTGCTAGTTGCTACCAAATGGACTCCATTTGCTCAGTGCAGCCCTGAGGCTCCACCACATTTATTTACCAAAGCTAATTAGAAGTTATTGGCTGTCCGTTACAGATTCGGTCGTACAATTACATTCTGCTTTATTGCAAACCAAAGAAATAGAAATTCAACATCTTTACTGAACCTGAGATCCAGAAAGGAACAGCTACTTTCATACTCCATCCCATCACATTCCTCATAAAGCTTATTGGCTGTTTCAGGAGAATCACAGTCCACCACTGCATAGTAGTATCTCAGCCGTTTGAACTGATACTCTCGCACTTTTTCTCTGATAATTCTATGAAGAAAGTATAACTGGTTAAAGTAAAAAATATATATATATATATGCTGTGTAAAATGTGCATATAAATGCTAAGTGGTTTCAGGTTCTCAGTAAAACTGCAATTAATGGAAAGCCAACTTTTTAAAAGTTAAAACTAAAGTTCACAGGTGGTGCAATAAACTATCTTCTAGGTTTTTAAATTTTAGCAAAATGTCAACAGAGCACAGCACAGGAAGCCATTCAGCTTTCTGAAAGAGCTATCCACTGAGACCATTCCCTGCGCTTTTCAATTTCAAATAAGTATTTATTCACTTCCCTTTTAAAAGCCATTATGAATTCTGCTTCCACCAATGTTTCTGGTAGGACATTCCATAGACTTAACAACCCTCTACATAAAAAATAATCTTACCTCTCCCATTATTCCTTTGGTGATGATCTTAAATTTATGCCGCTAGTTATTGACATGCTGGAAATAGCTTTCCCCTATTGACTTTGTCAAAACCATTGATAATTTTAAACACCACCAACAGATCTACTCTTAACCTTCTTTGTTCTAATGAAAAGAGCCCTAGTTTCCCTAATCTAGCCTCATAATTAAAGCTCCTCATCCCTGGCATCACCTGAGTGAATCTCTTCTGCACCCTGTTCATGTTCTTGACATCTTTCCAAAAGTGACGCACCTAAAACAGGGCATAATATTCTAATTGCACCCCAACCAATGATTTGAATAGGTTCGATATTACCTCTTTGGATTTGTACTCAATGCCCTTCTTTATAAAACCTAGTATGCTTTTGTTTTACCTCCTACAAAGATTTGTCTATCCAAACTACCAAGTCCCTTTGTTTCACTACTCCTGTTTGTTTGCTCCTTAATCAGTCCACTAACACTAAAACCTCTACTAGGATTTGGTCAGCAGAGCTCTATGCATGTACTTAAGCATGCATGCACAGACCTCTGCTTTTATCTGACTAATATAAGGCAGTATGCTGATGGCAGTATAGCTTGGCATTGCTGGCTCTTAAAACAGATACCACTTTAAAGGTGCCCTGCAGTACAACTGTAACACGAGATTTATTTTGCCAAAAAGTATACCACATTTCCCAATAGGATTTTCAAGCACAAAATGCAATATGTTAAGAGTCGCCGTCTCACTAAAAGGACTACTTACAATAATCAAACAGATTCAACATGCTAACATCCTTTTCTTCTGTCCTGTACAGTTGCCATTTTTGAAAGATAAACATGCTGATGATATTAGTGATTTGACATAAAGGAGGTAATGGCGAGGGAGCTGGTGCAGATGGCATAAGCCCTGGGATGATTTAACATGTTAATGCAGCGCCCTCAATTGGTAGGTTTAGGAATCCTTCAAACCCTAGATGCCCAATCATACTACCAGCACCCACTGTCAAAGCAAAATATTTCATTAAAAATGATTCAAATAAAACTATCAATACTACTCATAATTCTTTGTATTTAAAGAAGCCCTGATGGTGAGATGCAAATTAATTTTGCTTGTTTTTAATGCACATGTATAAACTGAAATTACTTTAAGAAACAAATTTCCTTCATAATAAAATAACTGTATTGATATATCAGCTGACATGACACAGGCTTGTATCTTCGAACCCATGACGAGTTCCCAATCTGCCTGCATCATCAAACGAGCCAGTGATCAAAGAAATGTATGAGAAGAAGAGATGCCACGGGGACTTTCAGTGGCAGTCAACTCATGCTCAGCATTGGCAGCCTGCTTGTTCCCTTAGGTGACAGAATAAGTGTGAATAATTAAATATTAAGGGCATAAGAAAAAAAAAAATCTCCCCTAAGGGGTGGGAAATAATTGGCAAGTGCTGGTACATCTGCTGGACAATTCAAGTGCAATTTGGATTTTTGACAAACAAACATACTTTTTGGATCCACTCTGGTACAGCCATTCCAAGTTTTTTTATAGTCGCAAAGAGTAAATTACACATATGGGGGACTTGGCAAACTTGACATCACAAGTAGTAAATCAACCATCTAGTCTTGGGTAGTTCTTTAATATAAATATTATTGCAATAACAACTTGCATTTGTATAGTGCCTTTAACATAGTAAAACATCCCAAGGCGCTTCACAGGAGCGTTTTCAAACAAAATTTGACACCCAGCCACAAAGAAGATACTAGGATAGATGACAAAGGATAGAGGTAGGTTTTAAGGAGCATCTTAAAGGAGGAGAGAGAGGTAGAGAGTCAGAGAGGTTTAGGGAGGGAATTCCAGATATTACTGCAGAGCTCAGAGAGGCTGAAAAACAAGGTCCAGCAAACGATGATTACCTTTGTTTGTCTGTGTCTTCATCTGCATCTTCCGGTAAATCATTGTCCAGCAATTCTACAGGCCCACGCAAATCATCCTCTTTCAGTTTTTCCTTTCCAAATTCTGAAGGGTAGATCTAAAGTGAGCAGATTAGCCAGTTTTTAAATATTTTTTGTTACACATAACCTACTTTCCAAATATCCACCCAGTGGATAAACAGTTTTTTTTATTAGATTGTTGGGGAGGCCCAAGTTCCAATCCTAATGTGTGTTTTCAGCTAAAGGGGATGTTTCAGTCAGCTCTGCTAGGGTAAATGATGGCCACCCCATTCATTAGTCAAATTACAACATGAAGACAGGCTGTTTGGCACAACCAGTTGGTGTTTATTCTCCTCTCAAGCAGTAGTCCTAATCCCACATCACTGCCCTCTTCCATATCCCCTTTATTTCAGCGACCTATCTAATCTATTCTTCAATGTTGACATACTCTCTGCTTCAATTGTCACCTCCAATAGTGCATTCCACAGCCTTACAACCCTGTGTAAGAAGCTTCTCCTGCTCGCTGTCCTAAATATTTTACATTTAAAGTATTGAACTAAGTAATTTAAAGCAACTTATGAACTTGTTGCTAGCAGTGAACAATGCAATTTACATCACTTAAATTACAGCACCCTCTGCTGGATTCAAGCCCAGAAATAGTAGGAAATTGCAACAAAGGTAATGCAATAACCTTGGGGGACTTTAATCTTCATATGGACTGGACAAATCAAATTGGCAAAGGTAGTCTGAAGGTTCATGGAATGCATCCGGGACAGTTTCCTAGGATAATATGTCATGGAACCAACCAGGGAACAGGCTATTTTAGATCTTGTACTTTTTAATGAGACAGGGTTAATGAGCAATCTCATAGTAAAGGATCCTCTGGGGCAGTGTGATCATAATATGATAGAATTTCACGTTAACTTTGAGAGTGACTTGCCGAAGTCTGAAACTAGAGTCTTAAACTTAAATAAAGACAATTACAGAGGTATGAGGGGGCGAGTTGGCTAAGGTAGATTGGAGAAATAGATTAAAAGGTATGGCAGCAGATAAGCAGTGGCTAGCATTTAAAGAAATATTTCATAATTCGCAACAAAAATACATTCCATTGAGAAACAAAAACTCCACGGGAAAAGTGATCCAACCGGGCTAACTAAAGAAGTTAAGGATAGTATTAGATTGAAAGAAGAAGCTTATAATGTTGAAAAGAATAATAGTAAGCCTGAGGATTGGGAGAGTTTCAGAAACCAGCAAAGGTTGACCAAAAAATTGATAAAAAGGGAAAAAATAGAATGAGAGAAAACTAGCAAGAAATATAAAAGCAGATTGTAAGAGCTTCTACAAGTATGTAAAAAGGAAGAGAGTGTAGGAACGGAGGTTCCTAGCTGAAGAATTGAGATCGACACAGAGAATCAAAAACAATAAAATTTAATGAACAAACGAAGTTAAACAGTAAACTGCTGGATACAATGCAAATAGGTCTGTTCTGGTTGAAAGCCTCTCTAGAAATGCTAGAAGGTTCCGAACACTGACGTCATGACATCATCACGTTCTTCCCGCCGTTGGGGGATCACGTGACGGGCGGCATGACGTCATCACGCGGAGTAAAGAAAAGCCATAGTACAGTTAACAGATACATTAAAGGTGCAGCCCCCGGTTCCACTACATTGCTGTTAAAGGAATTATAAACAATTGTCCTGAATCCCCTGGTGGCTCCGCCACATACGCCCCCCCCCCCCCAGAATTGTCTTTAACAGAAAAGGTAAGACGAGAAGGGGGTCTGACGAGTCTGTCCGACCGACTGCGATACTCTGGCAACTGGAACGGAGCGCCAGAAGATGAACTGGCAGTTGCCGTGGTTGGGATGGTGCCGCAGGCGTAGGAGAAGTGGCTGGCTGTGGCTGTACTGGACCGACAGTCGACGCCCACGACGAGGCGGTTGAGCGGTGACGACTGGCTCACTCAGATCCAGATGAGCCGGTTTTAACCGGCCGCTGCACAATAGATCGCATCCTGACGAACTGTGTCACAGTATGGTATGGCAGCTGTAGCTCCTATGACCGGAAAGCCCTGCAGCGGGTAGTCAAAACTGCCCAACGCATTACCGGCACCCGGCTACCGACCATAGAGCACATATACCAGAAACGCTGTTTACGGAGGTCACTGACCATCATCAAAGACCCTACCCACCCCAGCCACAGTCTGTTCGCCCCCCTGCCATCTGGGAGACGCTACAGATGCATTCGCACCCGTACGACCAGATTTAGGAACAGCTTCTTTCCCAGGGCTGTCATCCTACTGAACTCCACAAATAAACTCTAAAGCCTGCACATCTGCCAGTGCACTTTATTATGTTTATGTTAATGTATTACAAGCCAAATGAATGTTGAATGTTTAAATGTCTTAATCTAAATGTACACTCTCGGGAGCCGCAAGCCTACATTTCGTTGTACTGCACTTGTGCACTATCAATGACAATAAAGTTGATTATGATTATGATTAAGGAAGTGGCCCTAGAAAGAGTAGATGCATTGCTGATCATCTTCCAAAATTCGATGGAACCTGGAACAGTACCCATGGATTGGAGGGTAGCTAATGTTACCCCACTATTCAAAAAAGGTGGTAGAGAGAAAACGGGGAATTACAGACTGGTAAGCCTGACATTGGTAGTGGGGAAAATGCTAGAGTCCATTATAAAAGATGTAATAGCAGAGCACTTGGAAAACAGTGACAGGATCGGACAAAGTCAACATGGATTCACAAAAGGTAAATCGTGCTTGACTAATCTACTGGAACTTTTTGAGGATGTAACTGGTAAAATAGATAAGGGAGAACCAGTGGATGTGGTGTATCTGGACTTTCAGAAGGCCTTCGATAAGGTCCCGCATAAGAGATTAGCGTGTAAAGTTAAGGCACGTGGGATTGGGGGCAAGGTATTGACTTGGATAGAGAACTGGTTGGCAGATAGAAAGCAAAGAGTTGGAATAAACGGGTCCTTTTCCGAGTGGCAGGCAGTGACTAGTGGGGGACCGCAGGGATCGGTCCTTGGACCCCAGCTATTCACAATATATATTAATGATCTAGACAAGGGAACTAGATGTAATCTCCAAATTTGCAGATGACACAAAGCTGGGTGGGCGCGTGTGCTGTGAGGATGATGTCGAGAAACTCCAGGATGATTTGGACATGTTGGGTGATTGGGCAGAAACATGGCAGGAACATGGCAGATGCAATATAACGTAAATAAATGTGAGGTTGTCCACTTTGGTGGCAAAAACAAGGCGGCAGATTATTATCTAAATGGCAATAGATTGGGAGAAGGGGAAGTGCAACGAGACCTGGGTGTCCTTGTGCACCAGTCGCTGAAGGTAAGCATGCAGGTGCAGCAGGCAGTTAAGAAGGCAAATGGTATGTTGGCCTTCGTAGCGAGAGGGTTTGAGTACAGGAACAAGGATGTCTTGCTGCAGTTGTACAGGACCTTGGTGAGGCCACATCTTGAGTATTGTGTGCAGTTTTGGTCGCCTTATCTGAGGAAGGATGTTCTTGCCATGGAAGGGGTTCAGCGAAGATTCACCAGACTGATACCTGGGATGGCAGGAATGATGTATGAGGAGAGATTGGGTCAAATGGGCTTGTACTCGCTGGAGTTTAGAAGAATGAGAGGTGAACTCATTGAAACTTATAAAATTCTGACAGGACTGGACAGACTAGGTGCAGGAAGGATGTTCCCGATGGTCGGGGAGTCCAGAACCAGGTGACACAGTCTAAGGATAAGGGGTAAGCCATTTAGGACAGAAATGAGGAGGAATTTCTACACCCAGAGAGTGGTGAACCTGTGGAACTCTCTACCACAGAAGGCGGTGGAGGCCAGTTCATTAAATATATTCAAGGAGTTGGATATATTTCTTAAGGCTAAAGGGATCAAGGGGTATGGGGAGAAAGCAGGGACCAGGTACTGAATTTGGATGATCAGCCATGATCACATTGAAAAGCGGAGCAGGCTCGAGGGGCCGAATGGCCTACTCCTGCTCCTATCTTCTATGTTTCTATGTTATGGGGATCTGGAATGCACTACCTGAAAGGGTGGGAGAAGCAGAAGCAGATTCAATGGTAACTTTCAAAAAGGAATTGGATAAATACTTGAAGGGGGAAAAAAGGGTAAAGAGCAGGGGAGTGTGACTAAATGAATAGCTTTTTCAAATAACTGGCACATGCACGATGGGCTGAATGGCTTCCTTCTGTGCTCTAAGAATCTACAGTTTATTTAAGACGGTAATACAATTATTATTACATAGGCCAGCATTTTAGTGGATAAATGGAGATTTGCTTACTCCCTTTATTCTGAAGATCCACAATATCAACAGAACTCTCCCTAAATCAGCATTATGATTTAGTCACATCCTGCCAATTAGAGTACCTGCCCATTATCCCTACTCTCTGCCTCCTGCCGCTCAGCCAATTTCCTAACCAGGTCAATAATTTGCCTTCAATTCCATGGGCTTCTACCTTAGTTAACAGTCTCTTATGTGGGACTTTTATCAAATGCCTTCTGGAAGTCCATATAAATAACATCCATAGACATTCCCCTGTCCGGTACTTTAGTCACCTCCTCAAAAAATTCAATCAGGTTTGTCAGGCAAGACCTACCTTTCACAAATCTATGCTGGCTCTCTCTGATCAACTGAAAATTTTCAAGGTGTTCAGTCACCCTATCCTTAATTAAAGACTAATAATTTCCCGACAACAGATATTAGGCTAACTGGTCTATAATGCCCCAGTTTCCCTCTGTCACCATTCTTAAATAGCAGAGTGACAGGCACAATTTTCCAATCTAAAGGAATGGTTCCTGAATCGAGAGAACTTTGCAGATTCTCTAACTATAATCTTCCAAAGTGCTCATCTACTTCCTTTAAAACCCTGGGGTGGAAACCATCTGGTCCTGGGGATTTGTCACTCTTTAGTGCCATTATTTTCCTTACGTTAATTTTATTGAGTCCCTGTCCCTGATTCAATATTAGTTTCCTTGGGATTTCTTTTCATACTCCCTTTTTGTAGCTCGTACTATCTGTTTTGTCAGGAATTACAACATTTAAGGTAATCCTAAATTCTACCATGACCTAACATAAATGGTTAGACTGCCAATATGCAAGCATATTCAGGTCACCAAATCATTTTTAATTTGCAAGCAGAAGCAGTCCAATGTTTATTTTTTGTTAAAGTTGCTTTATCATTGTGAGGGTGAAAAAACCTCAATGTAACTAGGGAAAAAAATTGAAAAGTTTAAAAACACTCACCTTCACAGACAACACAACACCTCCTTGGGGGATGAAAGAATTCAATAACACCAGCAGATCATTTGCCTTTATTTTATCCCAGTCTATGTTGCAAACTGCTAATCGTTGAGTGACCTATAAAGTAAAACAGGATGAATGTTATGGAAATCTTGTGAAAATTCCCCCACCTTTAAAACTATTTTATGGAAAATTAATAATACAGTAATTAAATATGTTGTTAAAATTTCTACATTTTTAAACATTTTTATTTACAATCTATGCGATCAAATAGAAAAATAACAATCATGGGATGTACCGTATCTCCACGTGCAGCATCCTTAGCCAGTTCTCCCCAATTGTGCTCAATTTCTGGGTCCTTTTCCAATAGATCATCAAAACAGTCATCTTCATCAGAGCTTGTTTCGACATTTCCTTTCCCTCTAGCTAAGTCAGGACCACTGTCACTGTCCTCCTCGGATAATTCCTCATCATCTTCACTGTCTCCCATTTCTTCATCCTCCTCCTCCTGACTTTGGCTATCTGACCCTGAAGATTCTTCTTCACACCAGCTGCCCTCACCATGGTCACTGTCATCTTCACAGACGTCATCGCTTTCTGAAATACAGAAACAATTACATGAGCAGTTAATTTAAAAAAAAAAAATTTTTAAGCACAAAACTGTTTTTCTAACAACCTTTTAAAAAAGGTGCAATGAAGCCCTCAAGACAATGACAGAGAAAACTGGAAGCACACAGCTGGTTAATCAGGAAACAAAGAGAGTCAATGTTTTAGGTTCGTACTCTTCAGCAGAACCTGGGACAAAGTTATTAACCCAAAACTTGAACTGTGGTCTCCACAGATGCTGATAGGCATAATATATTTCTCCAGTTTCTGCTGTTTGTTTCAGATTTCCAGCATTTGCAGTATTTCACTTTTTATTTCTATTGGTAAAGTCCTATCCTCTTCAAAACTACCCGACGAAAGGTGTAAAAAAAATATTTTAGCAGCTGAGAGAGAACTCAATTTACAATCTTCAGTCTCAATTTAATCGTTAACTTTTATTGGTGGAATGGTTTCTGAATTTTTTGTAACAGAAGAAGTACTTTTCCTCTGTACATTCAAGTAATGTAATACACTTAGGGGTACAGTTTCCTTTGTGGGGGGGGCAGTTCTCCAATCTCCCGCTGTACTTCAGCAGATCAATGGAAACCCCAGAGAAACTGCAGTTTCTGTAGGTTGTCTGCCAAAGTTCGGAGAAAAACCCGACAGAAATTCTACCTCTTAATTTTTTAAAAAGCATCCTCCTGCTTCGGACCGGTCACTGCAATGCACTCTGCAGCCTCCGCCATCCTGCTACTCTCAGCAGCTGCAGGGAGCCCGGTGAAAAGTGTGTCCAGCAAAAAAATAAATGCTGGCTGATAAAAGGGGAGCATCTCTCCTCTATCCTGACCCCTCCATCTGGTGTATTGTACGCCACAAGGCGTCCCTCATTTGATCGCCCAAGGCTTGGTCAAATCCTTACTCCACCAGCATAAAGCGTTCCGCCATTCACTAAACAAAACAGCATCTTGGTTAGATACGAGGCATAGACGTCACAGATGAAGATTTATACAGGTGCGGTAGTGTAGTGAACTTGTAACCCAGAGGTCTGGAATTCAAATCCCACCATGGCATGAAAGCTGCTGGATTGTGTTAAAATCACAACTTCAGGCAACATAGGAACAGGAGCAGGCCATTCAACCCCTCGAGCCTGTCCTGCCATTCAATTAGAGCTGGCACAGGCACAATGGGCCGAAAGGTCTCCTCTGTGCTGTATCATGCTATGATCTGTAAGGGAAGGGAACCTGCCACCCCTACCTGGCCTGGCCGACAAGTCTACACTATGCAGTTGACTCTTAACGTCACCTAGCAGACACTCAGTTGCATTAACAACTGTTACAAAGTTAGTGGTTCAAAAAGCAGTCCACCATCACCTTCTCAGGACAACAATGGGCAAGCAATCAATACAGCTTTTCCAGCATCACTCGCATTCCAAGAACAATTTTTAACAAAAAGAGCACAGGAACTCAACACTTCAAGCAGCCGATTGTGCTGTACTCACCCCGTGAACACTGGATATTTGATGCATATAACCACAACTTGACTGTTGCAAACAAAAGTGTACACAATGTAATTCCATGGAGAAAGATATATTTTGCATACTGAATAAATGCAAAGGATCTCAGTCCCTCAGCGCAACCACAAATCTAGCACCCTGTAGCCAATTGGCCAAGTAGATCCAGGCACATGCATGTGTCACCTCCAGATTGATACTCCAACACTCTCCTTGCAAGTCTTCCAATGCCCATTCTCCATAAACTCCGAACTTGCCTAAAATGCATGGATTTCTAATAGGAAGGTCATTTTTAACCAACCTTATTGAACTCCTTCAAGAAGTAACAGAGGAGCCAAGGGCAATATAGTGGATGTAGCATATATGGACTTTCAAAACGCCTTCAATAAGGTGCCATGTAAGAGACTCATGTCAAAGGTCAAGGCATGTGGAGTCAGGGGCCAGGTCGCAGAAAGATGGCTATAAAACAGAATGTAGGAGTTAAGGAAAGTTTCTTGGACTGGTAGAAAATGGGAAGTGGTGTCCCGGAGGGATCTGCGCTGGGACCACTTTTGTTCACCAATTACATAAATCATTTGGACTCAGGAATTGGAGGTATGGTGTCAAAATTTGCAGATGATACCAAATTGAGGGGTGTAGCTAATCATGTGGAGGACTGCACCAAAATATAGGAAGACATGAACAGGCTTGCAGAGTGAGCAGATAAACAACAAATTAAATACAATACAGTGAAGTGTTAGGTGGTTCAGTTTGGTAGGAGGAATAAGGAGGCCATTTAGTCCTTGGAAGGTAAGAAACTTAATGGGGTAGAGGAGCAAAGAGATCTGAGAATACAGATGCCTAAATCATTGAAAGTAGCAACACGCGTTGTTTAGGGCATAAATCATTGAAAGTAGCAACACGCGTTGTTAAGGTCATAAAGAATGCAAAGAAAGCACTGGGGTTCATGTCTAGAGGAATAGAGCACAAAAGTAGGGAGGTAATGTATAATTTATACAGAACTGTGGTTAGACCACACTTGAACTACCGTATGCATTTCTGATCTCAATACTAAAAAAATGATATTGAAGACTGGAGAAAATGCAGAGAAAAGTTACACGAATGTTATCAGAATTGAGAAGCTGCAACTATCAGGAAAGATTGAGCAGGCTAGGACTTTTTTTTTCCAGGAAAACAGAAGGCGAAGAGGTGACCCGATAGAGTTCTTCAAAATTATGAAGGGGGTTGATGGGGTGGATGTGGACAAACTGTTTCCATTAAAAAAATACTGTGGATGCTGGAAATCTGAAATAAACACAGAAAATGCTGGAAATACTCAGCAGGGCAGGCAGCATCTCTGCAGAGAGAAACAGAGTTAACGTTTCAGGTCGATGTTTTTTCGTCAGAACTAGAAAAAGTTCGACACGCAACAGGTTTTAAGCAAGTGCAGAGGCAGGGAAAGTGGGGAGGGGAGGAAAGAACAAAAGGGAAGGTCTGTGATAGGGTGGAAGGCAGGAGAGATTAAATGACAAAAATATATGATGGTACAAAGCAAAAGCAGATGGTAACGGGACAAGTGCAGAAACAAAAGATGACTCTAGAAGAGGTGTAAATGGGAATAGCAGAGTCATCAACAGCTGCCGTCCAAAATAATGGGAGCAGAGGTTATGGTCTGAAATTGCTGAACTTAATGTTGAGTCCAGAAGGCTGTAAAGTGCCGAATCAAAAGATGAGGTGCCGTTCCTCGAGCTTATGTTGAACTTCGTTGGAACAGTGCAGGAGGTTGAGGATGGAGAGGTCAGCGTGGGAGTGAAGTGGAGAATTACAGTGCCAGATGACCGGAAGCTTGGGGTCACGCTTGTGGACTGAATGGAAATGTTCTGCAAATCGGTCAAACAATCTGTGTTGGGTCTCTAAATTGAAATAAGTACAAGTAAATTGCTGTTTCACCTGGAAGGAGTGTTTGGGGCCCGGGATGGTGGGAAGGGAGGGGGTAAAAGGGCAGGGGTTGCATCCCCTGCGCTTGCATGGGAAGGTGCCATGGGAAGGGGAGGGCGTGATTGAGGAGTAGACCAGGGTGTCGCAGAGGGAAAGGTCCTTTCAGAATAGTGAAAGGGGAAGATGTGTTTGTTGGTGGGATCACGCTGGAGGTAGCAGAAATGGCAGAGGATGATCGGTTAAATGTGGAGGCTGGTGGGGTGGAAGGTGAGGACAAGGGGAACCCTATCGTGGTTCTGGGAGGCAGGAGAAGAGGTGAGAGAAGTGCAGGAAATAGAATGGACACGGTTGAGGGCACTGTCAACCATGGTAGAGGGGAATCCTCAGTTGAGGAAAAAGGAAGACATATCAGAAGCACTACTATGGAAGGTGGCATCGTCAGAACAGATGCGGCAGAGACGGAGAAACCGGGAGAATGGAATAGAGTTCTTACAGGAAGCGGGGTGGGAAGGAAGTGTAGTCAAGGTAGCTGTGTGAGTCAGTGGGCTTATAGTGGATGTTGGTCGATAGCCTATCCCCAGAGACAGAGATGTCGAGGAAGGGAAGGGAAGAGTCGGAGATGGACCATGTGAAGGTGAGGGAAGGGTGGAAATTGCAAGCAAAGTGAATGAAATTTTCCAGTTCAGGGCGAGAGCGGGAAAGGCACCGATACAGTCACCAACGTACTGGAAAAAGGTGAGGGAGGGGACCAGAGTAGGACTGGAACAAAGAATGTTCCACATATCCCATGAACAGGCAGACATAGCTAAGACTCATGCGGGTTCCCACAGCAACACCTTTTATTTGGAGGGAGTGAGTGGAGTCAAAGGAGAAGTTGTTCAATGTGAGAACAAGTTCAGCCAGGCGGAAGAGGGTGGTGGTGGATGGGGACTGGTTGGGCCTCTGTTCAAGGAAGAAGCGGAGCGCTCTCAGGCTGTCCTGGTGGGGGATGGAGATGTAGAGAGATTGGACGTCCATAGTGAAAAGAAGACGGTTTGGGCCAGGCAACTGGAAACTGTTAAAGTGGTGGAGGGCGTCGGAAGAGTCACGGATGTAGGTGGGAAGAGACTGGACAAGGGGAGAAAAAATAGATTCAAGATAGGAAGAAATCAGTTCCATGGGGCAAGAACAGGCTGAAACGATGGGTCTATCAGGGCAGTCCTGTTTGTAGATCTTGGGAGGGAGGGCTGTGCGGGGTTGGGGGACTGTGAGGTTGGAGACCGTCGAAGGAAAATCTCCATAGGAGTTGAGGTCAGTGACAGTCTTGGAAACGATGGCGTGATGCTCGGTAGTGGGGTCATGGTCCAGGAGGAAGTAGGAGGAGGTGTCAGAGAGTTGGCATTCAGCCTCCGCAAGGTAAAGGTCGGTTCACCAAACATCAATGACAATATTAGGGTTGGATCTGAGAGAACGGAGTGCTGCAAGTTCAGAGGGAGGTAGGTTGGAGTGAGTGAGGGGAGCAGAGAAATTGAGACGACCGATGTCACATCGGCAGTTCGCAATGAAAAGATCTAGAGAGGGTAAGAGGCCAGAGAGAGGGATCCAGGTAAAATGAGAATTCTGAAAACGGGAAAAAGGGTCCGCTGTGCGGGGGGAAGATTCCTGGCCAAAGAAGTGGGCACGGAGGTGAAAAAATGTTTCCATTTGTGGGCGAGTCCATAACAAGGAGGAATAAATACAAGACAGCCACTAACAGATCAAATAAAGAATTTAGGAGGAATTTCTGTAGAGAGTGGTTGAAGCAGATAGCATTGCTGTATTTAAGAGGAGGCTTTATGCATACATGAGGGAGAAGGAAATAGAGGGATACGGAGGCAGGGTGGGAGAGGTAATTAGAGTGGGAGTAAAGTATAAACACCGCCACAGACCAGTTGGGCTGAATGGCAGTTTCTGTGCTGTAGATTCTATGTAATTTTATGCAGAACTCCCTGCTCTTCTTCAAATAGGGTCTTGTGGTAAACCACTGTTTGTATTCCACTGTGTACATGCCTGTACATGTCTTGGCTGACTCCTCCCACGAGTCCAGGTATAAAGGTGACTGCTCCACAGTCCCTCTGTATCCTGGACCGGTCGACCACTCGAGGCACACCTTCATTCTCTTGTTAATAAAAGTCTGTTAATTACTCGCTTAATCTCAGTCTTTTGAGTTATTGATAGCGCATCAATTTTATCAACAAGATTTTTATAATGGAGAAGATCCTCACACCAGCATGCCTGGACTTAGATCATCGGGAGGCGGACTCATCCACCAAGTTTACTCACTGGCTTAGGTGTTTTGAAAAATTTCTGATCGCCTCCGCTGAAACGGTCAAATCGGACGAGGACAAACTGGATGTCCTGACCTCCAAAGTGAACCACCGAGTGTACTCGGTCAGCCAGGACGCGACCTCGTACGCGGATGCTATCAAGCTCCTCAAGGACCAGTACACGCGCCCAGTGAACGAGGTGTACACTAGGCACCTCCTGGGGAGTCGTAAACAACAACCTGGGGAATCGACCGAGGAATACCTTCAGGCACTGTCTGTGCTTGGCCGGGCCTGTGGTTGTAAGGATGTAAAGGCCGCCGTGTACACAGAGGAACTTATCCGGGACGCTTTTGTAGCGGGCCACAGGTCCAATTACACCCGACAGCGACTGTTGGAGCAGAGTGACCTCGATCTCAACAAGGCCTCTGAACTCGCACTATCATTGGACGCAGCCTACCGGGGCATGGACGCCTACTCCTCTGCACCGTGGACGTCGCGGGGAACGACAGCCTGGGACATGGTAGGACCGTCTCATAGCGCCGTGCCACCCCAGCCACATCCCAGCAACGGCCCAACTACCGCAGCAGTGTCCCAAGGCCAGACAGCAGTGCCCCAAGGCCAGACAGCAGTGCCCCAAGGCCAGAAATGCTACTTCTGTGGCCAGGCCAAACACCCGAGAGCGCGCTGCCCGGCGAAAAATGCGATCTGCTCGGGCTGCGGGAAGAAAGGACACTACGCCAGCGTCTGCAGGGCCAAAGCCACCCCGAACCCCAGCAGCGCCGCGTGTGGGCCGTGCGGGCCGCCATCTTGGGCCTCCCCAGCCATGTGCGAACCACCGGAACAGCAGCCATTTTGGACGACTCCAGCCACATGGGGATCATGGACGCCGCCATCTTGGACGACAGCCGGGACGCAGCAGGCCCCCAACACCGCCTCATCTGATACCCGCAGCGACACAACGACCCCTACGCTGGCCTCCGTTACGCTGGACCAAGCGAGACCGCACCAGCTGGCCCGGTCCACAATGGACATTAAGGTAAATGGTCACGAAACAATCTGCCTTTTTGACTCTGGGAGCACGGAGAGCTTCATCCACCCCGACACGGTGCGGCGTTGCTCTCTCCCAGTCCTGCCTGCGCACCAGCGGATTTCTATGGCCTCTGAGTCCCAGTCGGCGGACATTGGCGGCTACTGCGTGGTGACACTCGTAGTAGACGGGACTGTGTACGATCATTTTAAACTTCTGGTCCTGCCCCACCTCTGCGCTGCCGTTCTACTGGGGTTAGATTTTCAGTACCACCTTAAAAGTGTTACGATGGCGTACGGTGGACCCCTCCCCCCACTCACAGTCCGCAGCCAGCAGCTTCCAAATTGCCCGCCGCGCACCAGGTGCAACCTCTCCACACTCAGAGTCACCTCCCCCCCACTGTTTGCTAACCTCACCCCCGACTGTAAGCCCATCGCCACAAAGAGCAGGCGATACAGTGCCGGGGACAGGGTTTTCATTAAAACCGAAGTGGAGCGGCTCCTGAAGGAGGGGATTATTGAGGGCAGCACCAGCCCCTGGCGAGCCCAGGTTGTGGTCGTTAAGACCGGCGAGAAGCAGCGCCTGGTCATCGACTACAGCCAGACAGTAAATCGCTACACCCTGCTGGACGCTTACCCACTCCCCCGTATAGCTGATATGGTCAACCAGATCGCACAGTACCACGTCTTCTCGACCATTGACCTGAAATCAGCGTACCACCAGCTCCCTATCCGCCCTGAGGACCGCCAGTATACTGCCTTTGAGGCAAACGGCCGCCTCTATCACTTCCTTAGGGTTCCCTTTGGCGTCACCAACGGGGTCTCCGTCTTCCAAAGGGAGATGGACCGGATGGTCGATCAAAATGCGTTGCAGGCCACCTTCCCATATCTGGACAATGTGACCATCTGCGGCCATGACTTGCAGGACCATGACGCAAACCTCGAAAAATTCCTTTGCACCGCCAAACTCCTCAACCTGACGTATAACAAGGAGAAGTGCATATTCCGCACAACCCGCCTCGCCATCCTTGGCTGTGTTGTGGAACACGGAGTCATCGGTCCCGACCCCGACCGGATGCGTCCCCTTATGGAACTCCCACTGCCCCAAGGCCCTGAAAAGGTGCCTAGGGTTTTTCTCTTATTACGCCCAGTGGGTCCCCTACTATGCGGACAAGGCCCGTCCGCTGATCAAGTCCACCTCTTTTCCCATGACGGCAGAGGCCCGCTTAGCCTTCCACCGTATCAAGGAAGACATTGCCAAAGCCACCATGCACGCAGTGGACGAATCCATCCCCTTCCAGGTGGAAAGCGACGCGTCCAACTTTGCCCTGGCCGCTACCCTCAATCAGGCGGGGAGACCCGTGGCCTTCTTTTCACGAACCCTCCAGGGCCCAGAGACCAGACACTCCGCCGTTGAGACGGAGGCCCAGGCTATTGTGGACGCTGTGCATCATCGGAGGCACTACCTGGCCGGAAAACGATTTACCCTGCTCACTGACCAGCGTTCAGTTGCGTTTATGTTTAACAACAAGCAGAGGGGCAAAATCAAAAACGACAAGATCTTGAGGTGGAGAATCGAACTTTCCACCTACAATTACGAGATCTTGTACCGGCCCGGGAAGCTCAATGAACCCCCGGATGCTCTATCGCGTGGCACCTGCGCTAGCGCGCAGATCGATAGACTGCGGGCCCTCCACAATGACCTCTGCCACCCGGGGGTCACCAGGTTCTTCCACTTCATCAAGGCCCGCAACCTGCCTTACTCCATTGAGGAGGTCAGGACCATGACCAGGAACTGCCAAGTCTGCGCTGAGTGCAAACCGCACTTTTATAGACCAGACAGGGCTCACCTGATAAAAGCCACTCGCCCCTTCGAGCGCCTGAGCGTTGATTTTAAAGGGCCTCTCCCCTCCTCCGACCGCAATGTGTACTTCCTCAACATTATTGATGAGTACTCCCGTTTCCCGTTCGCCATCCCCTGCCCGGACATGACCAGTGCCACGGTCATTAAATGTCTGAACGACCTCTTCACCCTGTTCGGTTTCCCCAGCTATATCCATAGCGACCGGGGCTCATCGTTTATGAGCGACGAACTCCGTCAGTACCTGCTCGCTAGGGGTATTGCCACAAGCAGGACCACCAGTTACAACCCCCGGGGGAACGGACAGGTGGAAAGAGAGAATGCGACAGTTTGGAAGGCCGCCCTGCTAGCCTTAAAGTCTAGGGGCCTTCCGACCTCCCGCTGGCAGGATGTGCTCCCCGATGCGCTCCACTCTATTCGGTCACTGCTCTGCACTGCCACTAACGCCACCCCTCATGAGAAAATGTTTGTCTTCCCAAGGAAGTCCACATCGGGGACATCGCTACCGCCATGGCTGACGTCCCCAGGGCCGGTCCTACTGAGAAGACACGTGAGGACCCATAAAACGGACCCCCTGGTCAAAAGGGTCGACCTCCTCCACGCCAACCCCCAGTATGCTTACATTGCGTACCCGGACGAGCGGGAGGACACAGTCTCCATGCGAGACCTCGCACCCTCGGGGGCCGCAGTAACCCACTACCCACTACCACCCCCCCCCCGCCCCCACGACCCGATATCCAGCCCCAGCAGACGGCGGGCCTGGGCCCTGCGACCCGCTCGACACCTACGAGGACTACACACCAGTGCCCCAGCCTACGCGGGACTCGACGCCGGAAGCTTCACTACCCCTGCCATCGCCACGTCGATCACAGCGGCAGACAAGACCTCCGGAGAGACTCCAATACACTAACTTTTAATACACTTCACCCCGCCAGACTCATTTTTAAACAAGGGGTGACTGTGGTAAACCACTGTTTGTAATCCACTGTGTACATGCCTGTACATGTCTCGGCTGACTCCTCCCACGAGTCCAGGTATAAAGGTGACTGCTCCACAGTCCCTCTGTATTCTGGACCGGTCGACCACTCGAGGCACACCTTCATTCTCTTGTTAATAAAAGCCTGTTAATTACTCGCTTAATCTCAGTCTTTTGAGTTATTGATAGCATATCAGACCTTTTATGTCGCATTGAGTTTAAGCAGAGTTTGGTAAGTGGCAGAAAAAGTCTTTTAAGTGCATTTACTGAATTTTAGTGAGTAAAAAAGTTAATTATTTGAAGTATAATTTTTTTTTTTTAAAAGAGTAAATTAAGCTGTTGGGGAGTTTAAAGCGGAAGTCAAATCCGGGTATAAAAAGGGGCGGGCTTAGTGCGGTAGGCTGAGTGCAAGTCACATTGAGTTTAAGTAGAGTTTGGTAAGTGGCAGAGTTCGGGCAAGTGGGAGGTGAGGGGGTGCTTTTTGCTCTGTTTTGCTTCCCTCTCAGGCTAATCCAACACTGCGGAAGCGGAGCAGCGAGACAATTCAACCGGACAGGTCCCCCAGACAGCATTCACGAGGGAGGTTGGTGATCAGCTGGTTGGTAGGTCCTCTTCCTTCTCTTCTATACCTTTAAGTTGGTAAGTCCTATTAAATAGTGGTGTAATATTATCATCGATATCGGGGCAGAGGGTCTTCATAACTAATAATAAGAAATTTAATTAATTACATAGATATGGGTGAACAGGTGATGTGTCACTGTTGCAAAATGTGGGAGCTGGTGGACCCCATTGAGGCTCACGGTGATTACATTTGCAATAAGTGTTTGCTGCTAGAGGAACTCAAGCTCCATGTTAAAGAGCTTGAGACCAAGCTTCAGACACTGCGACACATCAGGGAGGGGGAGAAGTTCCTGGACTCTATGTTTCAGGAGGTGGTCACACCTATGAAATTAATTAATGCAGATGTAGTCCGTGGTCAGGGACAGGACGGTGTGACTACGAGTGAGGCAGGTACAGGGATCCAGGAGGTAGTGTTGAAGGAGCCGCAGCCCTTGCTCTTGTCAAGCAGGAGCGAGGTTCTCACTCCCTGAGGGCGGGAGCGGGGACTGCAGGGAGGATGAGCAACCTGGCCACAGCACTGTGGTACAGGGGGCCATTCAAGTGGAGGGAGTAAAAAGAAATGCTGTAGTGGTAGGGGATAGTATCATTCGGGGGATAGATAGGGTTCTCTGCAGTCAAGAGCGGGAGTCCCGAAGGCTGTGTTGCCTGCCCGGTGCCAGGGTTAAGGACATCTCTTCTGGGCTGGAAAGAAACTTGGAGTGGGAGGGGGAGGATCCAGTTGTCGTGGTCCATGTTGGTACAAACGACGTAGATAGGACAAGGAAGAAGGTTCTGTTAAAGGAGTATGAGCAGCTAGGGGTCAAATTAAAAAACAGAACCTCAAGGGTAATAATCTCTGGGTTATTACCTGAGCCACGAGCGAATTTGGCTAGGATAAATAAAATTAAAGAGTTAAATGCGTGGCTCAAAGACTGGTGTGGGAGAAATGGGTTTTGCTCCTTGGGACACTGGCACCAGTACTGGGACAGGAGGGAGCTGTTCCGTTGGGACGGACTCCACTTGGCCAGTGCTGGGACTAGAGTCCTGGCGAATCATATAACTAGGGCTGTAGAGAGGGCTTTAAACTAATTAGTGGGGGGGAGGTTTCTAGAGAGCAAATAATAGAAATGACAACGGAGGTCATAGACTTAGGTAGCAGTGGGGGAATTAAAAAACAGAATGTGTCAGGAAGGGACAGGAGGTATGGAGTAAAAGGTAAAGTAGTAAAAGGGGAAAAAACAGGAACTAAGTGTCACAAAACATATTTGAAAGTTCTTTATCTGAATGCACGTAGCATTCGTAACAAAATGAATGAGTTAACGGCACAAATAACTACATATGGGTATGATCTTGTGGCCATTACAGAAACATGGCTGCAGGGTGACCATGACTGGGAATTAAACATACCAGGGTATTTAACAATCAGGAAGGACAGGCAGGAAGGAAGGGGAGGTGGGGTGACTATGTTAATAAAGGAAGGAATCACTGTAATACAGAGAAATGATATTGGGTCAAAGGAGCAGGATAGTGAAACAGTTTGGGTGGAGATAAGGAATAATAAGGGGAAAAAAACACTAGTGGGCGTAGTCTATAGGCCTCCGAACAGTTGCAACTCTGTTGGACGGAGTATTAATCAGGAAATAGTTGAGGCTTGTAATAAGGGAACAGCTATAATTATGGGGGATTTTAACTATCATATTAACTGGACAAATCAAATTGGGCAGAGCAGCCTTGAGGATGAGTTCATTGAGTGTATTAGGGATGGGTTTCTTGAGCAGTATGTAACTGAACCGACCAGGGGGCAAGCAACCTTAGATTTGGTCCTGTGTAATGAGAGAGGATTAATTTTAAATGTCCTAGTCAAGGATCCCCTTGGAATGAGTGACCATAACATGGTTGAATTCCATATTCAATAAGAGGGTGAGAAGGTTGGATCTCAAACAAGCGTGCTGAGCTTGAATAAAGGAGACTATGAAGGTATGAGAGCGGAATTGATTAGAGTTGACTGGGAAAATAGATTAAAGGATAAGACGGTACATGATCAGCGGTGTACATTTAAGGAGTTATTTTACAACTTCCAAAAAAAATATATTCCACTGAGGAAAAAAGGGTGTAAAAGAAAAGAGAGCCATCCGTGGCTAAGTAAAGTAATTAAGGATAGTATCCGACTAAAAACAAGGGCATATAAGGTAGCCAAATCTAGTGGGAGGATAGAAGATTGGGAAGTCTTTAAAAGTCGGCAAAAAATAACCAAAAGATTGATTAAGAAAAGGAAGATAGATTATGAAAGTAAATTAGCAAAAAATATAAAAACAGATAGCAAAAGTTTCTATAGTTATATAAAAAGAAAAAGGGTGGCTAAAGTAAATGTTGGTCCCTTAGAGGATGAGACCGGGAAATTAATGGTGGGAAACATGGAGATGGCAAAAACGCTGAACAAATATTTTGCATCAGTCTTTACGGTAGAGGACACTAAGAATATCCCAACACTGGACAAACAGGGGGCTCTTGGGGGGGGGGGGGGGGAGGAGCTAAATACGATTAAAATCACTAAGGAAGTGGTACTTGGTAAAATAACGGGACTCAAGGCGGATAAAACCCCTGGACCTGATGGCTTACATCCTAGGGTCTTGAGGGAAGTGGCGGTAGGGATTGTGGATGCATTGCTAATAATTTTCTAAAACTCCCTGGACTCAGCAAAGGTCCCGGCAGATTGGAAAACTGCTAATGTAACACCCTTATTTAAAAAGGGTAGTAGGCAGAAGGCTGGAAACTATAGACCTGTTGGCCTAACATCTGTGGTTGGTAAAATGTTAGAGTCCATTATTAAGGAGACAGTAACGGGACATTTGGATAAACATAATTTAATAGGACAAACTCAGCATGGTTTCATGAAGGGGAAGTCATGTTTGACAAATTTGCTTGAGTTCTTTGAGGAAGTAACATACAGGATGGATAAAGGGGAACCAGTGGACGTAGTGTATTTAGACTTCCAAAAGGCATTTGACAAGGCGCCACACAAAAGATTATTGCTCAAGATAAAAAATCACAGGATTGGGGGTAATATTCTGGCGTGGGTGGAGGATTGGCTCTCTAACAGAAAGCAGAGAGTTGGGATAAATGGTTCCTTCTCAGACTGGCAACCAGTAACTAGTGGTGTTCCGCAGGGGTCAGTGCTGGGTCCCCAACTCCTTACAATCTATATTAACGATTTGGAGGAGGGGACCAAGTGTAACATATCAAAGTTTGCAGATGATACAAAGATGGGAGGGAAAGTAGTGAGTGAGGAGGGCATAAAAAACCTGCAAAGGGACATAGACAGGCTAAGTAAGTGGGCAGAGATTTGGCAGATGGAATACAATACTGGAAAGTGTGAGGTTATGCACTTCGGCAGGAAAAATCATACAGCAAGTTATTATCTTAATGGCAAGAAACTGGAAAGTACTGTAGTACAAAGGGATCTGGGGGTCCTGGTGCACGAAACTCAAAAAGTTAGTATGCAGGTGCAGCAGGTGATCAAGAAGGCCAATGGAATGTTGGCTTTTATTGCTAGGGGGATAGAATATAAAAAGAGGGAGGTATTGCTGCAGTTGTACAAGGTATTGGTGAGACCGCACCTGGAATACTGCATACAGTTTTGGTGTCCATACTTAAGAAAAGACATACTTGCTCTCGAGTCAGTACAACGAAGGTTCACTCGGTTAATCCCGGGGATGAGGAGGTGGTCATATGAGGATAGGTTGAGTAGATTGGGACTCTACTCATTGGAGTTCAGAAGAATGAGAGGCGATCTTATTGAAACATATAAGATTGTGAAGGGGCTTGATCGGGTGGATGCGGTGAGGATGTTCCCAATGATGGGTGAAACTAGAACTAGGGGGCATAATCTTAGAATAAGGGGCTGCTCTTTCAAAACTGAGATGAGGAGAAACTTCTTCACTCAGAGGGTGGTAGGTTTGTGGAATTTGCTGCCCCAGAAAGCTGTGGAAGCTACATCATTAAATAAATTTAAAACAGAAATAGATAGTTTCCTAGAAGTAAAGGGAATTAAGGGTTACGGGGAGCGGGCAGGAAATTGGACATGAGTCTAGGTTCGGAATGGTAATGGCCCTGTGGGTAGTGGAGCGGGCCCAGGGGCCGTGTAGCCTGGTTCTGCTCCTACTCCTACTTCTTGTGTTCTAATTCTGTGTTAGATTTTAGGAGATGGTTTTATTCCTGTTCCTGGCTGGGGTGGAGATCGCCTTTACAGAAGGTAAGTACTGTAGAAAATATAGGGACAGAGTGATCTCCTGGACGAGTTTCGATCGACTAGATGGGTCGGAGAGGAATTTCCCAGATTTTTTTCTCCCAAATTGGCCATTGGTTTTTTTAAATCTGGTTTTTCGCCTCTCCCGGGAGATCACATGGGTTCGGGTGGGATGGAGAGTGATAGAAGATTTGAGGTTAGGGTCAGATCAGCCATGATCTTATTGAATGGTGGAGCAGGCTCGAGGGGCCGATTGGTCTACTCCTGCTCCTATTTCTTATGTTCTAATGTTATCTTTTACGGTACCTCCAACAATGCAGCACTCCCTTAATACTGCACTGAAGTGTCAGGCTAGAATATGTGTTCAGCTCTATAGTGGGACATGAATCACAACCTTCTGACTTACAGGCAAGAGTGCTGCCAACTGAATCAAGTTGAAACTCATAAACCCAATTTCGGAAGACCATAACTGAAACAAAAACATTGGCCTGGATTTTGCAATGGTAATGACGGCGAAACTGTCAACGCTCGCCGTCATTACCCCTCTGAAAGTGACAAGATTTAGCGCATGCACAGATAAACACAGAAATCCTCAAGTTCCGCAACCTGTGGAACTCCCCAGAGATGGCAATCAATTCAAATCACTTGAATTGAAGAAAACTTCCCCTTTTATCGGTTAAAAACCCCCAACCTTTGTTGAAAGAGGTGTAACTGGGTTATTAATGGCGTACTGACTGCTGAACAACTGTTCTGGCTCTGAAAAACTAATTTTATATTTGTGGAATGTCAAATTGTTTCATTATGATTAAGAATTACAAGTTTTAATTTTTTTTTTTAAAGTTTGTTTATGATATTTCAGCTTCTACCTTAATCCTATGTCTATGCCCCAATCTTTATTCCGCTCTCTGTAAAATTTATTGTTTGCGGTCTGCGAGAATTCTTCAATGTGATTGGCTGGTTAGCCAGCTTGATGACATCACTGTTGCTGGATGCTGGAGCTTCCTTGATTTGGTGCCAGATTCAAACTAACGTCCAGAGAGCTGAAATTGACACCACAGAGATCGTTTGATCTTTGTGGGCAGCTTTCTTCGAGGTCAGCGGTGAGCACCGTCGCTGATCGCAAATTCCGGACCAATGAACATGAAGCTGATGGCAAAGTAATTAATGCCAATAGTTAACCAAGCAAACTAATAGCAAACAGAATTTAAGTTTCAAACTTAAAACAAGAAAAATGACCAACTTCTGAAATTGTTCAATAATATCCAGTCCAATATCTGGAGAATAACAAAATATTAAATGTTTGCCTGGGCATTAACAGCGCACATATGACATATTAGGGCTGACCTGTAGTACCAAAATTTCAAATGTAAAACGTAAGCCAACAACAGAAATGTACTTATACATGTATGACTATGATGCTCGGCAGATATATTCTTTCAGGGGCTGGTCTCAAGGTCAACGAGAGGAAGGTAAATAAAAAAGGATAAATCCAGGAAAGCCACATACCCAATTCAATTTCATCTTTCGAAGTACAAGGTTTAACTGTATTCAGACTTTTCAAACTTCTTTCTTGACTATCTGCTACTAATTGCTTCACTTTATCATCTTGATTTCTGTTGATATTTTTCTTCAGTTGTTTCTTCTGGGAGGAAATGGATTTCTTTTTCTTTGCACTTGTGTGTTCCATTTCATCATCACTGCTTTCAGAACTATCATCTTTTAATACTCCCATCTCACTAGCTGTCCTTTTAAGCTTTGCCTTTTTAACTCGAGTATTGCTCGAGACTTCAACAAATTTGTCAATTAGCACCTCAGTTTCCAGTTCTTGTTCTGTCGCCTTGTCCACATCTGATTTTAAAAATGACTCCTTTTTCTTTTTGTTTATGATCGTGTTGCCTTTTGCATCTTTGTCAGAACCACTTTTCCCTTTTTGTTTCAATTTTTTCCCCGTCTCTCTTCTTTTCTTCTTTTTGCATTCATTATCGTCTAAGTCAGAGTCATCGGAGTCCAAGTCATAAAAACGCTTCAGGTCCTCTGTTGTGCTGTGGTTGATTGGTCTTCCTCTCTTATCCACTGTGTAATTCAGTTTGAACTTCTTATCGTGAAACATTCCCTGAAATCTTTTATCAATCTTGATCTTGCGCTCCTTCTCAGGCATCTCCCAGAACCTGGGGTCCTTCATCACCTGGCTGAAGCGCCCATCGTTTATTATTTCCTGGGGCCTTGATGCCATTTTTACCCAATCTTCTATCCAAACTGAAAAAAAACTGCAACAAAAGACAAACTTTTAAGATTAATCAAGAATCATTAAAAGGTCATTGTTGAAATATATAAATTAAAAGTGAAGTGCTTATGGTGTGCTTTAGGGGCAGTGATTTTCTGAATTAAAATTTATTTTAAAAAGTCTCGCTGGACTTTGTTGGTCTACAAAGAAAAATAAATAAATCACAACTGCCTATTTGTTCTAACAAAAAAGGACTTATTTTCAATAGTCGTTCCGAAAACAAAATACTGCAGATATCTGAAATAAAAACAGAAAATGCTAGAAACACTCAGCAGGTCAGGCAGCATCTGTGGAGAGAAAAACAGAGTTAACGTTTCAGGTCAATGGCCTTTCCAGTTCTGATAAAAGCTCATCAACTTGAAACGTTAACTTTCTTTCTCTTGGCAGATGCTGCCAGACCTGCTGAGTGTTTCCCAGCATTTTCTGTTTATATTGCCCATTTCTACTATTGGTCATTGGCCGTAGTTGGAGCTGGGACGACGTTTGATGGTTTCTGTTAGAGAGCAAACCATTAATGGTTAATCTGGACTGGAGGCGACGGAGGTCGAACAATTTCCCGTTTGTTCTGTAAATTAGCTCCACTCCAGTGGGGAGCTTACTGAGGGCGAGATGAAGCATTGCAGCACGGAACATCGAGAAGAGTGTTGGTGCGATGACACAGCCTTGTTTGACCCTGGTTCGTACGTGAATTGGGTCTGTGGTGGAACCTTTGGACAGGATCACGGCTTGCATGTCATCATGAAGCAGGCGGAGGATGGTGACAAACTTTTGAGGTCATCCCATCGTCTGTCGTCGAATTACAGTATGCAGACGACGCTTGCGTCTGCGCTCACTCGGAGGTCGAACTCCAAACCATTGTCAACACCTTCATCGAAGCATACGAGAGCATGGGCCTTACACTAAACATCCGTAAGACAAAGGTCCTATACCAACTGGCCCCCGCCACACAGTACTGCTCCCTGATTATCAAAATCCACGACAAGGCCTTGGACAACGTGGACCACTTTCCATACCTCGGGAGCCGACTGTCAACAAGGGCAGAATTCGACGACGAAGTCCTACACCACCTTGAGTGTGCCAGTGCAGCCTTCGGTTGCCTGAGGAAGAGAGTGTTTGAAGACCAGGACCTCAAACCCGGCACTACGCTCATGGTCTACAGAGCAGCAGTGATACCTGCCCTGCTGTATGCCTCAGAGACATGGACCATGTACAGCAGGCACCTCAAAGCACTGGAGAGGTACCACCAATGCTGCCTCCGCAAGATCCTGCAAATCCATTGGCAGGATAGGCGAACCAACGTCAGTGTTCTTGCTCAGGCCAACATCCCCAGCATCGAAGCTTTGACTACGCTCAATCAGCTACAATGGACGGGTCACATTGTCTGCATGCCCGATACGAGACTCCCAAAACAAGCGCTCTACTCGGAGCTCTGGCACGGCAAGAGAGCCCCAGGTGGGCAGAGGAAATGCTTCAAGGACACCCTCAAAGCCTCCTTGAAAAAGTGTAACATCCCCACTGACACCTGGGAATCCCTGGCCCAAGACCGCACAAAGTGGAGAAGGCGCCAAACACCTCGAGTCTCTTTGTCGGGAGCAAGCGGAAGCCAAGCGCAGGCAGCGCAAGGAGCGCACGTCAACCCAAGCACCCCACCCACCCGCCCCTTCAACCACCATCTGCCCCACCTGTGACAGAGACTGTAGGTCCCGCATTGGACTCATCAGTCACCTGAGAACTCATTTTTAATGTGGAAGCAAGTCATCCTCGATTCCGAGGGACTGCCTAAGAAGAGGAGAATGGTTAATCTTGTAGCAAACAAGCAGGATTTCTGTTCATAAATCATGAACTATAGGGTTCCTATTCAGTATCCTTTTATTTTGGTGGCATTTGATACTTATTTTGGCATCTTTTCAGTTTGATAGGACCACCCTATCATAAAAGTCCATTATAAAAGATGTAATAGCAGAGCACTTGGAAAACAGTGACAGGATCGGACAAAGTCAACATGGATTTACAAAAGGTAAATCGTGCTTGACTAATCTACTGGAATTTTTTGAGGATGTAACTGGTAGAATAGATAAGGGAGAACCAGTGGATGAGGTGTATTTGGACTTTCAGAAGGCTTTCGATAAGGTCCTGCATAAGAGATTAGCGTGTAAAGTTAAGGCACATGGGATTGGGGGCAAGGTACTGACTTGGATAGAGAACTGGTTGGCAGACAGGAAGCAGAGTTGGAATAAACGGGTCTTTTTGCGAGTGGCAGGCAGTGACTAGAGGGGTACCGCAGGGATCGGTCCCAGGACCCCAGCTATTCACAATATATATAAATGATCTCGACGAGGGAACTAGATGTAATATCTCCAAGTTTGCAGACGACACAAAGCTGGGTGGGCATGTGTGCTGTGAGGAGGGTGCCGAGAAACTCCAGTATGATTTGGACAGGTTGGGTGATTGGGCAGAAGCATGGCAGATGCAGTACAATGTGGATAAATGCGAGATTATCCACGTTGGTGGCAAAAACAGGAAGGCAGATTATTATCTGAACGGCAATAGATTGGGAGAAGGGGAAGTGCAACGAGACCTGGGTGTCCTTGTGCACCAGTCGCTGAAGGTAAGCATGCAGGTGCAGCAGGCGGTTAAGAAGGCAAATGGTATGTTGGCCTTCGTAGCGAGAGGGTTTGAGTACAGGAACAAGGATGTCTTGCTGCAGTTGTACAGGGCCTTCGTGAGACCACATCTTGAGTATTGTGTGCAGTTTTGGTCGCCTTATCTAAGGAAGGATGTTCTTGCCATGGAGGGAGTGCAGCGAAGATTCACCAGACCGATACCTGGGATGGCAGAAATGATGTATGAAGAGAGATTGGGTCGATTGGGCTTACACTCGCTGGAGTTTAGAAGAATGAGAGGGGATCTCATTGAAACTTATAAAATTCTAACAGGACTAGACAGACTAGATGCAGGAAGGATGTTCCCGACGGCCGGGGAGTCCAGAACAAGGGATCACAGTCTAAGGAAAAGGGGTAAGCTATTTAGGACAGAGATGAGGAGGAATTTCTTCACGCAGAGAGTGGTGAACCTGTGGAATTCTCTACCACAGAAGGCAGTGGAGGCCAATTCATTAAATATATTCAAGAAGGAGTTAGATATATTTCTTAAGGCTAAAGGGATCAAGGGATATGGGGAGAAGGCAGGGACAGGGTACTGAATTTGGATGATCAGCCATGATCTCATTGAATGGCAGAGCAGGCTCGAGGGGCCAAATGGCCTACTCCTGCTCCGATCTTCTATGTTTCTATCCCATTTTTAGTAGTGCCCTAAAAGGGGCACTTGTGCTAGTTTTTGTTTGTTGACCTGGGGGAAACCAGTGTCACCCTTATCAATAAAGGCCCAGATGTTGTTTCCCTCACTGCGCCTTTATCAGCTCGTACTTTCAGCAAGTCGCCACCCAAAAATGTAAAACCTAAAATTGCAAGGGCGAGTTTAACTAACGGCAGATGCGGTTAGATACCCTACCATAGCTAGGTGCCTGTGAAGCGCCTTGGGAGTTTTAAAATGTTGAGGATTCTATATAAATACAAGTTGTTGTTTAGCTCCCTCCCGTGTCATCGCTTGCTCTGGACACGGGGCCCGGGATAATGCACGGATATTAGTGGGGCGGGGTTGGTTGGTGACGGCGAAGGGGAGAAACGGGGGGGGGGAAGAGGTGGAACGGTTGGTTGGTGACGGGGGGAGGAGGGGAACGGTTGGTTGGTGATGGGGGGGGAAGGAGGGGAACGGTTGGTTGGTGACGGGGGAGGAGGGGAACGGTTGGTTGCTGACAGGGGGGGAGGAGGAGGAGGAGGAGGAGGAGGAGAACGGTTGGTTGCTGACCGGGAGGAGGGGAACGGTTGGTCGGTGACGGTTTCTGAACTGAACTGACCTGAGATCCGCGCACCCTTGTCCTCGTGCAACCACTCCCAGCGACCACCGCGGCGTGACCCTTCACCCGCAGGGAATGGGCGAGCTCAAGACGCATTTTACCGGGGGGGGGGGGGTCAGTCCTTCGTCTCCTGGCACCGCCCACTGACCGGGTTTAAAAAAAATAAAAACAGAAAATGGTGGAACTACACAACAGTTCAGGTAGTATCTGTGGCGAGAGAAACAGAGTTAACGCTTCAGGTCCATGACGTTTTTCTGTGTTGGACATTTATCCCCTTTCATTAAATGGTTGAGTTAGACTTTATCGGCGCCTGCGCTGGGTTAGAGTAGTGGACAGAGTGTGAGAGCGTGAGTTGGGAGGCCTTGCTGTTTTCTGCAAGGTCTTTTCCTTCCCGAGGATGAGCGGAGTGGTCTCCGCGCTTTCTTGTCTGCGCTGCTCGGCCAGGCGGTATGATCGGCGGCTTGTGCTCCCCGACCTCCGCCAACTGCCGGGTTGTGCGATGCTGCTTCAGGCTTCCTCCGGCTCAAGGTCAAGATCGGGGAACATTGCGAAGCCCAGGCGGTCGCTGTGCTCAAGAGCAGGAAACATAGTGAACGTGTTTGACAGGAAGATGAAAAGACGACAGAAAAACTGGGCATCTTCAGTGCCCGAGAGTGTTAAATATGACTATCTGAAAAAGGAGGTGAGTTTGCACACTGCTCCCGCAATAACACGCCTTTCCAGTGATGGGTAGATAGATATTTAACATTTGTTTTGTAAACTTAAAAAAACAGGTGCATCTTACTTAAAGTAAACTGTGATTGAAATGGTTTTTATGTTGAGTGCTTTTCTCCATTCATGGGAACATACAAACAGCAGGAGGCTATTCAGCCCTTCTCTCCTGTTCCACCATTCAGTTAGATCATGACTGATTTGTGTCTTAACTCCATCTACCCGCCTTGGTTCCATATCCCTTAATTTCACCACACTCTGTAAACTACACCTCCTCCAAAACTCTTCTGCCCTACCCAATCCTATCTTTCACCAAGTCCTGTTTGCCTATCACCCCTGTCCTTGCTGACCTACATTGGCTCCAAACATCTCAATTAAAATTTTCATTCTCCTGGTTTTTGAGATCATCTTTTCATGACCTCGCCCTTCCCTATCTCTTCAATCTCCTCCAGTCCTACCCCACCACCCCCACCGAACACTCTGGTCCTGTTGTGCATCCTTCACCCCACCATTGACAGTCCTGCCTGCAGCCACAATGGCACATATTCCAATTTCCCCCTTTAAGATCCGCTTTAAAGCCCACCTCCGGGCAGGTGTTTGGTCACTCCTAATATTCCTTCCTTTAACTCAATATCCATTTTTCTGAATACACCTCTGAAATACCTTGGGGAGTTTTTCTATGTTAAAACTGCTATGCAAGTGCAAACTGTTATTTTGACACAAGAAAAACTGCATAATCTGTGCATAGGTACTTGGATATGGACCAGAAAACCAGAATAATAGAAGCTTTGTTATACTTGTGCAATATTGCATATCAAAAAGATCAATTTTGGGATTTTTTTTATTGGCTGGAAAATGTACTCTAAACATATTTTATAAATGCAAATTGTCTGTTTTAATTTGGGATACCCCTGAGATATTTTCTTTAACATATGAATATAGTTTTGATGCTGTACTGATATTTTAATTGAAAATAATACCATTCATGGCATGTGGACATCGCTGGCAAGGCCAGCATTTATTGCCTTTGAGAAGGTGGTGCTGAGCCACCTTCTTGAACCGCTGCAGTCTGGGTGGCGAAGGTACTCCCGCAGTGCTGTTTGGTAGGGAGTTCCAGGATTTTGACTTTGTGACGATGAAGGAACCAAGATGGGGCATTGTGACTGTCAGTCCTGCATTTTTTGGTTGCTTCATCAACGTTCTTGCTTTAAGAAGACAGTCTTTTATTATAAAACTCCTGTCCGGAGTTGGTTCTCTAGTATGCCAGACAAGAAGGAGTAAGACATGCATTCACTCTTAATTTCTTGTGCTGCAAGTGTCTGATGTTAGTTATCTTGTCAGGAAGTGGTAAGTGAAGACTAGGCACTTCCTCACAAGTAAACCTTGCAGGGCAAGGTAGCCATGTTCTTGCTGATTGAATACAGAATATTGGGAGATAACTGTGAGACGGTTGTTTCCAAATTTCTTGAACAGTACTGGTGTGTATGAACTTAATAGGGAGACAGCAACCTAAAACAATTACATAGATTAATTTTGTATTTTCATGTCCTCCCAAGATTTGCAACCAAAAAAATCTGATTTTACAATCATATTCTACTGAGTTATTCCCCAAAATTCCATAGTGTTTTGCAGTCACTCCTTGTTACTATGGTTTTTGCACTGGAACCGCTGGTTCAAGCCACTCTGGGAGCAGACCTTAAATATCCTGATGGGGAGTCCATAGCCCAATGTTTCTGATTTGAGTCATTACTGGAGGGAAACTAAATTATATATTGTGGGAGGTGGTGTGGGGGGGGTGGGAGGTGGTGTGGGGGAGGTGGGGTGGTGTGGTGTGGGGGGGTCAGCGCAGCGCGTGTTCCTTCCCACTTCACTATTTTGGGGGCTATCTGGGGAATTCACTGGACTACACCTATAGGAACAGGAGCAGGCCGTTTAGCCCCTTGAACCTGTTCTGCCATTCAGTGCGATCATGGCTGATCTATTGTAAAGCATACCTTTATGTTTAAGTTGCAGTCATGAAATATCTTTCTATGTCCTCTAGATCACAATAATTTTGCAATTGTACAGGTTGGAAGCAGAATTGTGGACCGTGTTTTTGATATTGTGAGGTAAGTTTAAGACTGCTATGCTATCCTTTATTGTACTATAGTGTGACTAGTTCAATATTTTCTGTATCTACAGTGTACACAACCTCTTAATCTTCCCCTCTATATTCTTGTTAAAGTTATAACATTTCATGCACGTTTTTGCACAATTCTATCTGCATGTGATTTCACTTTTTTTGTTTTAGAACCTTTCCTGTTGCACTGGACATTGGGTGTGGAAAAGGCTATGTAGCAGAAAACCTAAACAAGGTAACATTAGCGCAGATGGTGGCAAAATGGTTTTTAAAAAGTTTTAAAGGGAGTTAACACCTGTTCATTCACAGCTGTGGCTTGGTTTTAAATCAGAGATCGAGTGAAAGTTTCCTCTTTGCTGTAAAAGGCATATGTGAAGTTAATTTGGGAATTCAAAACCCATTATCCAATGCACACAAGTCCACAGCACAAACTGCTCAACATGATTACTTTTACATTGGGAGATTTTCTCAGAAAAGCTCAAAGGATAGTGTAGAAAATATAAAAGTTTGGATAGTTGCAGCATTCCAAAATGATAAATGATATTGTCGTGCCTGATGGTAGGTATTGCCAGTGTAGGTTTGTTTCCCAGTTAAATTTAACTTCAATGTGCGACTACCCCATCAAGCACTACTCTCTGACTTTCCATCTTGTGCATCGGACACACTGCATAATTTTGTGTCATGTCAGACTGTCATAATGCTTCACAAATCATGACATGGACTGGGAATCTCTGGAGCAATAGTCCGAAGATGAAAACAGCCATGAAACTATCGTCTATGTAGTGTGGTGGATAGAAATTTACACTGTTAACTTCTAGTTCATGAAGGAAGGGACACAAAAATGCGAACGCCCTTTTAAAGTGGAAGCATTTATTCTGGCAAGAGTGATACTGAAGAATTTAACTTTGTATTTAGGAGAATATTTTGTGCCTTTTTATTAACAGCAACAGAAAAACCTTTAATTGAAAATAAATAGGAGCAGTTCTGCCTATAGAAATAACTAGTTTGGTTATGTGTGAGTTTATCATGCTTCTGTTATTTCAGGATACAGTTCAAAAACTCTTTCAAATGGATATTGCAGAAAATGTTTTGGTAGGTATACTGATGGATTTCTTTGCAATGTGCTTTATTTCATTTAAAGAAAGCATTTTAGTTTAAAGGAATATTCAGTGACTCGGCCCTGCAATTAACTTATTCAATATAAACGTATGACTTTTTAATTGAAGAGAATATCCACAAAACTATATGCTGTGGCCTTGTCCAATTGAGGTGCTGCTTTTAAGGGCTTGTAAACCTGAACCCCTAAATCCTGCTTTTCATCACCCAGCCTTGCCCCATTGCAAATGAACAACTGGGGAAGAAATCATTGTAGAACCTCATTGCACAGTATATATTAATAATTAAAGCTTTGCCAAATAATTTAAAGCTTACAAATCTCTTAAGATGTGAGCAATGTTTCCAATAGAATTATTTTCATAATTTGTACTGAAGTTATCAGTTTTCCTTCTGAAGCACATTGGTACACTATTATGAAACAAATGATTTGTTGTATACAAGTTAAGTACAGACCAGCTGTGAACATGGTGCTGTGCATTGATGTTACCAAAGTTTTGTGTGGTAAAATGGTAGGATAGGAATTTTCACCTAGTTTCTACCCTTTTTCCCCCATCCCTAGGTTGGTGATCTCACCTGGAGGCACCAAACTGAGGTGGTGTTTTTCCCCAGACAAATGATAGATAAAGTTGGAGGGAAAGTTAACATTTTGCCCACTTGCACACACCCTAGGAGCAGTGTCTCAGCTGCAATAGTCTGGTAATAGCTTGTAGCATGAAGGAACAGAATGAGGTTTGGGGAGAAAAATAACTTAATTAGGGGAGGAGGAGAGAATGCAGAGTATTCCTGGGTCCAGAACAGTTGTACTTTGGTTGTTGTGCTGTTTAATTAACATCTGTACCTTTTGGGCAGCTCTAATTTTCTAACTTTTTTTTGTTTTAAATGTTCCTTTGCAGAAACACCCAGTTGAGACTGACATTCCCACCTATCGTATCTTGGCAGATGAAGAGTTTCTTCCGTTCAAAGAAAATACATTTGATCTCATTCTTAGCAGTTTAAGGTATGTGAAACATGATTAAACCACTGCCTCTTCTAAATGAATAAAAGCAGCTGACCATTTCCCATTGAAATAGTTAAATCCTTGATCTAGGAATTATGTTCGTACAATGTTGTGTAATTCAGATGTTTCCTGAGACAGGAATGTGATTTGCAAAGGAAATTGGTTTGAATTTTACAAAATAGTTTAATTTGAATTGATGTAAAATTAAATGTAATCCCTGATTGCTTACAATGGAAATACTTTAAAATATTTAAAATCTACTGCTTTTATTTTTAGTTTGCATTGGGTGAATGACCTCCCTGGAACATTCAAACAGGTGAGAATGCCTTTAGCACCTTTCCAAACAAGTAGGCAGAAATAAATTGAATGATTGACATCTTTATTGCACAGCTAATGTTGGTTTTGGAAACAGTGTCTGATAGTTGCTTAATTTTGTACTGTTGAATCACATTTCCATGATTACAAAAGGATACAATCATATTTTCCAAGTAAGCATGTTCAGTTCTGTATAAGCAGCCATCATAATCCCAGTTGCATTACATATAACCTTGAAAGTGACAGTTGACAAATTTGATCCATCTACTCAGTGTTCAATAATGAAGCATAGGAAGTGACTACAGTAATATTCTGGCTGTTTCTTTTCTGATACAAGCCATATAAATATTTTACAGTAAAATGTGTTTTATTGCCATACATCAGCAAAGTAACTAATAACTTTGTGTGCTATAAATGATCATTCAGTCCACTTGTGGTTCCAATGTGGCTTCCTGCTGCACTGCTTTCACATATGATCAAAAGAAAAGCAATATTTGGGCAATGGATTCTCCACAGTTTGAGGTAATGTCTCGTGATGGTTGGCTAACAAGAGATGCACATCTGTGGAAATGGTTTTGCAGGTTTTGCCTTCCTGAAATGATGTAGTTTCAGGATCCTGTCTGATGTTTCGATTTAAAAACTCCCGAGTCACCTGTGCAGCTTGTTGGGATTTAATTTCAAGTTGTCTGGATGGGAATTCACATTTAATGATTATATTAGTGAATGGGAGGATTTATACTAAGAAGTGGAGGGACAAATGTAGCAGGGTGGGGTTAAGAATAAGTATAATTAACAAAACAACAGCTTGCATTATATAGTGTGTTTAACAAGTTGTTCATAGAAGTGTAATCTGACAAAAATTCATGCCAAGCCAAAGAAGGAAATATTATGAGGAGTGACTAAAAGCTTAGTCAAAGAGCTGGATTTTGGGGGAGGTGTATGGAGGGAATTGGACGGCTTAAGGCACAGTGCCAATGGTGGGGCAAACGGAGTTGGGGTGCAAAAGAGGCTAGAATTCTGGGGGGAGTAGGTTATAGGGTTGGAGGAGGTTACCAAGGTAGGGAGGGGTGAGGCTTGAAGAGATTTAAACAGGAGGATGAGAATTGTAAATTGAAGGTGTTTGGGGACAAGGAGCCAATATAGGTCAGTGAGCACAGGGGTAATGACTAAGAGGGACTTGGTGCAGAATGGATATGAGAAACATTGTTTTGAATGCGCTGAAGATTGTTGAGGGTGCAGGATGGGTGGCTGGCCAGGGAAGCACTGGAAGTGTGCTCAATCTGGTTCTGGTGATGAAATACATCAAGGAAAAAAAGGATTCAGCAATAAAGATGTTAGACTGGAAATTAGCTAATTTGCAATGAAATAAAAGATTCCAGATTAACTGGTTTGGGGGAAAAAGGCAGATTAAACATCGAACCAGCATTGGGAAATATTTAAAAACCAGATAGGTAAGGTAGAGGTTACATATATCTACTGTAACTAGATATGGGGTGTCAATGGCTGAGGTTTAATGACTAAAAGGGGTTAGCGCAAAATGAGGTTTAAAGTTAGAAGAATATAACACGGGGAAACTAACTAAAATATAAAAACCGTAGAAGGCTGGTGGTCACCATGAAGGGAATTAGCGAGGACTTTTAGCAACACGCAAGTACTTGAGAATGAGGGAACAGCAGAGATGCTTATAAGTATATTGCGTCCGTCTTGAGGAAGGTGCAAGTGGGACCATAGGAGTTCCTGAGGACCATGCAGAAGAGTCACTGCTGGAGATAAATATTCAAAGGGAAACTCTTAATTAAAAAGTCACCATGCTCGCATATTTATCCCAGAATACTGAAGGAGAAGGAGGATGGGAGGTAGGTACTTTACAGCATTTTCTAAAAATCTAAAGAAATTGGAGTTGTGCCAAAGCACTGGAGGATGGCAAATCTTGCATTCTTGTTCAAGTAAAGGGAAAGGGATTGGCCAGAAATGTAGAGGCCAGTCTTGCCTCTGTTACGGATAAACCTCGATTCCATAGTACGGGATGAAATTAGTGAACATTATAGAGAGGCATGGGGACAGTCAACATGGATTTGTAAAGGATAGGTTCTGCTTGACGACATTTTTTTGAGGAAATCATAGTGTATAGATGAAGGGAATGCAGTGGATGTTGTACAAATAGATTTTTAGAAGATGTTTGATGAGCAACCATAACAAGAGACTTGTTAGAAAAATTAACAACATGGTCTTAAAATTAATGTAATCAAGTGGATAGAGATGGTTGGGACAAAGCCCAGATCAGGAGTAAATGGATGTCTTTGGATTAGTTAGGGAGAAAAAAATCACACTATTGGAAAACAACACCTTTTTTAATATATAGATTGTTGCTCTTAGAGCAGAGTGCTCCTAGGCAAAAGTAACTGAGGGCTGTAATACTAATAATTTCTAGTTTTCATTTTTTAAAAAGCATATGTTTCAATTTCTGATCATCTTGCAGCTCAAAATAATAAAATTGTTGGTGCGGGGCTCAAACCTATTTCTGCAGCCAACATACATTAGCCTGCTAGTAATTTTGGGGGATATGGTGACTATACTGCTTACACTGATTACCCTTTGTCCGCGACAGATTCATTATTCCTTAAAACCAGATGGAGTATTCATTGGTGCCATGCTGGGCGGAGAGACTCTATATGAACTTCGTTGTTCCCTACAACTGGCAGAAGTAGAGCGTGAAGGAGGTTTTTCACCTCACATATCTCCATTCACTGCTGTTACAGACCTAGGAAATCTGTTGGGACAGGCAGGATTTAACATGCTAACTGTGGTAAGGCAAATTAAAAAATTAACCTTTTTTTAAATCTCAAAACTCCCCACCTTGCATTGAGACAAATTGTGTAAAGAAAAAAGGAAATTGGACCTTTTGTATTCTAAATACAATATTTTGTTGTTTCAGCTGAAACTATGTTAAATTTATTATTTTCCTACCATTTTCTTCAAGTAGTCTGTTTATGCCACCTGGTAGAGAGGATAGATAGGAGAAATGGTCTCTGGCAATGTCACCTTTTCAACTGGCCCATTTTGGAGGTGCAGAGTGACTGGTCCTTGTTTAACTCTCCTCCCTAGTGCGACAGGAACTGGTCTCCACTTGTTCAAATGAGGAACCCTCTGTTAATCACCAGGTTAATGCCATGTCTTAACACACTGTGCTACACTAATAACTAATCCCTCACTTGCATAAATGAAATTCAGTGTATACATAGATGAATATAAATAAACTCTTAAGTTATTTAATTGCTTCTGTTCATAGAAAATCGGAAGAGGTGACCTTTGAGTGCCACTGCAACAAGAAATTGTGGGGTAGATTTTCATCTTCATTGCCTAAGCTGTGAAGACAAAAACCTACCTCTTCTTTGTATATCTCTCGACAGATCAGTCAGCCATTAGTCACATTTTGATCAGCCCTTTAAAACTGGAGAACTTGAAAGGGAAGAATTGGGGTTGAATGGGGGTAGTACTTTAAATGTGAAAAACGTGTCAAAGAAATATTTTACATACAGCTGCACATTGTTCATTTTCCACAGGACATTGATGAAATCCAGGTGAACTATCCAGGAATCCTTGAAGTGATGGAGGACTTGCAAGGTGGGTGTACTTGTGTGTCTGTCTTTACAATACAATATACAGGAAACTCTTTTTACCGGCACCTAAATATCCGGAAATCTCTCTTAACCGGCAAAATTCAGGAGTAAGTTCAGGTAAGTATATATTTGTGGCCGTGTAACCGGGGTTCCTGGATCTGTGGCCGTGTAACCGGGGTTCCTGCACCTGTGGCCGTGCAACAGGGACTCTTGGACCTGTGTCCGTGTAACCGGGGTTCCTGCACCTGTGGTCGTGTACGGGGCTCTAATGCCTTGTTAAGTATACCTCTCTGTAATCCGGACTTTTTGATCAACCGGCACCACGCCGGTCCCGGATAAAAAAGAGTTTCCTGTAAATACATACATATTTAATGACTGTATTTGGTGTACTTGAGGACTTTTGTTATTTGCAATTTTATTTCCAAAATGTTCTATAGAAACATAACTGCAAATATGAGTAATCTCAATAAAAGTTGCATAAAAACCATGGAACAGATTTGTTTTATAGCTGTGTGTGAAGGAAGTGTAAAATTGTGAATTGTTTCAGATGTGGTGCAAAAATACACCTGCAGCCCTCCAATCATAGAATGATACAGCACAGAAGGAGGGCATTCGGTCCATTGTGCCTGTGTCGGACACTTAATGTGATTTTAAACAGAAAAAATCTCTTGACGGTTGTGTATTTATTTCTCTAAATCTGAAGGTATGGGAGAGAGCAATTGTGCTTGGTCCAGGAAACCCTTATTGCACAGAGACACGATGCTGGCAGCTGCAGCAATCTACAAAGGTGAGATAGTGCAAGTGCAGAGTTGGAATTGAATCTGATCTTTGGTGTGAATTAAAACAAGTTTTATATTTGAGTTTTTTTAATGGGTGCACAAATAACCAGCTTTTCTGCTCAAATGATGGTTAGTACTTTCTGTTAACATAAGGAAATGAGGCAGTGTTTAAATATGCTAAATTAACTGACCGATTAGCATTAAGGAGCAAAAATGTAATAAAATCAAGATGTTAAAATAACCATAGTTTAAGGATAATATTCAATGATAGCAGATCGCGTAACATTGAAAGTACTCTTCCTCCAGTCAAGGTAAGCTAAACATTTTTTAATTAATGAAACAAATTTCATTGTATTTTATTCCCCTGCAGAGACCCACTATTCTGCACTTAGCTGAAATTGTAGTTTGCTGTCTGTAAGGGGTGGTGTTTGGGGTCAGCTTCGCCTCTGACTTATGAGCGGTTTGAATTGCTCCCACTCCCTTGGTTCCAGACCTTGGACATATTTGGGGGCTGTAATGAACTTGCAACAGACAACTGAGTTGGTGAAAGAATTTTTGATCTTTATTTGAGAAAATACACAACACAATAATCTTAACACTCCAAATTAGGGGAACACTTCAGAATATACGAGGGAAAATAACAATAGACAGAATACTTCACCCCTCCCAATCCCACTTCACTAGCTAAGTTGGGTTCCAGAGGACATGGGATAATGCTCACCAACTTCCTTGACAGTTGAAGAGGTTCGCAATTTCGGGGTTCTCTAGGTGTGGCGGTTGGGGCCTGCCGTACCCCGGACATGGTAGAAGACTTCACCTGCGTTGCTTTTTCAGTCTCCGCGTGTCCGCTGATGCGGTCGGGTGCGTATTGGATCTAATTGGGTAAGTACCCAATTTCTTTTGGTCAGAGATAGGGTTTAGAGTCTTTTCATCAAATCTTATCCAGGGGTAAGTCAGGATAGTTTGTAGAGTGGAAACAAACTTGCGAATCTTTGGTTTCTTCTTGGTCACGGTGGCCCAAAATTGTAGTGTATGTACCTTTAAGAGGAACTATGTTTTTGAAGCCCCTGTATACTGTAGTACCAGTAGTGACCACTCGGGTATATAAGCCTGTATAGCGTCTTGTGTAGTAAGTTCACCTCCAGACTTTGTTCAGTAAACACTTGTTAAATCAACTCCTGCATTCCGTGTCTCCATTAACACACGGATCTAACAGTGGCGACGAGTTAGAAACGAACTTACCTGCAATTCGGCAGCACCTCAAGGAGATCGATTCTTCAGACAAAGGTCGAAGCCAGAAGCAAGAAAAAAAAAGAAGAAAAAAAACTGTGGTTTCACCAGCTAAACGGGCTGGTGGCAGGTAGTGCACTGATCCTTCCTGGGCTGCGGCGGGCTAGAGCTCAATCGGGTGGCTCTGCAACGGGGCTGGGCAGCGAGTCGGGAAGCAGAAGCAAAGAGAGAGAGAGGGTGGAGCACTCAGGGCGCAGCCGGTGCTGCAAAGCAGGTCGGCGTTCGGACCGAGCAGAGGGAAGGGAAAGTCCCAGAGGGTCCACTCCATGATGGGAGCGGTTCTCCAAGTAACGGAGAAACTATTGAAGCGATATATTTTTTTAAATTTAAAAATAGAAATACCGCGAAAAGCTGCAGGTCGCAACGGGAACAGCGTTGGCAGCGGCGGGAAAGCGCGGGAGGCGCCATCTTAACTTGGCGGGGAAGAAAAAAGCGCGGGAAGCGCCATTTTAGATTTTCAAGATGCCGAAGACTGGCAATATTACTGCTTTCGATAGTGATATAGAAGATTGGACCACATATGTGGAAAGAGTGGAGGTATATTGCAAGGCGAATGAAGTAGCGGCTGATAAAAAGGCATCGGTACTTCTAAATCTGATGGGCGCAAGGACATACGGGCTGTTACGAAACTTGATCACTCCAGCCAAACCGATAGACAAGAATTTTAAGGAGATTGTTGATACCTTAAAGGAGCACTTAAACCCAACACCGCTGCTGATAGCGGAACGATTCAAATTCTTCAGGAGGAATCAGCACAAGAATGAAAGTAACGCTGATTACCTCACCGAATTACGAAAGCTGTCAAAGCACTGCCAATTCAGGGCAGGACTGACAAATTCGTCTGCGGTCTCCTAAGCGAAGGAACACAGAAAAGACTACTTTCTGAGAAAGATTTGACACTGGACAAGGCTTTCAGTGTGGCTGTATCATACGAAGCAGCAGCAAGAGGAGCTGCAGAGATACAGCAAAAGCCACAGGACTTCGGCACCCATGAAATGACACGGGGTTTCGAGAGATGTTATCGCTGCGGCAGATCCACCCATGACCAGAAGGACTGCTGGTTCAAGGACAAAGCATGCAGGCAATGCGGAAAGATGGGACACATTGCACGTGTATGCAGATCTGGAAAGAAATCCGCTGACAGTAAAAAGGTCAATAAGGAAAAGTACAGAAAGGTACAAATGATGACGGACAGTAGCTCCGAAGACCAGAAGAGCGATAGCGACTCCGGAAACAAGAGACTAAGCTGTCTCAAATTACATAAAGAAGATTACCAGACCATTTGGGTTACCCTCACGATAGCGGGGTCCCCAGTCAAAATAGAGCGAGATACAGGATCAGCTCTGACCGTCATGAGTCGACGGGATTACGAGCGGCTATTTCCGCATATACCTTTGAAAGACACATCCATTGTCTTGAAGACATATACGGGGCAGAAAGTATACCCCAGAGGGAAAATAAGGGTGCCTGTTGTATACAACGGCAAGGAAATACAGAAGTTGTATTTATACGTTCTGCAAGATGGTGGTCCACCGTTGTTGGGACGTGAATGGATCAGAAAGATACGTTTAGACTGGCACTCCATTCAGGCACTGACGGTGACCAGTAAGAAAAAAAACGATGATGATGTCATACCTGGACGATTAAAATAAATCTTGGCTAACGCCAAAGAAGTGTTTAAAAAGGAAATAGGAACCCTGAAAGGCGCCACTGCCTCAAAAAAAGTGGAAGATGCGGCAATTCCCAAGTTTTTTAAGGCAAGGCCGGTGCCATACGCAATTCGACCAGCTGTCGAGGCAGAGCTGAAGAATTTGGAAAAAGCAGGCGTGTTATCCAAGGTAGATTGGAGCGAGTGGGCAACGCCCATCGTCCTGGTCATTAAGAAAATGTTGAATAATAAATCTGAAGAACAGAGAAAAGTTCACATCTGTGGGGACTTCAAGGTGACTGTAAACCCGGTTCTTCACACGGTACAGTATCCAGAAGATATTTTTGCCTCACTATCCGGAGGGAAACGTTTCACCAAAATTGACTTAGCACAGGTATATCTACAGATGGAGGTTGAGGAGGCCTCTAAAAAGTATCTCACGATAAACACACACAAAGGCCTGTACCAGTACAATCGACTGGTTTTCGGAGTGGCATCAGCTCCGGCTATCTGGCAAAGAGCTATGGAGCAAGTCCTGCAAGGGATTCCAGGGACTCAATGCTACCCAGACGACATCCTTGTAACAGGAGACAACGAGCACCTTGCCAACTTGGAGCAGGTGCTCACTAGGCTGAGAGAACTGGGCCTACGAGCAAATCGCCCCAAGTGCGAATTTTTCCAGAAACAAATATATTGTGGCCATGTCATTAACGAAGAAGGGTTGCATAAGTCACCTGAAAAAATTGAAGCGGTCGTAAAGGCCCCAGCACCTGAAAATGTCTCACAATTAAGGTCGTTCCTGGGATTAGTAAATTACTAACATAAATTTTTACCAAACTTGTCAACTGTTCTGCACCCTCTTAACGCACTGCTACAAACGGGAGCAGTTTGGAAATGGAGCGAAGACTGTAAACGTGCCTTCCATAAATGCAAAGGCTTGATCACGTCCAGGGAAGTGTTGGCTCATTACAACCCATCACTGCCAATCAGACTGGCGTGCGATGCATCCCCTTACGGCGTGGGAGCGGTATTATCACATTCCCTGATGGCTCGGAGCGGCCGATAGCTTTTGCGTCACGCTCATTGAACTCAGCTGAGCGTAACTATGCCCAGATCGACAGGGAGGCACTCAGCCTGGTGTGGGGGGTGAAGAAATTCAACCATTACCTACAGGGACAAAAATTTACCTTGTTGACTGACCACCAACCCCTCGTCTCCATATTCAACCCTAAAAAGGGCGTTCCCATTATGACAGCGCAAAGGCTACAGAGGTGGTCCCTTTTCCTAGGGGCACACCAATATGACATAGAATACAAAGGAACAAAACAGCATGGGAATGCGGACGGGTTATCGCGCCTACCGTTGCCAACGGTGGAAGAGGCGCCTACAGTGGACCCAGTGGTCGAGTGGAACATCTCCATAGTGGAATGTCTACCGGTGACACATTCTACCATTGAAAAGGAAACGCGAAGTGACCCGACTCTCTCACGAGTCTACGATTTAACGGTGAAGGGATGGCCAGCACATGGCGAACCACTGTTGCCAGCATTCTTGCAAAGAAGAGAACAGCTGTCAGTGTGCCGAGGAACCTTGATGTGTGGATCCAGAGTGGTGATTCCACCCAAACTCCAGGATAAAGTGCTAAAGGAGCTTCACGAGGGGCATCTGGGTGGAGTGAAAATGAAGAACTTAGCCAGAGCATTTGTGTGGTGGCCAGGTATCGATGGAGACATCGAAGAAATGACCAAGAGCTGTCTAGGATGCCAGAAGGTCCAAAACGCCCCACCACAAGCCCCTCTACATCCATGGGAGTGGCCCTCATCTCCGTGGCAAAGGGTACACATCGACTTTGCTGGTCCATTTATGGACTCAATGTTCTTAATCGCGGTTGATGCACACTCCAAGTGGCCGGAGGTAATAAAGATGTCCTCCACCACCACGGAAAAAACCATCACAGTATTAAGGACCATATTCGCCAGGAATGGGCTGCCTGAACAGATCTGTTCTGATAATGGACCTCAATTTGTATCCGAAGAATTCAGGAAGTTCTTAAAAAAACAATGGGGTTAAGCACTACACGTCCGCCCCATACCATCCCGCCACCAATGGATTGGCTGAAAGGTTTGTCCAGACCTTCAAGAAGGCCATAAAGGCCATGGGTAATGAAGACATAAATCTACAACATAAGGTAGATAACTTCTTGTTTGCATACAGGAATGCAACACGTGGTTACAAACCAAACCCCCGCCATGATGTTTTTCAATAGAAGCCTAAGATGCCGGCTGGATTTGGTCAAGCCAAATGTCAAAGGACGTAGAGAACCGGCAATTTCAAAGTATGAATGAAAGGCCAACGAGAACCTTCCAGATAGGTCAACCAGTTTTGGCCCGGGACTACCGTACCGAGAAATGGCAGCCTGGAACTATTTGCACACGACTAGGACCACTGATGTATACCGTGGACATTGGAGAAAGCATAATAAGGCACCATGCTGACCAGATCATAGTCATCCGAAAAAGGACAACCTACACCACAACTCTATACGCCTAGTGATGAAGCAGAGATACCCAAAGTATCTACCTCCGATCCGGTGATACTGGAACCAGATGAACCCGACACTGGCATTGAAGCCGAATTGACCTTGCCAAAAGAACCTACTACACCACCGAGGCGTTATCCGGACCGAGTCAGGAAGCCTCCAGAGAGACTGAATTTGTAATTGATTAACTTCAGCAAATGTGTATATTATTCTTGTAAAAATGTTATTTAATGATTACTTAAAATGTTATGTACTATTTATCTAAAAGGGGAGGAATTGTAGCGTATGTACCTTTTTAAGAGGAACTATGTTATTGAAGCCCCTGTATACTGTAGTACCAGTAGTGACCACTCGGGTATATAAGCCTGTATAGCGTCTTGTGTAGTTAGTTCACCTCCAGACTTTGTTCAGTAAACACTTGTTAAATCAACTCCTGCATTCCGTGTCTCCATTAACACACGGATCTAACAAATATTACCTAGTTGCTGGTAATACTTTTGGTTGGTTGCCGCGAGGCGTTCGATGGTGTCTTCTCCTGGCTCGGATACTCTCGTGACTTGACGTGGATTTTTAAGTACATTTCTTCTTCTTCTCCGAACCGAATTCCTTGGCCGAACAAAACTGACTCCTCTCTCTTCCTTTCTCCATCTCTGAGTGTGCGATGATGTCTTCTGAAAAAGCAGGCCCCAATTATACCGTTTGAGGCCTTGCTTATCTGTCTGCCAAATCTTCTCTGGCCCATTGTCATTTTTGGCGGGCTCGTTAACATTAATAGTTTTGAATTCTTTAACGGGTTTCGAGCTGGTCCCATCTATCTTAATTGGTTTAAGTTGGTGCGAACTGGTTTCGGGATGGTCCATAGAAACCTAAATTGGCTTTTAAATGACTGTTTAATCTTTGATCTGATTTGTCTTTTCCTGCTGAGGTCAGGGTCCCTTTTGTTTCAGTGGCATATTTTGGCTGGCTCTAATTTTTGGCGAGCGCTGCTCTTCCGTAGGCCTATTGTCATTATGTAAAATGACTGAGACAGTCCAAAACGTTCCCAGACAGTTTGGCTTATGCCAATACCCAAACTGCTTGTTTTACAGAGGCCTATCCCAACCCCTTTGTCGCAGCCTTTCACAGGCCTGGACATGCCTTTTTAAAATAACCAAAATCCTGGGGTTTTGATTTTAAGCCCTTTTTTGGTCCAATATTCTTTTAAACAGTCCAAAAATCTCTTTTGGGGTAATCTTAAACATAGAAGATAGGAGCAGGAGTAGGCCATTCGGCCCCTCGAGCCTGCTCCGCCATTCAATGAGATCATGGCTGATCATCCAAATCTAATTGGTTTGGGGGAATCTGCAGAATTTTGCGAATCCTACATGTCTTGCATGCATCCTGATGAGTATCCAGAATAAGAAAGGGTATACTGTTCTTCATGGAAGTGCTTTTTAATTTAGTTTTGTAACTGATCTCAGCTGAGAGACTTAAAATGACAAGCCTCCATGGGATAACGAAAATAACACCGAACTTTAATTCTCAAAAAAAGTTTTATCTTTGAAACTTAGCCAGTTGGTTTGGAGTAGTTTATATTGAAGTACTCTCCCATATTAAGTACAAGTTTTATTTGGAAGTTTTTGAAAAAAATGTTCATGTATAACTAATTACTAGGCGGTGTATGGATGCAACCTGGGATAATTCTCCTCCATAGAAATGTGCTGCAACTTGCACCTTCATGCAAACACAGGTATTGACAAAGTTGAATAAATAACAGGAAGGTAGAGAGCGAGCTGCCGTTGGCAAGGCAAATGGTGGGGCGGTGTAAATTGACCAGCAAATTATGGAGACTCACAACTCGCGCCGTCTCTCTTCTTCGCCTGAACTCGCTGGCCATATTGCACATTAACAGGAAGAGTTGGCCCAATATGAAGTTGTTACCAACTAGCCTCCTGTGCAATACTAGAGTGGTTTCAATTAGTTGCTGTCTATATCTAAAGTAATACAATTATATTAAACTAAACTGTTTTAATTGTCTCTCTTCAAAAGAGATGTATGGCAACGATGATGGGTCTGTGCCAGCAACGTTTCAGATTCTGTATATGATTGGTTGGAAACCCCATGAGTCACAGGTAAGTAGATTACAAATAAAATATTAAATTCGCTTATAGGTTACTAAAGAAATCGCTTTTCTTGAAAACAAATGAATTTTGCATTTACACTTTAATTTTCTCCTGTTTCAACATCTTTGCTGTTTTCATGTAATTATAGGTATTCACAAAATTGAATAAATAAATGTATGTTGGATTAAAATTATTTTTAAATACCTTTTGTTGAAATGTTTTCTGTATAAACAGTTTAAAAATTCTAAGATTGTAGTATGCAGAAGCACTTTTGGATACGACAGGTTATTTTGAGAGATACTTATCAGTGCAAAAGAAAGATATGCATTTCTATAGCGTCTTTCATGACCTTGGGACGTTCCAAAGTGCTTTACAGCCAATGAAGTACTTTTGAAGTTCAGTCACTGTTGTAATGTAGGAAACACAGCAGCCAATTTGCGCACAGCAAGCTCCCACAAACTTCCCTGCTCTTGTTCAAAATAGTGATGTGGGATCTTTTACGCCCACCTGAGGTGTCAGACGGGGCCTCGGTTTAACATCTCATCCGAAAGACGGCACCTCCAACAGTACAGCACTCCCTCATTACTGCACTGGAGTGTCCGCTTAAAATTCTGTGCTCCAGTTTCAAGAGTGGTACTTAAACTCACACCTTTCTAACTCGGAGGCGAGAGTGCTACCCACATAATAAAATGTCTTGCGTCTAGCTCGTGACCCTCAATTATTTAGGTCACACCTCGGCTATTGCATCAATCTTGTTTTCAAATTTGTATTTGGCATCGTTTTGAGTAGGATAACTCAATCTGTCAAGTTAGCCATGCTGATTTGCTCAAATATACGATTATCATTAAACAAGTAGGAAAATATGCCACGACCAGTTAAATGGCAAAAAAGAAAATTCTCCAGTACTTTACTTCACAAACCCCACTCTATATAGGAAAATTCCACTAAACTTGCCCACAAAGTCTGCCACTGTGTTAGGAATGCCTCCAAGAAGTTACATCCTCACAGGCCTGTCTCTTCCATTATGTAGCTGGGGCTGGACTGAATGAAGATCCTCAACTAAGTAGTAGGCTCTTAAGAATGTACCAGTGTTGGTTGACAAAAGTTCCCACAATTTACCTTGGGGCTGCTACCCATCAGTGAAGGATGAGGCTCACAAACATTTTTTTTTCTCTCTCCCACATGGCAGCTGTGTCTCATCCTGCCAGTACACTTCACACCTAATCCTAGCCGTCTTTTGTCTCCACTTGTCCTATTACCATCTCGTCTGGTTTTGAATACCTTTTAATGTCTCTGTTACTTCTTTTGTTCTATCGCAGCCCTGCCTTCGATCTATTTTATTTCCTTTCCAGTTTTGAAAAAGGGTTTCGACCCGAAACATCAACTCTAATTTCTCTCCACGGATGTTGCCTGGCCTGCTGAGTTTTTCCAGCATTTTCTATTGTTATTTCACAAATATTAAGTTGTGGTATGCTTCATAAATAGACCATTTCGTCTGTCTTTTCCAAAAAAAAAAAAAAAAAATGTTTAATACATCTTAACTTCCTGATTGGACAAATGAAACAAATTCTCCCAGAAGCAGTCTCTGATAGGAAATCTGATCCAGGAAAAATAATTTTCTCCATGTTTCCTATTCCCACCCCACCCCGCCATGTGTGCTCAGACTGTTCTGAATGGGGATACACTAAACATCACAATCTGCTCCAAACCCCTGCTACTCATACAATGATGCAGCACAGGAGTCCATTTGGCCCATCATGCTTGTGCCAGCTCCTGGAACAAGCTATCCCATTAGTCCCACTCCCCTGCTCTTTCCCCCAAGAGTCCAGCAAGACTTAACGAAGTATGAATGACTGTGGGCCAGTTAACTTGTCCTGAGTAGGGTTCCAGGTCAAAATTACTTTCCCACTTTAGCAAAGCCTTGGATTTCATCTAATGCATCTCAATAGCTTTACTTCAATTGTCTATCCTCTGAATATAGCCTTTGAGTTTATTCTTTATACAATATGATTCCATTTTCATTCTACACGAGCAATGGTTTTCTGTGCTTGCACCAATAGCCAATTTAAAAAAAAAGCAAATAAAATTTATCAATTGACCACATTATATTAGCATAGATTTAAACCGCGCCAAGATCAATGGTATGGTCATGTGATTTTTAAATAGTGGTTCTCATTTAATATGGCAATCAATTTATGACCATGAACTTAATCCACTTGGACCCACATAGCCTCAGCTGTATGTGATGGAACAAAATCACAGCTTTCTCGGGCAGTTAGGTTCTCATTCATAAATATAGCCAGCTTGGCTAACTGTGGAGGAAAATGGTGGTGGGTGAATTCGGGGAAGGTTATGCAAAGAGCATAGAATAAGATGGGAAGATTTCTTTTGAAAGTTTTATTGGAATGGAAAGTACATAAAGGTAATAAAAAAAATAATAGAAGAGGGAAGCATTTAGGAATCTTAACTATTGGTAGAATTTAAAAATTTGGTTTAAATTGTAAAAGCAAATATTTTTCTTTATTATAGTTTACAATGAAGGGAGTGTATGTTTGCTGTCTGTTTCAGTGCATCTAGACTGTCTGGCATGTGCAACCTTGTCTGTTCATGTACACAGGAGTAACTTGTTCTGTGGTGTACTACATTCATTGTATTTGTTTTGTTTCAGGCCAAGCCAGCACAGAGAGGTTCTGCTGCATTATCAATCGGTGACCTAGGAAAAATGAATGAACTGATAACAAAAAAGGATAAATAGAGTTTTAAACAATTGTAAACTTAATCTTTTTATATTTAAACAGCAATTGTATGTCAGATTTGCTCTGCATAAATGTAAATGGTAAAAAATGATTATGGTCATTTTCAAATTGGTCGTTTATTCTTCCTTTCGCAGTTTCTTGCTGGATCAGGCTTTGCTTCCTGGCCAAGATGGAAGGCTTATGATTATGTGCTATCCTCCGCCAATGTTATTAAGTTAGGATGCTATGAAGTACAGGAGAACAGCCTTGTGTGACTTGCGCTCTTTTTTCAGTCACCACTTCCCTGATGGCACAACTGAGATCAGGAATGCACTGGTTTTGGGAAATTGCAGTAAACTGATGTCCTACTATTCCATAGCATGGTGTCCTAATGGGACAACTTTAATCAGATATGAATTTACACCCTCCCATTGTCATAAGATCCACTTTTAAAGTACCAAGACAGTGCTGTTTCATGTCTGGCTTTTTAGAGTATAGTAATTACAATGACAGAAGATAGTGTATGCTGTAATAGGATCAACTCCATTAAGGGGTTGCTTCATTTATTCAAACTGAAATTGAATGTTTGAAAATGGATTACAATTTTTTTTTTTAACTCTTGGTTGCTTTGCTGACAACTCTGGTTGTTACTGAGTAGCTGAGGCATACAGAGCAGGAAGCTCCCAGGTTCAAGTGCCAATCTCTGATGAGTTAGCTGATTTTAAGCCAGTGGTGGTAGGTGGTCGCTTCACCTCGGGTTCTTTTATGCTAGAGAGGGGAAAAGTAGCCATGGGTCTGCTCCATATCACTATTCAGCAGCTCTTGCTGGAAGTGCACGCACATGGATGTGTGAGCACAGGCTTGGGCTTTGCTATGATGTCCCAGGAAATTATGGTGTAGCTTAAGTAATGGCGCAAGTAATTTAGGCCATAATTTCCCTTGTCTAAACTGTTGATTAAAATCAACGAGGGTCACAAATTTTAAAGGATAAAGATGACAATCTGTAACAGGGACATTTTGATTGTGTTTAATGTCACAGTATGTTGAAACTTGTATTTTAACTCCTTACATCACTCTTTTGGAAGTTACTCACAAAGTTACATTCATAAAGCAACTCTAGTCCTTCGAAACCATGACTCCAGCAACTTAAAGATGGATGTAACTCCAATAGTACATGTTCTAGCCATGCCTATAGGCCATTAGTACAGCCAGGAGCAAAGTTAAAATCATTATTAGAAAGAGATCCCAATGAGGCCACAACAATCTATCCAGGTTTATTTGTTTCCACACTTCACTGAGCTGTGAAGATAAAAATTGTGATATCAGCAAATCTGCATTAATCCAATGCTTCCAGTTAAATAATTTCACCCAATTTAATTAAAAGTACAGCACTGTTGTTAAAAGGGTTGCTAACAATTTTGTTTTGTTAAATTTTGTTCCATGAACTATGTACCTTTTGACCCCCCCCCCCCCCCCCCCCCCCAAAAAAAGTTCCTTATGCAGGATAGAGAACTAGAGATGTAGAGAGCGCTTTCCAGGTGTTACTATCAATGGTGGTTGAGTCTTAAGCTACCTAAATCTGACTCTCTAACACCGCCACGCCCCCCCGCCCCACCTGTTCACTTCTCTGTCTATCTTTTTAAATCTTACTCAAAACCCAATTTTTTTTCAAACCAAACTTCTGGCCTTACTTGCTACTCTCTTCCTCCATGGCTCACTATCTATTTCCATGACGAGGCACCTTTTCTTTTTACATTAACATTATATAAATGTAAGATGATACTTACATTGGCGTACGGAATAGAATGGCTGAAATTTATGGCTTCGAGCTTGCAAAGTGCAAGGAAGACTGGTATATATGCATCTGTACTAGTTTCTGCAGCCAAATCGTAGAATCTTTTGGCCAAGTGAAGATCCTAAAGAAGAGCATGTATAAAATTTTTTGAAATACTATTCAGATTCAGTTAAGAGCTACAAGATTTGGGGTGTAAATTACTGTAATGATTTATGAGGAAAGACTGGAGAAACTTAAGCTATTTTCAGCCTTGCAAAGAGGTGCTCTTGAGAGATACAATTGTAAAAAACAGATCCAGAACACAGTAAGATGAAAAGGCACAGGGTCAAACTAGTTTTAAAATTTTTTTATTTTCTATGTGTATTGATGTCAGGAGGATTTTGCTCAGATATAGTGATCAACACCAAGTATGGACGTTTGGGAAGAGTAGCGAAGATAAAAACCTTGGAATCATCAAAGAAACTTGGATCCTGTAATTGTGTGGGAGGGGTGCTGTACGGTCGTTCTGGATGGAAGAACTGAATTGCCGCCGCCTTACATTTCTTGTAAAAACAGCAACATTGTCAGAAATTAGTGATTTAAAAAAAGAGCGAGTAGGGAGATTTTAAATGATTATATATTAATGCTGAATCGTAGTGCTTACCCCCTGTAACAAAGAACTGACATTTTACAAGGGGATGTACCTTTATTAGGTGTGGAAAGAGCAAGCAACTGTCATGGGACTGCTGATAACCAAAATTTGTTCCTGTTTGGGAACCTGGGCTTAGTTTGAAATACAAACACCAGGACCAATGAGAAAGAAAGGTCAAGGCTATTCTTTCTCTTCCCATGTGAAATATTTCAATGAGTAGCCCAGATAATTGGTGGAGCAGTAAAGATTACCAACTCCAAACACCAGTTGGGGCTGTTATTTAAACATGCCTGCTATAAGAGTCCAGGGTTTATGGGTATAGGTTCCAAAATCCTTCAGTTTTCTTGACAAATTGCACATCAGCCTGACTTAGCAATTAAAGAAGGAACAGCTGTTACATTTCTGAGTCAAGATCCTGAAATTCCCAGCTGAATACTATTGTGGAAGCACCATCACTATGAGGTTCAAGGAGAAGGTCAATCACCACCTTCACAAGATAAATGCACCTTTGTTAGTGTCACCAATATCCTGACAACAACATTTAAAAAATCATACAATTTTGGAGGTCATATGAATCCCTCAACCAGGTTACAGCCTTCGACCCTAATGCATTATCTATATATATAAATGGGTACTTCTGTCTGCCATTCTGTCTGCCGAAAGTTACAGGGCGTACCTACGCGCGCGTTACCTCCAAAGAAAGCTTACGCTTCCGAGACGGTTTTAAGCGTATTTACGCCCGCGGTATCCCAAAAACCTTCAACGTTCCGCTCATTAGCATCTCATTATCCGCTCATTAGCGACAGAGTGACCTCGAGCTCGACCAATCGTACGCCGGGTTGCTGGCGTGTGCCGCCGGGCCAATCGGTGCGTGTGTGGCCGGGCTTTATCGTTCTGAACCGAGGTGAGTCGCCGCCATCTTAATTCCAAACTTTTCCTTTTTTCCCGCTTTCTGCGTCTTTAAAAAAAAAAAACGTTGCTTTTAAAACACATTGTTTTTCAAAAAAAATGATTTAGAAAGTAATTAACTTATCTAATGTCATTAATTTTCCTACCTTTCCCCGTTTTTCCAGGTAGGCCTAGAAGCCTCGGCGTCTCCTCCGCACCCACGCCCGAGCTAGGCACCTCCCGGCCCCACTCGAAGGCTGGAGGGCCGAGCCTCAGCCCAGCACCGCTAGGGTGTGCGCGCAGCAGGAGCTGAGACGCGCTGTCTCTCTCTGGCTGGCCGGGGGGCGGGGCTTGCTGAGCGTCCAGCGTTACCCTGGCAACCGGGTCCGCCGGACGTCTCGCACAGCCGCAATCGGTGGTCTTCACCTCGGGGGGGGGGGGGGGGGCCGGGCCGTGCGCGCAGCAGGAGCATCTGAGACTGGCTTGGTCAGTGTCACGGTTACCCTGGCAACCGGACCCCGCCGGCCGAGAGAGACGCCACGTCTCCGCTCCTGCTGCGCGCGCAATCGGCGGTCTTCACCTCGGGGGGCGACCCCCGCCCTCCCTCCCCTCCCTCTTCCCACTCCCCCCCCCCCCCCCCCCTCCCCCTCCCTTCCCCTCCCTCCCCCCGGCCCTCCCTTCCCCTCCCTCCCCCCGGCCCTCCCTCCCCTTCCCCTCCCCCTGCCCTCCCTTTCTTCCCCCCCAGTCGCTCGCTCTCTTTTCCCCCCCCACCAGTCGCTCGCTCTCTTCCCCCCCCAGTCGCTCGCTCTCTTCCCCCCCAGTCGCTCGCTCTCTTCCCCCCCAGTCGCTCGCTCTCTTCCCCCCCAGTCGCTCGCTCTCTTCCCCCCCAGTCGCTCGCTCTCTTCCCCCCCAGTCGCTCGCTCTCTTCCCCCCCCAGTCGCTCGCTCTCTTCCCCCCCCAGTCGCTCGCTCTCTTCCCCCCCACGCTCTCGCTCCGCTCTCTTCCCCCCCAGTCGCTCGCTCTCTTCCCCCCCAGTCGCTCGCTCTCTTCCCCCCCAGTCGCTCGCTCTCTTCCCCCCAGTCGCTCGCTCTCTTCCCCCCCAGTCGCTCGCTCTCTTCCCCCCCAGTCGCTCGCTCTCTTCCCCCCCAGTCGCTCGCTCTCTTCCCCCCCCAGTCGCTCGCTCTCTTCCCCCCCCAGTCGCTCGCTCTCTTCCCCCCCCAGTCGCTCGCTCTCTTCCCCCCCAGTCGCTCGCTCTCTTCCCCCCCCAGTCGCTCGCTCTCTTCCCCCCCAGTCGCTCGCTCTCTTCCCCCCCCAGTCGCTCGCTCTCTTCCCCCCCAGTCGCTCGCTCTCTTCCCCCCCAGTCGCTCGCTCTCTTCCCCCCCAGTCGCTCGCTCTCTTCCCCCCCAGTCGCTCGCTCTCTTCCCCCCCAGTCGCTCGCTCTCTTCCCCCCCAGTCGCTCGCTCTCTTCCCCCCCAGTCGCTCGCTCTCTTCCCCCCCCAGTCGCTCGCTCTCTTCCCCCCCAGTCGCTCGCTCTCTTCCCCCCCAGTCGCTCGCTCTCTTCCCCCCCAGTCGCTCGCTCTCTTCCCCCCCAGTCGCTCGCTCTCTTCCCCCCCCAGTCGCTCGCTCTCTTCCCCCCCCAGTCGCTCGCTCTCTTCCCCCCCCCAGTCGCTCGCTCTCTTCCCCCCCCCAGTCGCTCGCTCTCTTCCCCCCCAGTCGCTCGCTCTCTTCCCCCCCAGTCGCTCGCTCTCTTCCCCCCCAGTCGCTCGCTCTCTTCCCCCCCAGTCGCTCGCTCTCTTCCCCCCCAGTCGCTCGCTCTCTTCCCCCCCAGTCGCTCGCTCTCTTCCCCCCCAGTCGCTCGCTCTCTTCCCCCCCAGTCGCTCGCTCTCTTCCCCCCCCAGCCGCTCGCTCTCTTCCCCCCCAGCCGCTCGCTCTCTTCCCCCCCCAGCCGCTCGCTCTCTTCCCCCCCAGCCGCTCGCTCTCTTCCCCCCCCAGCCGCTCGCTCTCTTCCCCCCCCAGCCGCTCGCTCTCTTCCCCCCCCAGCCGCTCGCTCTCTTCCCCCCCCCAGCCGCTCGCTCTCTTCCCCCCCCAGCCGCTCGCTCTCTTCCCCCCCCAGCCGCTCGCTCTCTTCCCCCCCCAGCCGCTCGCTCTCTTCCCCCCCCAGCCGCTCGCTCTCTTCCCCCCCCAGCCGCTCGCTCTCTTCCCCCCCCAGCCGCTCGCTCTCTTCCCCCCCCAGCCGCTCGCTCTCTTCCCCCCCCAGCCGCTCGCTCTCTTCCCCCCCCAGCCGCTCGCTCTCTTCCCCCCCCAGCCGCTCGCTCTCTTCCCCCCCCAGCCGCTCGCTCTCTTCCCCCCCCAGCCGCTCGCTCTCTTCCCCCCCCAGCCGCTCGCTCTCTTCCCCCCCCAGCCGCTCGCTCTCTTCCCCCCCCAGCCGCTCGCTCTCTTCCCCCCCCAGCCGCTCGCTCTCTTCCCCCCCCAGCCGCTCGCTCTCTTCCCCCCCCAGCCGCTCGCTCTCTTCCCCCCCCAGCCGCTCGCTCTCTTCCCCCCCCAGCCGCTCGCTCTCTTCCCCCCCCAGCCGCTCGCTCTCTTCCCCCCCCAGCCGCTCGCTCTCTTCCCCCCCCAGCCGCTCGCTCTCTTCCCCCCCCAGCCGCTCGCTCTCTTCCCCCCCCAGCCGCTCGCTCTCTTCCCCCCCCAGCCGCTCGCTCTCTTCCCCCCCCAGCCGCTCGCTCTCTTCCCCCCCCCAGCCGCTCGCTCTCTTCCCCCCCCCAGCCGCTCGCTCTCTTCCCCCCCCAGCCGCTCGCTCTCTTCCCCCCCCAGCCGCTCGCTCTCTTCCCCCCCCAGCCGCTCGCTCTCTTCCCCCCCCAGCCGCTCGCTCTCTTCCCCCCCCAGCCGCTCGCTCTCTTCCCCCCCCAGCCGCTCGCTCTCTTCCCCCCCCCAGTCGCTCGCTCTCTTCCCCCCCCAGTCGCTCGCTCTCTTCCCCCCCCCAGTCGCTCGCTCTCTTCCCCCCCCCCAGTCGCTCGCTCTCTTCCCCCCCCAGTCGCTCGCTCTCTTCCCCCCCCCAGTCGCTCGCTCTCTTCCCCCCCCCAGTCGCTCGCTCTCTTCCCCCCCCCAGTCGCTCGCTCTCTTCCCCCCCCAGTCGCTCGCTCTCTTCCCCCCCCAGTCGCTCGCTCTCTTCCCCCCCCCCCCAGTCGCTCGCTCTCTTCCCCCCCCCCCCAGTCGCTCGCTCTCTTCCCCCCCCCCCCCCCCCCCCCCAGTCGCTCGCTCTCTTCCCCCCCCCCCCCCAGTCGCTCGCTCTCTTCCCCCCCCCCCCCCCAGTCGCTCGCTCTCTTCCCCCCCCCCCCCAGTCGCTCGCTCTCTTCCCCCCCCCCCCCCCAGTCGCTCGCTCTCGTTTCCCCCCCCCCCCCAGTCGCTCGCTCTCGTTTCCCCCCCCCCCCCAGTCGCTCGCTCTCGTTTCCCCCCCCCCCCCAGTCGCTCGCTCTCGTTTCCCCCCCCCCCCAGTCGCTCGCTCTCGTTTCCCCCCCCCCCAGTCGCTCGCTCTCGTTTCCCCCCCCCCCCAGTCGCTCGCTCTCGTTTCCCCCCCCCCCCAGTCGCTCGCTCATCCAACAACATGCCCTCAAAAGACCCTCGGCACCGCCGGGCACTTCAGCTGGTTCTTTTATAAAAGAGAACTTTTTGAAGAATCATTGTCATATATTCTGTTCTAATACAGTGTGAGAATTTCTTTTAAAGAGTTGCTTGTTAGATATTAATAACTTAAAATACGATCTAGTCAAAAAAAACAAAGTGTGTTTTCATTCTGGGAATATAAGTGACTGCTCCATACCTGCTCTGTGCCAAGACCATGTTCATACATGTACGCTAAATTGAACATAGCTTGTGCACTGTGTTGCTGTTCAGCAGCTGAACGATAGTGAATTGCAGCTGTTTCATAATCCACTTTTGTTCCATAACCATAGTAATAATAATCACCCAGTTTAATTCTGGCATATGAATAGCCTAGCAAGCAAAATAATGTTTTAAAATGCATTGAAGCATGACAATATTTCAACATAGGATGGCAAATAATTTGGAATCTAACGGACTGCTACACTTATCAAGCAGGATTCTTGAGGTTTTTAACATTTTCTAACAAAACATTATGGGTACCATATTGTTTACAAAACAATAATGAGTTTCATTTTCCTCTCTTTTACAATGTTAGTGAAAATCTAGGCCTGACTTGATGCAGTCAGATTACCCTATGTACCATAAACGTATTATCTGTATATATGGTGTGCCCGGGGCGGGGAGGGGGAGAAACCGCAGCAGGATGTCTGTTTATGCTAACAACAACTTGCATTTATATAGCGCCTTTAATGTAGTAAAACATCCCAAGGCGCTTCACAGGAACGTTATCAAACAGAATTTGACACCGAGCCACATAAAGAGGTATTAGGGCAGATAACCAAAAACTTGGGCAACGAGGTAGGTTTTCAGGAGCACCTTAAAGAAGGGGAGAGACTTAAGGAGGGAATGCCAGAGGCTAGGGCCCAGACAGCTGAAGGCATAACCATCAATGGTGGAGTGATTAAAATTGCCAGTTAACCATGACAGTTTCTACTGTACTTGGCGTGGGATAGGGGAAGAAGAGACGCTTATCCTGCAGTCAGCAGGCCAAGCAAACAAGGATAAGCATATGAATTTGGGAAGCACAAATCTTTGTGGTCCCACAAACTACTATTCCAGAAAACTAAATGTAGTGGGCATAACCAGAACACATGTAGTCACCTCCCCACCCAACATTATCTGACAGAGAAGAACTAAATATGTGGGATACGGTACAATCTACAATTTTTGTGTCGTTCTGTAAATGGAGATTGAACATACTCATTTACAACTGAATATCACTTTAAATATTGAGACACTTAAATGAAGTTCTCTGATAAACACAAGGCTGAATAGGAGGTGATAATGAAAATGACGGGAAATGCGTAACACCTTTACCAGTTAACTGCTTACAATGGAATTTACAAGTTTGTCAGAAATAGAAGTATGTGCAAAGTCTATTAATCCAAAGGGTTTTGTGTATTGGCAATATGTGAAATAAATTGACCCATAACGGGTGAATTTTCCGTTTACATGCTGATGGGCTTTCTCAGTGAGATTTCCAACTTCTGCACAGTTTTGTACTTGCATCCACTAGGAACTGGGTTGAGAAGTTGAATTTAGCGAGCAAGCACTGAGTGCGAGTCAGCAGAGAGTGCTGAGAGTTTGGGTAAGTGTGAGAGTTCTTTAATAGTTATTTCTCTAAATCATTCTTGATAAGATTACTTAAGCAGTTTAAGTAAAGGGGAAACGTTAAATATTTGGGATTCTGTTGGTTTAAGAAGAGTAAAACAAGGTTACACTGCAGTAGGAGTAAATTGGCACAGCAGGCACTGGAAACCAGTTTTCTAACCAATCAGCAGGGGTGACTCTTGGCTGTAAACAAACCATCAGTATAAAAAGACCAGTGCTAGCACTGAGTGCGAGTCAGCAGAGAGTGCTGTGAGTTTAGGTAAGTGTGAGTTAGGGTAAGTGGGGTGTTAGGTGCTCTTTTCAAACTTTAACTCTGTGGGTTGTAGTTAATAAGGCCTTTCTGGTGCAGAGTGACTGTTGGTAAACCATTTAACTGGTGTAACTAGAGGGATTGATTTAATTTAAATCCAATTAATTAAAGGGGATACTAGCATCTAAAATCGGGCAGAGGGTGTCCATAACTAACAATAAAAAATTTAATTAATTACATAGAATGGAGCAGGTGATGTGTTACTGTTGCGAGATGTGGGAGCCGGTGGACCCCATTGAGGCTCACGGTGATTACGTCTGTGACAAGTGTCTGCTGCTACAGGAACTCCAGCTCTGTGTTGATCAGCTGGAGTCTGAGCTTCAGACACTGTGACACATCAGGGAGGGGGGAGAAGTACCTGGACTCTGTGTTTCAGGAGGTGGTCACACCTATGAAGTTAATTAATTCAGATGTAGCCCATGGTCAGGGACAGGACGGTGTGACTACGAGTGAGGCAGGTACGGGGATCCAGGAGGTAGTGTTGGAGGAGCCGTAGCCCTTGCTCTTGTCCAACAGGTTCGAGGTTCTTACTCCCTGTGGGGACAGGAGCAGGGACTGCAGGGAGGATGAGCAACCTGGCCACAGCACCGTCGAACGGGGGGCAATTCAAGAGGGGGGAGTAAATAGAAATGTTGTAGTGGTAGGGGATAGTATTATTAGGGGGATAGATAGAGTTCTCTGCAGCCGAGAGCGAGAGCCCCGAAGGCTGTGTTGCCTACCCGGTGCCAGGGTTAAGGACATCTCCTCTGGGCTGGAAAGAAACTTGCAGTGGGAGCGGGTGGATCCAGTTGTCATGGTCCATGTTGGTACAAACGACGTAGATAGGACTAGGAAGCCGGTTCTGTTAAAGGAGTATGAGCAGCTAGGGGTCAAATTAAAAAACAGAACCTCAAGGGTAATAATCTCTGAATTATTACCTGAGCCATGAGCGAATTTGGCTGGGACAAATAAAATTAGAGAGTTAAATGCGTGGCTCAAAGACTGGTGTGGGAGAAATGGGTTTTGCTTCCTGGGACACTGGCACCACTACTAGGGCAGGAGGGAGCTGTTCCGTTGGGACGGGCTTCACTTGGCCAGTGCTGGGACTAGAGTCCTGGTGGATCATATAACTAGGGCTGTAGAGAGGGCTTTAAACTAACTAGTGTGGGGGGGAGGTTCCGAGATAGCAAATAATAAAAATGACAACAGAGAAGGTCATAGACTTAGGTAGCAGTGGGGAAATTAAAAACCAGAGCGTGTCAGGAAGGGGCAGAAGGTATGGAGTAAAAGGTAAAGTAATAAAAAGGGCAAAAGCAGGAACTAAGTGTCACAAAACATATTTGAAAGTTCTCTATCTGAATGCACGTAGCATTCGTAACAAAATAGACGAGTTAATGGCACAAATAACTACATATGGGTATGATCTTGTGGCCATTACAGAAACATGGCTGCAGGGTGACAATGCCTGGGAATTAAACATACCAGGTTATTTAACGATCAAGAAGGACAGACAGGAAGGAAGGGGAGCTGGGGTGGCTATGTTAATAAAGGAAGGAATCACTGTAATACAGAGAAATGATATTGGGTCAAAAGATCAGGATAATGAAACAGTTTGGGTGGAGATAAGGAATAATAAGGGGAAAAAAAACACTAGTGGGCGTAGTCTATCGGCCTCCGAACAGTTGCAACTCTGTTGGACGGAGTATCAATCAGGAAATAGTTGAGGCTTAAAATAAGGGAACATCTATAATTATGGGGGATTTTAACTATCATATTAATTGGACAAATCAAATTGGGCAGGGCTGCCTTGAGGATGAGTTCATTGAGTGTATTAGGGATGGGTTTCTTCAGCAGTATGTAACTGAACCGACCAGGGGGCAGGCAACCTTAGATCTGGTCCTGTGTAACGAGACAGGATTAATTAAAAATGTCCTAGTAAAGGATCCCCTTGGAATGAGTGACCGTAACATGGTTGAATTCCATATTCAATTAGAGGGTGAGAAGGTTGGATCTCAAACAAGCATGCTAAGCTTGAATAAAGGAGACTATGAAGGTATGAGAGCGGAATTGAGCAGAGTGGATTGGGAAAATAGATTAAAAGGTAAGACGATATATGATCAGTGGTGTGCATTTAAGGAGTTATTTTACAACTTCCAAAAAATTCCACTGAGAAGAAAAGGGTGTAAAAGAAAAGACAGCCATCCGTGGCTAAGTAAAGAAATTAAGGATAGTATTCGACTAAAAACAAGGGCATATAAGGTAGCCAAATCTAGTGGGAGGATAGAGGATTGGGAAAACTTTAAAAGACAGCAAAAAATAACAAAAAGATTGATTAAGAAAGGGAAGATAGATTATGAAAGTAAATTAGCAAAAAATATAAAAACAGATAGTAAGAGTTTTTATAGTTATATAAAAAGAAAAAGGGTGGCTAAAGTAAATGTTGGTCCCTTAGAGGATGAGACCGGGAAATTAATGGTGGGAAATATGGAGATGGCAAAAACACTGAATGAATATTTTGTATCAGTCTTTACAGTAGAGGACACTAAGAATATCCCAACACTGGACAAACGGGGGGCTATAGGGGGGGGAGGAGCTAAACACGATCAAAATCACTAAGGAAGTGGTACTCGGTAAAATAATGGGACTCGAGGCAGATAAATCACCTGGACCTGATGGCTTGCATCCTAGGGTCTTGAGGGAAGTGGCGGTAGGGATTGTGGATGCATTAGTAATAATTTTCCAAAACTCCCTGGACTCAGCAAAGGTCCCAGCAGACTGGAAAACTGCTAATGTAACACCCTTATTTAAAAAGGGCAGTAGACAGAAGGCTGGAAACTATAGACCGGTTAGCCTAACATCTGTGGTTGGTAAAATGTTAGTCGATTATTAAGGAGACAGTAACAGGACATTTGGATAATAATTTAATAGGACAAAGTCAGCATAGTTTTATGAAGGGGAAGTCATGTTTGACAAATTTGCTGGAGTTCTTTGAGGAAGTAACATATAGGGTGGATAAAGGGGAACCAGTGGACGTAGTGTATTTAAACTTGCAAAAGGCATTTGACAAAGTGCCACACAAAAGATTATTGCTTAAGATAAAAAATCACGGGATTGGGGGTAATATTCTGGCATGGATAGAGGATTGGCTATCTAACAGAAGGCAGAGAGTTGGGATAAATGGTTCATTCTCGGACTGGCAATCAGTAACTAGTGGTGTTCCGCAGGGGTCAGTGCTGGGTCCCCAACTCTTTGCAATCTATATTAACGATTTGGAGGAGGGGACCGAGTGTAACATATCAAAGTTTGCAGATGATACTAAGATGGGAGGGAAAGTAGTGAGTGAGGAGGACATAAAAAACCTGCAAGGGGACATCGACAGGCTAAGTAAGTGGGCAGAGATTTGGCAGATGGAATACAATACTGGAAAGTGTGAGGCTATGCACTTTGGCAGGAAAAATCGTAGAGCAAGTTATTATCTTAATGGCAAGAAACTGGAAAGTACTGAAGTACAAAGGGATCTGGGGGTCCTGGTGCACGAAACTCAAAAGGTTAGTATGCAGGTGCAGCAAGTGATTAAGAAGGCCAATGGAATGTTGGCTTTCATTGCTAGGGGGACAGAATATAAAAATAGGGAGGTATTGCTTCAGTTGTACAAGGTATTGGTGAGACTGCACCTGGAATACTGCATACAGTTTTGGTGTCCATACTTAAGAAAAGACATACTTGCTCTCGAGTCAGTACAAAGAAGGTTCACTCGGTTAATCCCGGGGATGAGGGGATGGACATATGAGGAGAGGTTGAGTAGATTGGGACTCTACTCATTGGAGTTCAGAAGAATGAGAGGCGATCTTATTGAAACATATAAGATTGTGAAGGGGTTGGATCGGGTGGATGCGGGGAGGATGTTCCCGATTGGCGGTTAGGAGTGTTACAATGCAGGTACACCTGCGATTCTTTACATTGTGAATTCCTGATGTCAATCATGTCATCATGACAAGGCCAGGCACTTTCCCAAAGGGAGGAAGAGTCACCCTGAGCCACTGGCACATCTAGTATTTGATTGCAAAACAAATATTGACAGATTCCTGGGAGCAGGTCACTGCCTCCTGGGTAAGGTATAGTGTATGGTGTGGGGATTCCTAGAAGAAGGAGAAATAAGATAAAATTATTTTAAAAAAATACAAAATACCCAAACCAAAAGATTTTAAAATATTCCATCCTGCATAGCTGCCACCATAAATTCTCCATGTATGGAAATAGATTGTGTCTGCCCTTTACTTTGACCCCGAGGGACTGGGCTGCAGGAAGGTGGAGTTGTTGCTTCTTCCACCCACAACGAAGGGGAAATTGGATATACAAGCCAAAACCCAGAAGGTTATATGGAAGAAGAAAAGGGCTGGGAAGAGAGGTGAAAGGGGAGTACAGTTGCTATGTGAACATAAGAACATAAGGAATAGGAGCAGGAGCAGGCCAATCGGCCCCTCGAGCCTGCTCCGCCATTGAATAAGATCATGGCTGATCTGATCCTAACCGCCAACCTACTATCACAGAACCATCTCTTGAATCTAACAGAATTAGACACACGAAATAGGAGCAGGATCAGGCTACACGGCCCATGGGCCCACTCCGCTACCCACAGGGCCATGTCCGATCCGAACCTAGACTCATGTCCAAATTCCTGCCCGCTCCCCGTAACCCTTAATTCCCTTTACTTCTCGGAAACTGTCTATTTCTGTTTTAAATTTATGTAATGATGTAGCTTCTACAGCTTTTTGGGGCAGCATATTCCATGGACCTACCACCCTCTGAGTGAAGTAGTTCCTCCTCATCTCAGTTTTGAAAGAGCAGCCCCTTATTCTAAGACTATGCCCCCTAGTTCTAGTTTCACCCATCAGCGGGAACATCCTCCCCGCATCCACCCGATCCAACCCCTTCACAATCTTATATGTTTCAATAAGATCGCCTCTCATTCTTCTGAACTCCAATGAGTAGAGTCCCAATCTACTCAACCTCTCCTCATATGTCCATCCCCTCATCCCCGGGATTAACCGAGTGAACCTTCTTTGTACTGACTCGAGAGCAAGTATGTCTTTTCTTAAGTATGGACACCAAAACTGTATGCAGTATTCCAGGTGCAGTCTCACCAATACCTTGTACAACTGAAGCAATACCTCCCTATTTTTATATTCTATCCCCCTAGCAATGAAAGGCAACATTCCATTGGCCTTCTTAATCACTTGCTGCACCTGCATACTAACCTTTTGAGTTTCGTGCACCAGGACCCCCAGATCCCTTTGTACTTCAGTACTTTCCAGTTTCTTGCCATTAAGATAATAACTTGTTCTACGATTTTTCCTGCCAAAGTGCATAGCCTCACACTTTCCAGTATTGTATTCCATCTGCCAAATCTCTGCCCACTTACTTAGCCGGTCTATGTCCCCTTGCAGGTTTTTTATGTCCTCCTCACTCACTACTTTCCCTCCATCTTAGTATCATCTGCAAACTTTGATATGTTACACTCGGTCCCCTCCTCCAAATCGTTAATATAGATTGTAAAGAGTTGGGGACCCAGCACTGACCCCTGCGGAACACCACTAGTTACTGATTGCCAGTCCGAGAATGAACCATTTATCCCAACTCTCTGCCTTCTGTTAGATAGCCAATCCTCTATCCATGCCAGAATATTACCCCCAATCCCGTGATTTTTTATCTTAAGCAATAATCTTTTGTGTGGCACTTTGTCAAATGCCTTTTGCAAGTTTAAATACACTACGTCCACTGGTTCCCCTTTATCCACCCTATATGTTACTTCCTCAAAGAACTCCAGCAAATTTGTCAAACATGACTTCCCCTTCATAAAACCATGCTGACTTTGTCCTATTAAATTATGATTATCCAAATGTCCTGTTACTGTCTTCTTAATAATGGACTCCAATATTTTACCTACCACAGATGTTAGGCTAACCGGTCTATAGTTTCCAGCCTTCTGTCTACTGCCCTTTTTAAATAAGGGTGTTACATTAGCAGTTTTCCAGTCTGCCGGGACCTTTGCTGAGTCCAGGGAGTTTTGGAAAATTATTACTAATGCATCCACAATCCCTACCGCCACTTCCCTCAAGGCCCTAGGATGTAAGCCATCAGGTCCAGGTGATTTATCCGCCTCGAGTCCCATTATTTTACCGAGTACCACTTCCTTAGTGATTTTGATCGTGTTTAGCTCCTTCCCCCCCCCCCCCCCCCCCCCCCCCCCAATAGCCCCTTGTTTGTCCAGTGTTGGGATATTCTTAGTGTCCTCTACTGTAAAGACTGATACAAAATATTCATTCAGTGTTTTTGCCATCTCCATATTTCCCACCATTAATTTCCCGGTCTCATCCTCTAAGGGACCAACATTTACTTTAGCCACCCTTTTTCTTTTTATATAACTATAAAAACTCTTACTATCTTTTTTTTATATTTTTTGCTAATTTACTTTCATAATCTATCTGCCCTTTCTTAATCAATCTTTGTTATTTTTTGCTGTCTTTTAAAGTTTTCCCAATCCTCTATCCTCCCACTAGATTTGGCTACCTTATATACCCTTGTTTTTAGTCGAATACGATCCTTAATTTCTTTACTTAGCCACGGGTGGCTGTCTTTTCTTTTACACCCTTTTCTTCTCAGTGGAATATATATTTTTTGGAAGTTGTAAAATAACTCCTTAAATGCACACCACTGATCATGTATCGTCTTACCCTTTAATCTATTTTCCCAATCCACTCTGCTCAATTCTGCTCTCATACCTTCATAGTCTCCTTTATTCAAGCTTAGCACGCTTGTTTGAGATCCAACCTTCTCACCCTCTAATTGAATATGGAATTCAACCATGTTACGGTCACTCATTCCAAGGGGATCCTTTACTAGGACATTTTTAATTAATCCTGTCTCGTTACACAGGACCAGATCTAAGGTTGCTTGCCCCCTGGTCGGTTCAGTTACATACTGCTGAAGAAACCCATCCCTAATACACTCAATGAACTCATCCTCAAGGCAGCCCTGCCCAATTTGATTTGTCCAATTAATATGATAGTTAAAATCCCCCATAATTATAGATGTTCCCTTATTTTAAGCCTCAACTATTTCCTGATTGATACTCCGTCCAACCGAGTTGCAACTGTTCGGAGGCCGATAGACTACGCCCACTAGTGTTTTTTTCCCCTTATTATTCCTTATCTCCACCCAAACTGTTTCATTATCCTGATCTTTTGACCCAATATCATTTCTCTGTATTACAGTGATTCCTTCCTTTATTAACATAGCCACCCCACCTCCCCTTCCTTCCTGCCTGTCCTTCCTGATCGTTAAATAACCTGGTATGTTTAATTCCCAGGCATTGTCACCCTGCAGCCATGTTTCTGTAATGGCCACAAGATCATCATACCCATATGTAGTTATTTGTGCCATTTAACTCCTCTATTTGGTTACGAATGCTACGTGCATTCAGATAGAGAACTTTCAAATATGCTTTGTGACACTTAGTTCCTGCTTTTGCCCTTTTTATTACTTTACCTTTTACTCCATACCTTCTGCCCCTTCCTGACACGCTCTGGTTTTTAATTTCCCCACTGCTACCTAAGTCTATGACCTTCTCTGTTGTCATTTTTATTATTTGCTATCTAGGAACCTCCCCCCCACACTAGTTAGTTTAAAGCCCTCTCTACAGCCCTAGTTATATGATCCGCCTCATTGTTACCAGTTATTATTAAATACACTCCATTGTAGAAACATAACTGTGTTTGGAGCTTTGTCAGGAACAAGTTGAAGACTATTACCTGGTGCTTATCTTAGTTTTATCAACTACCAGAACTTTTAATACAGCATTATGCGGTGAGACACAAAGCTGCCAACAACGTGATGCCAAATACACTGGTGCCATGACAATATCAACGGTATTACTGCAAGCAAGCACATAATCAATTTTTGATTATCCATGTGCTTTGCTCTGCTGCAAAATTTACCTCTGTAAATGCAGCCTCAAGACTGTTACCGGAAAAAATGTACTGGACCATACCACCTAACATCATGATAGTATCACTCCAAAGCCAGTCAACATGACAATTTAAATAATTTTAAACAACTTTAAAACTGTTTAAACAAATAATAATCATATATGCCATATGTATTCTACAAATAAAATATGTGCCCTGGTGACGTAGTTTTGGAAATAAATCACTTGTAACCAGGCCAACATAAATCTGCAGTTGGCATCACTCAATGACTTATTTTCTGTAAACCACCAGTTCTTGATGTGTACCTTTTATACAAACACCTATGAGTTGCACCAATATCTCACTTGTGCTTCGAGTCCTTGCGAGGTACTGTGCCCAACATTAAAGAAAGATTTATTTTCCTATAAACTAGTAGTTTTCTGTCATGTACCTGTACCTTGAGCTGCAGCTCGGTTCCAGTATATCAGAGCCATATGGTAGCAATCAATCTTTGAGATGAGTGCAGACTGCTCTATTAAAACAACAGTACATTTCACAGATTTTATTGAAAAAGAAACTGCAAAAATAAAATCTTTTGGGAGTTTTGAGTATTTAATTTCTGAACCTACCATATTCCAGAATGTAAGCTGTGTTGCTTTGAGCCATTTCATATCCTTGTTCTGCAAGGAATAAATACTGAAGAAAGGCAGAATCTATATTATTCTCCTTGTAGGCAAAATATGCAGATAAGAATCTCTCAGTCCATTGGCCTCGTTCACAAACATTCTGGTACAGCTAAAGAAGGGAGGAAGACGTTGATAAATGAAAGATTGAAGTTCATAGGTAAATGAAAGATAAGGCTTCAACTCTGGAATCGGAGTCAAATTTAATTTCATAAAAACTGTTAAACTGGCTTAATATCCTGGGCTAAAAATTCGACATCGCTAAAAACCTACCGGTGCCACCCCGTCTCCTGTAATGACTCTATTCCATTTTCCCATTTCTCCGTCTCCGCCGCATCTGCTCTGACGATGCCACCTTCCATACCAGTGCTTCCGACATGTCTTCCTTTTTCCTCAACCGAGGATTCCCCTCTACTGTGGTTGACATGGCCCTCGACCGTGTCCGTTCTATCTCCCGCACTTCTGCCTTCACCCCTGCCCCTCCCTCCCGGAACCGCGATAGAGTTCCCCTTGTCCTCAACTTTCACCCCACCAGCCTCCACAATCAACGGATCATCCTCCGCCATTTCCGCCACCTCCAGCGTGATCCCACCACCAAACGCATCTTCCCCTCACCTCCCCTTTCAGCATTCTGTAGGGACCGCTCCCTCCGCGACACCCTAGTCCACTCCTCTCCCACCCCCAGCACCCCTTCCCCTTTGCCCGGCACCTTCCCGTGCAAGCGCAGAATATGCAACACATGTCCTTATACCTCCCCACTTCCCACTGTCCAGGGCCCCAAACACCCCTTCCAGGTGAAACAGCAATTTACTTGTACTTCCTGCAATTTAGTATACTGGATTCGCTGCTCATGATGTGGTCTCCTCTACATTGGGGAGACCAAATGCAGATTGGGTGACCGCTTTGGAGAACACCTCTGTTCAGTCCGTAAGGAGGATCCCGAGCTCCCCGTGGCCTGTCACTTCAATTCACCGCCCATTCCCACTCAGACCTCACCGTCCTCGGCCTCTTGCATTGTTCCACGGAAGCTCAGCGTAAGCTCGAGGAACAGCACCTCATCTTTCGATTAGGCCTCTGGACTCAACATAGAGTTCAACAATTTCAGATCATAACCATGGCCCCTATCACATATATCTTTCTATTCCCTTTTTTTTTTAATCCACACTTTCGTCTGGGCTTTTCCCTCCCACATGGCAGCTGTCCTTCATTCTGCCAGGGCCATTCACACTTCATCTAGAGCCATCCTTTATTCCTTAAATATCTCTTAATGTCTCTCACTGTCTCTTAATCTCTCCTGCTTTCTATCCTATCTCTGACCTTCCCTTTTGTTCTTTCATCCCCTCCCCCTTTTCCCAGCCCTCACTTGCTTTAAAATCTATCCCATTTCCTGCTTTTTTTCGATTTCTGACGAAGGGTCTTCGACCTGAAACGTTAACTCTGTTTCTCTCTCCACGGATGCTGCCCTGGCCTGCTGAGTTTTTCCAGCGTTTTCTGTTGTTATACTGAATTTGGATGATCAGCCATGATCTCATTGAATGGCGGAACAGGCTCGAGGGACCGAATGGCCTACTCCTGCTCCTACCTTCTATGTTTCTGTGTTTCTATGAAGAGCAAATAGGTGCCTAGTCTCTTAAGGATCATCCCGCTCCCCATTATAGTGCAAATAATGAAGACATAATGGCTGCTTCCTGAATAATGGCCACTGGTGAGTGTAATGACGTTTCTGCATTCAGATATCAACTGAACATTGAGTGCAAACACTTGCTGTCTATGTGGGCCGTGGGGTGAATATGAGGAGCTTTAATGTCCATGTGAATGGCATCTATGATGCCTTGCACTCAAAGAAAGCCTCTCATCCAGTGCGTTCTGTGCTCTTTCGAGCTGGTACCTTCGATCGACAGAGAAAATGATGAAGGTGTTTCCCTTTGAAAATAATTGCATTTGTCACTTGCTTGATACATGTACGCGCTACATACTGCCAGATACGATAAGTGTCCTCTGGGGTGGCTCAGAAAGATACAGTAACATGACAACTTAATGCTGTGTTAGCCTTCATGTCAGGAGATGGATGAGGAGAAGCAGAGGAAGAGGAGTGATACAGGGGTGGAGGAGAGGGGGCACTGATGGACGGAGAAGGGTTAGGTGGCACTGGAGAGGGTTCAGAGAACAGTGATGGGGTAGTTCTGGGACTTGGGGTTCTAAGTTATGAAGCAACACTCACAGAATGAAACTTGTTTTTTTATTACAGAAAAGATAATGACAGACTTTTTTTTCGACATTACAACAACGACTACACTTCAAAAAAAAAAGTACTTAATTGGTTGTAAAGCACTTTGGGACATCCTGAGGTTGTGAAAGGCGCTATATAAATGCAAGTCTTTCTTTCTTTCTAATTCTGAGAAGCATTGATAATCTAGATGAAAAATAGATTATTTAATTTACACTACAAGTGGAAAATTCAATAACATTATAACATTAACAGGATTCAAGTAAAATCTGAGATTAGAAACATTTGTTTTCCCAAGAATAGTGATAGCCAGAACTGTGTTCATCAACACTTTGAGAAGAGTTGGATGATAATCTGGTTAAGAACAGGATTGAGGAGACCGAACAGATAGGGATGATCAACTGGTCTGTAGACTTTGATTCTTCCTGAACTATTTGGACTGGGGAACTGTCATGTCAAGAAAGGCAACCAATTAGGATGATTAATGTAGAATGTAAGTTAAAGATGAATAATATAGGATGCAAGGTTAGATAGATATTCTGAAGTTTTGGTAGAGTAGCCTTTGTAAGTAACAAGGAAAAAATTCAGAATTAAATGGGATGAGTAGCGTCCATGATGGAGCAGATTGTATACGTCCGTGGAAGGAATAAGCTTGCAGGCCCATATGGTCTTTTCTCCTTCCATTCTTTCTTATTTTACTATTTGAATAAAATGCACCGATTCCATTAAAATCAATTGTAATGGTTCTATTACCTCAGCAGCGGTGAGACAGGATCTAACCACTCCAGTTCCACTTCCATACATCTGAGCTAGATTGTACAAGGCCAGGGCATGCCCAGCTTGAGAGGCATGGTGAAAATACTTAATGGCTATTTTATAGTCTCTCTTCACACCTAAGCCAGCTGTAATAAAAAAAAATATGTTTACATTCAATTACTCATGGCATAGCATATAGTGTAATTAAGAATGTCACCTTCAATCAATTGTTTGCCAAAAAAATGCATTTTTTGTCCTTACCATAGTGCATGACTCCTAGTTGAAACTGTCCATCTACCCAGCCCTTATCAGCTGCCTTCTGAAAGTATTTTAAAGCCGCCTCATAATCCTGAAACAAAATTTTTATAAAGCCATTAGATCTAGTTTACATCAGAGACACAGACTGTTACGATTTTTTTTCTTTTATAAAAGTCAGATTTTTCAGAGCAGGAAACTTACCACAGGCACTCCTTTCCCATAAAGATAAGCTAATCCTAAACCTGTCAGTCCAATAGGGTTGTCCTGAAATAAGACATTAGATACAATATTCAAGGCCTGCAGAAAGAACAGAGAAGTAGGAGCCATGCACCCCATCAAGAAAATGACAATTACATGACATCTGAAAGGTGATGGCCATTCAATTTTTTTATATATAGACGAGTAGATCTCCCGTGGTGCTGCTCAAAGTGAGTCAGAGAGTGTGCTATTTTATAACAGTAGGAGTGTTATGCCGTGTAATGGACGATGTATTATCAGGGCCACTGATTTACGGTATCTGAATAAGTCCATTTTTGTTTTATAACATAGCATTCTGAGAATTCTACCAGCCTTCTGGAGATTAAGTTCCCTTTAATCTGCCATTATTCTGTGAAACGCCTTTATATTTCGAAAAAAAGTTCCCGATTAACTGAAGCGGTCACTTCAATAATTAATTAAATAACATACACTTAGAAGAACAGATCCCAATTAAATGGAGCTAGCTTCTTGGGAATTAATTTATTAACTAAAAACATATAAAAACAGGTCCTAATTAATGGGAATAGGCTTCTCGGCAATTAACTAATGAAATAAAATGCTGCCTAGCTCCCAAATGAGCAAAGGAACATGAAGAGAAAGGAATCCACTAAAGTTTATGTACTGCAAGAAAGCACTTACAAAAACAGGTCTCGATGAAAAGGAGTTCATTGATTAAATAAAATACAGATATAAAAAAAGGTGCCAATTAATCGGACTGGGTTTATCAACAATTAACTAAAAAAAATGCAATACAGCTCCCATTTAAATGGGCATGCAAATGAACAGGGAGAAAAAGAGAAATCCAGTAAAAGTTTATGTACGGCAAGGAAATGCTTATAAAAACTATAAAATTAGGTCCAAGTTAAATAGAGCAGGCTTCTTGGCAAGCTATTCAATGAAATGACATCTGGAATGGGTTTCTTTTGGGGGGTGGGAGCAGGCAAACTAAGAGAGAGGGACTGCAAAGAAACACACAAACAGAAAAAAAAAGGCCCGTAATTTACGGTCAGTGGCAAAGGAAAGGCACTCGCCACTGGCCCCGAAGAGAGCTCGCGATCTCTGTGGCAAGAAGTTTGCCTTTTTCGACGTTCAAGTGATTTTAGCGCTCTATAGTGGGGATTCCCTAGTGCGACGCTGCTGTGACGTCAACAAGCTGTCTCAGCAGCCAATTACAATACAGAATTCTCACAGACAGGAAACCAGGAAATGAGAAGCTGCTTTTATCCAAAATAAAGATTGGGACTCTCACGTGGGGATAAGATGAAAGCTGAAATATCAGGAACAAACTTTAAACATTTTTTTAACAAGTTTTTTAAAAATTGTAATTTTTATCATAATGGAGAAATTTGACACGCCACAAATATAAAAATTAGTTTTTCAGGGCCTGAACATTTGTTTTCCAGTCACTACACTGTTAAAACCCCAGTTACACCTATTCCAACAAGACTTAACATTTAATGGGGTATTTAACAGCGATATTACCACGGAAAAGCGTTTTCGTCAGTTCCAAAGATTTCAATGATTGCCAGCTATTGGGGAGGTTAGCGGGGAGGGGGTTGTTGGAGTTGTGCCACAGCGCAGCCAGTGTTAGAGCAGTGAATGACTGACTGCAACTTCAGGATTTCTGTGTTTAGCCTGCGCTAGATCCTGAAGTTGTGGTCAGTTTCAGAGGGGTAATGACGGTGAACACTGTTAGTTCGCCGTTATTACCCACTGTAAATTCCGGGCCATAAGCTGCATCGTGGGCCACAATTAAATACAGCAATCAATGAATTAAATAAAATGGCATCTAGAGTAGGCTTCCCATCAGATCTGGAGTGGGTAAAGATGGAGACAAACTAAAAGATTATATACTACTCAACTATAACTTTATATACTGCAAGGAAACACTTACAAAAACAATAAAATCAGATTGTAATTAAAAGCAACGGGCTTCCTGGCAATCAATGAATGGAATAAAATGGTACCTGGAGTGGGCTTCTTGCCGGGTCCAGAGTGAGCAAATGATAATGAAGAGCCATGGGGAAGTTAATCAATTGCAAGAAAGACTTACAAAAAGGTGTCCAAATTCATTTATTACAAGGAAACACTAATAAAAACTAATAATGGAAGAAATAAAATGCCAACTGGAGCAGATTTCTCATTTGGTTAGGAGTGGATTAATAACTGAGTGCAAAAATACAAATGAAGTTAATAATCTATCTGCCTATACATTATTAAAAGTCTCATGATTGCCTGCATTTTCTGTCCGCATTATACTTATTTCCTATTTCATGCTTTTATATTATGTCATAATGGAAAAAACCTTATATGTAATAATTTTAATGGAAGACCCAGGCCTAGAGATTCGTTTACAGGCAAAAAACAGGTGCCTAAGTGACAGAGACAGAGGCAGAGATAGAGAGACAGAGAGAAGCAGAGAGATAGAGGCAGGCAGCGAGAGAGACAGAGATAGAAACAGAGAGAGAGAGAGAGAGACAGAGAGGGAGAGACAGAGTGACAAAGTTAGAGAGAGAGTGAGGCAGAGAAAGACAGACAGACAGAGAGAGCAAGACATACAAAGAGACAGAGATAGAGAGATAGAGAGAGAGACAGACATTTGAGTTCTTCATTTTTAGATAAATAGTTGCATTTTAAAAGCAGACACAAAGGTCCATTTATTACTGGATTATCCCTGTAGATAGTAAATATAACCATTCTAATTCCTGACACCTGTGAGACAGTCAGAGACAGGCACAGAGTGGAAAAAAAAACAGAGGGAGAGAAACAGAGGGACACAAGAAACAGCATGAGAGGGAACGGCAGACGCAGACACACACAAGGCAGAGAGGTGGACACAGAAATAGAGAGACAGACAGAGAAACAGAACCAATTGCAAAAGACCAAATTCAGTGTTTATCAGGATCTCTTCAGAAGTTACAAACAGGAATTCTCCATGCTAAATATCACTCCAACTAGTGCATCTTGCATACCATCTTGATGTGTATTCACAACTTCAATAGTGGCAAAGGATAAAAATTAAATACATAAATAAATATATTAAACATATATTAGATAGTAAATAAGGCCACTCATTTCCAGTTTTCACAGAATAATTGACAGAGATGTGGAATTAGATTCCTAAAGCACCAACAGAAATCTCAGATACCATTTGATAAAAATGGAATTTGACGTATTCAGGCATTGTAAATCGATAGCACTGTACACCCCTATTATTACAAAATAGTGTATCCTCTGACTCACCATGAGTAGTGTTACAGGAGATCTGCTTGTTTATATTCAAAGAGTTAATTGAAAGATGTGAGTTTATATCATAAAAATAGTTGGCCAGACGAGCCATGTCTGAACAGAGTTGGGAGATGGATTCTGGAGGAAGGAGAAGGATACATGGTCAGAGTAGACCAATCAAAAGGATGTTAAAAATAATTGAAAACAAAATGATTTACAGCGTGGCACAGGGTGTTAACAAGCAGGAATGACAGATAAGTATGATCAAAGTAATGTTATATAAAACTTTTACTGCAGGAAGTGGGAAATGTGCAAATGCGCTATATAGCAAACTATTCATATATTATAGACTAGCTGGGGGAGCCCGGCTTTGCCAGGGCTGTTTTGGGCCGGGCGGTTTAAATCGAGTCCCAGGCTTTGGGGCCTGTCTGTCTGTCCCTGTGTGAATCTGCTGCTGGGCAACATTTCTACCTTTTAATAGCTTCAAAGATGAAAGTGAAAGTACTTATAAAACGTTTTTGGTAAATGTTATGTAATTTTTAAAAGAGATACTAACTTTTTCGAAGCTGAATTAGCAGATTTTGAGCTGGAAGTAGTGAAGCAATGGCTGCCCGATGCCCGAGTGGAAAAGCATTAGTCCCACCCACAGACGCAGCGATTGGCCAACCATCAGGCGACTGAACTGTAGGATTGGTCAATCGTGCCGGCACAGGATTGGTGGACCTTGACGTCAGTCAATCAATGCTATTAGCAGATAATGAGTTTAATTTTGAAGGTTTTTTGCATAACGCGTGAACAATTTTTGTCCGACCGAAAAGTAAATATGCTTATGACGGTTCTGGAATCGTAAGCTTTCTTTCGATGTAACACACGTGTAGGTACGCTCTATAACTTTCGAGTTTATTGAAGACAGACAGACAGACGGAATGACAGACAGAAGTATCCTTTTATATATATAGATAGATGGCATAACATCAAAGTGCGACCCATGGTAACTGAAATGAGGAGACATGCCTCACAAATGTGATGATAGTGGTTACATAGTATTTCGGAGTATTTACAGCACAGAAACAGGCCATTCGGCCCAACAAGTCCATGCCGGTGTTTATGCTCCACCCACCCCTCTTCATCTAACCCCATCAACATAGCCTTCCATTCCTTTCTCCCTCCTTTGTTTATCTAGCTTCCCCTTAAATGCATCTATGCTATTCACCTTAACTACTTCTTGTGGTAGCGAGTTTCACATTCTAACCTCTCTCTGGGTAAAGAAGTTTCTCCTGAATCCAAGTGTATACAAGGAGTTGTAGAAATTTAAGTGCATTTCAACATGCAGTTCCAAGATTTTCCATTCTTTATAAACATGTTGATCTGGTTAAGTACTAACAACTCTTGTCCTGTTACAAAAGTCACAATATAGTTGAGGAACGAATAACTTGATCAAATACCCTGTAATCAGAGCTATACCAAGAACTTTAAGGGCCTGCCTGCAATATACTTTTAAGCCCTCACCCAACTTCACTCCACAATACCACATTAAAAAATAACTTCCAACTATATCAAAACTCAAAATCAAGACAGGGATGAAGAAAGACCAACATTTTTGTACTCTTCCTTCCCCCCTCTCTTTCACGACATCCGCAAGTATTATAAGCAGTGGGGTAAATATTTCTAAAAGATTGCTTGATAAAGCGATTTCAATAAGTCCACAACTGCCCCTTCCGCAATGGAAATGGGTATCATTGCTGCACCTGAAACAGATCAGATGTGTGTCAAAAAGATCTGACTTCCATGGATTAACTTCCTTTCTCAACTATCCATCCCAAATTCCCCACACAGATGCACCTCAAACCAAGTTTTACCACTAGCTTGAAAGAATGTATTTATTGTTATTTAATTAATGTTTATGGTTATGGTACAGATTTTAGGATCTGCATACATTAGAAAGTTGATGATCAAAATCAGACTTGAAGCTGAAATGCACATTTATATGTGAAACATTTGCAAGGCTTACCCTTTCAGCTGCCATTCTAAAGTACATGAGAGCAGTTTCATTGTTCTGAGGCACTATTTCATTCCCTTCAGAATACATCTAGAAAACAAAGTTACAGTTAAATGAAACAATTTCTTTATTCAAGGTAGTTAAAAACTGGGGGGGTGGGGTGGGGGGAGTGAGGCAGTGATCGGATGAGGGGGACAAGCGGTGGTCGGCAGTGACCCATGGTTTTAATGTGGAGCAGGGAGAAGCACATTCAGCTAAGTATTTTTTTTAATGTACCTATTTGGTGACGGACTGCAGCGGTCCTTTTAAGGACCCACTGGTTAGGCCACATGTAGGCTTGTTTTTCCTGAACACAGCTTGAGTCAAGCAGTAGAGCCATTGAATTTCGAGGCCATTTCATTTTCTGTAGTCCTCTGCATTTCTAAAAACTTCAGTAATTCTGTTGTGTTTTTTTTAAACTGAATGCCCAGCCCTGCCTATGACTTTCTATTTTAGGTATTGCTGGAAGCAAAGTATCCTTTAATTTGATCTATAACTTCAGTTTAAAAAAAAGTCAGTTTTAGTGACACAGGGGGCTGGATTTTCTGAGTGGAGGTGGGTTGGCATCGGGAATGTTAGTGAGCGGGTTCCGGTCCCGCTCCCGGCTGCAGCCGGTCTGCTGAAACAATTTTCGGTTGATTGGGCTCGTTAAGCCGGCGGTGCGCGTTACCCGCCCTGATCACAAGGTGCGGGTCTGCTGAGCTGCTCTGATGACGAGTTTGCAGCTGGTGTATTTCAGGGGGCCATGCCCCCATTAGCTCTCACTTTGTTTCTGATGTTCCTGAGTGCTGGTGCTCTCAACGATGTCTGCAGAGAGACCAAAGGCTGCTCCCTGCTTCAACGATGACTCCCTCTATGTTCTTGTGGAGGGAGTCAGAGGACGCAGGGAGGTACTATTCCCTGGGAATGGAAGAAGGAAACCTCCTCAGCAGACAAAGGCAGCCTGGCTGCAAATAGCTGAGGAGGTAACTGCAAGGTCTTTGTTCAGTCGCACCTGGGTCCAATGCAGTAAGAGGTTCAATGATCTCCTGCGTTCTGGAAAAGTGAGTATAAAAGCACACTTATCTTAATTCTGCAGTGCCTGTCATCACATTCCCATCACTCTGCATTGCCAACCCTACATCCTAACTCTCACCAACATCCCTTGCACCATCACCCATCCCTCTCTCCCTATGTACAGAATCACTTCCCTATCTAACTATGTACCCCTCACACCCACCCTCAAGGTTGTGCAATCACAACAACTAACAACTCAAAAGGAGGAAACTTGGTAATGGGAACTCACTCCATCATAGTCTCCCTCTAAACATCTATCCTATCCATTCTTTACTCTCATTCCATCACTCTCACTGAAACTCCACTTCTTTCCCTCATTGCAGGAAAAGAGAGCCCACGGGAGAGGGAGAGAACAGGAGGAGGACCACCATCATTCTCACAGCTCACCAACGCTGAGGAGGCCGCTCTCGACATTGCTGGAACAGTTGAACAGCTCAAAGTGATAGACAGAGAGAGGGGCTCAGTAGAACAACCTGGGACCGAATAATTCTCCATCCATCTTATTTGGCATTCATGAGTGACTCGTATGGGATATGATGTCAATAGAAATTGAATGCTCATCATGTGCACAATGGGATGTGTCTGCAATCTACATATCACATGTCTAACTCATGCCTTTACTCTCCCACAGGACCATCAAGAGCCCCCCCTCCCTACTCCTCACTGTCCAGGAGGAAGAGCAGGAGGACTCCTCAGAAGATGCTGCATCCTCTGAGGGAGCAGCTTCAGCAAAAATGAGCGCACCCAGCACCAGCGCAGAGACGCACACCTCAGTGCGTCATATGTGAGATAGAGTAGTGTTGTCACCTGGTCTACCACAGCTCGAGTGAGCAAGAGCAGATGGTGGAGACAGGGACAGCAGTGGAGAGTCCTCGTCGGGGGCCGCAGGATGCTCCTAGCTCTGCTCAGCTGCATGTAGACGCTGAGCCTCCAGAAAGAGAGCGGTGCTGGAGCTTCAGGAACAAGTGCAGGAGGCTCTGACTGGGTTTGCAACCACGGTGACTGCGAGTGTGCAGAGAATGGAGGAGTCCATCTCAAACATGAGCAATGCCATGGCGCACGCAATGTCACATGTAGGTACCTCCATGGAGGACATAAATCGCCAGACTCAGAACAACATGGTAACATTTCTAAATAGGTGGTCAGCTATCGAGGATAGATGGGCATCTATCACGGAAAGGAACCAGAGGTTCATGGATGTCCCCATTATGAGGAATGTCAGTACAGACACGGGTCCTCATGGCCCCACTGATGTGCAGCAAGGTGCTCTCCAGCTACTTGCTAGCAGAGAAGTGCGGGTGGTCCATGAGAGGGATGATGGTGGGAGGGGACATGGAAGTGGGGGCTCCTCTCCAAGCTCTCAAACTGTCATCCCCTTGCCAACCCCTCGGTCAGAGCCCCAGATGCCTCCCCGAATAGTGATGGCCGAGTCTGCCCCTGCGCAGCCACAGGAGGAGCAGACTTTGGCGGGGCCTTCACAGGTTCCAAAACCCGGAGGACGACTGCCAAAGGTATCTAAGCAGGCGCAGCAGGGAAGTGAGCAGGCTGCCTCTATATCTGCTGAAGCCATAGGGGTAGCACCATGTAGAAGCACTGATGGGCCTTCAATAACCACAAAACTAGAAGTTTTTAATCACTAAGATCAGAGCTAACATCTCAACACGCCGACTGGTTCACAGGAATGAGTCATACAGATCCTGGGATCTTTATGTAAGAGAAGTCAGGGGCGGAGCCAAGAGCCAAGACCTGGAACCTCCCAGGTTAGTCGGGAAAGAGGAAGTGAAACTATACACAGTGGGGGAGGGTAACATACATGAGTGCAAAACGAATACAGGATCAAGACAAACAGATTTCATTACTTTCACCCCTTCTATAGATTTAGTCCATCGGGGTGATGTTTCTTAAAAGTTGGTATAAGTGAGTCTGTCAGGAGGTTTTGCAGTTCTCAGTGATCGGCGCAAAGCCGGTTGGGGTGCCTCTAGGGGAGTGGATTCTGGTTCCTCCGCTGTCCGGGCCTCCGCAGTGTCTTCCAGGTTATCTGCAGTGTCCTCCAGGTTAAAGTTGGGTATTGATACCTCTGGGCGTCCTGTCTCTTTGTAGTGTAGGTCTTCATCGGGTAGTCTCCCATCATTCTCTCCGCTCCCCGAGGGAGCGAGGTCTTTTATGGAAACAGTGTCCTCTCGCCCGTCAAGAGTATTCGATATAGGCGTACTGAAGGTTTGCATGGAGGAGCTGTACCTTTTCCACAAGGGGGTCCGTTTTATGGCCTCTCACGTGCTTCCGCAATAGTACTGTCCCCGGAGACGTCAGCCACGCGGGTAGAGATATGCCCGAGGTGGATTTCCGGGGGAAAACGAACATCTTTTCGTGAGGGGTAGCGTTAGTGGCAGTACATAACAGAGACCTTATGGAGTGGAGCACGTCTGGGAGGACTTCCTGCCAGCGGGAAGTCGGAAGGCCTTTTGATTTTAAGGCTAACGTGACAGCCTTCCAAACAGTAGCATTCTCCCTTTCCACTTGCCCATTACCCCGGGGGTTGTAGCTAGTGGTTCTGCTAGTGGCTATCCCCTTCGAGAGCAAGAACTGGCGCAGCTCGTCACTCATGAATGACGTCCCCCTATCGCTGTGTATGTAGTTCGGCATGCCAAACATGCAGAATAGATTACAGAGACACTTGATGACCGTGGCACTGGTCATGTCTGGGCAGGGAATGGCGAAGGGGAAGCGGGAATATTCATCAATGATATTGAGGAAGTATACGTTACGGTCGGCAGAGGGAAGGGGGTCCCTTGAAGTCCAGACTTAGGCGCTCGAATGGCCGTGTGGCTTTGATAAGGTGTGCACGGTCAGGCCTGTAGAAACGAGGCTTGCATTCCGCACAGATGCGGCAGGCTCTGGTCATTGCCCTGACCTCCTCGATGGAGTGGGGCAGATTGCAGGACTTTATAAAATGGTATAGTCGGGTGACCCCTGGGTGACAGAGGTCGTTGTGGAGACCCTGTAATTTGTCCATATGAATGCTGGCACACATTCCCCGCGATAGGGCGTCTGGGGGTTCATTAAGGGCTCCCGGCCTGTACATAATATCATAGTCGAACGTGGATAGATCGATCCTCCACCTGAGTATTTTGTCATTCTTGATTTTCCCCCTTTGTTATTAAACATGAAAGCCACCGACCGCTGGTCGGTGAGCAGGGTGAAACGTTTAAGAACATAAGAAATAGGAGCAGGAGTAGGCCAATTGGCCCCTCGAGCCTGCTCTGCCATTCAATAAGATCATGGCTGATCTGATCCTAACCGCCAATCCACTATGACAGGACTATCTCCTGAATCTAACAGAATTAGACACACGAAACAGGAGCAGGATCAGGCTACACGGCCCCTGGGCCCGCTCCGCTACCCACAGGGCCATGACCGATCCGCACCTAAACTCATGTCCAAATTCCTGCCCGCTCCCCGTAACCCTTAATTCCCTTTTCTTCCAGGAAACTGTCTATTTCTGTTTTAAATTTATGTAATGATGTAGCTTCGACAGCTTTTTGGGGCAGCATATTCCATGGACCTACCACCCTCTGAGTGAAGTAGTTCCTCCTCATCTCAGTTTTGAAAGAGCAGCCCCTTATTCTAAGACTATGCCCCCTAGTTCTAGTTTCACCCATCATCGGGAACATCTTCCCTGCATCCACCCGATCCAACCCCTTCACAATCTTATATGTTTCAATAAGATCGCCTCTCATTCTTCTGAACTCCAATGAGTAGAGTCCCAATCTACTCAACCTCTCCTCATATGTCCATCCCCTCATCCCCGGGATTAACCGAGTGAACCTTCTTTGTACTGACTCGAGAGCAAGTATGTCTTTTCTTAAGTATGGACACCAAAACTGGATGCAGTATTCCAGGTGCGGTCTCACCAATACCTTGTACAACTGAAGCAATACCTCCCTATTTTTATATTCTATCCCCCAAGCAATGAAAGCCAACATTCCATTGGCCTTCTTAATCACTTGCTGCACCTGCATACTAACCTTTTGAGTTTCGTGCACCAGGACCCCCAGATCCCTTTGTACTTCAGTACTTTCCAGTTTCTTGCCATTAAGATAATAACTTGCTCTACGATTTTTCCTGCCAAAGTGCATAACCTCACACTTTCCAGTATTGTATTCCATCTGCCAAGTCTTTGCCCACTTACTTAGCCTGTCTATGTCCCCTTGCAGGTTTTTTATGTCCTCCTCTCTCTCTACTTTCCCTCCCATCTTAGTATCATCTGCAAACTTTGATATGTTACACTCGGTCCCCTCCTCCAAATCGTTAATATAGATTGTAAAGAGTTGGGGACCCAGCACTGACCCCTGCGGAACACCAATGGTTACTGATTGCCAGTCTGAGAATGAACCATTTATCCCAACTCTCTGCCTTCTGTTAGATAGCCAATCCTCTATCCATGCCAGAATATTACCCCCAATCCGGTGATTTTTTATCTTAAGCAATAATCTTTTGTGTGGCACCTTGTCAAATGCCTTTTGGAAGTCTAAATACACTACGTCCACTGGTTCACCTTTATCCACCCTGTATGTTACTTCCTCAAAGAACTCCAGCAAATTTGTCAAACATGACTTCCCCTTCATAAAACTATGCTGACTTTGTCTTATTAAACTATGATTATCCAAATGTCCTGTTACTGTCTTCTTAATAATGGACTCCAAAATTTTACCTACCACAGATGTTAGGCTAACCGGTCTATAGTTTCCAGCCTTCTGTCTACTGCCCTTTTTAAATAAGGGTGTTACATTAGCAGTTTTCCAGTCTGCTGGGACCTTTGCTGAGTCCAGGGAGTTTTGGAAGATTATTACCAATGCATCCACAATCTCTACCGCCACTTCCCTCAAGACCCTTGGATGTAAGCCATCAGGTCCAGGCGATTTATCCGCCTTGAGTCCCATTATTTTACTGAGTACCACTTCCTTAGTGATTTTGATCGTGTTTATCTCCTCCCCCCCCTATAGCCCCCTGCTTGTCCAGTGTTGGGATATTCTTGGTGTCCTCTACTGTAAAGACTGATACAAAATATTCATTCAGTGTTTTTGTCATCTCCATATTTCCCACCATTAATTTCCCGGTCTCATCCTCTAAGGGACCAACATTTACTTTAGCCACCCTTTTTCTTTTTATATAACTATAAAAACTCTTACTATCTGTTTTTATATTTTTTGCTAATTTACTTTCATAATCTATCTTCCCTTTCCTAATCAATCTTTTTGTTATTTTTTGCTGTCTTTTAAAGTTTTCCCAATCCTCTATCCTCCCACTAGATTTGGCTACCTTATATGCCCTTGTTTTTAGTCGAATACTATCCTTAATTTCTTTACTTAGCCACGGATGGCTGTCTTTTCTTTTACACCCTTTTCTTCTCAGTGGAATATACTTTTTTTGGAAGTTGTAAAATAACTCCTTAAATGTACACCACTGATCATGTATCGTCTTACCCTTTAATCTATTTTCCCAATCCACTTTGCTCAATTCTGCTCTCAAACCTTCATAGTCTCCTTTATTCAAGCTTAGCACGCTTGTTTGAGATACAACCTCCTCACCCTCTAATTGAACATGGAATTCAACCATGTTGTGGTCACTCATTCCAAGGGGATCCTTTACTAGGACATTTTTAATTAATCCTGTCTCGTTACACAGGACCAGATCTAAGGTTGCTTGCCCCCTGGTCGGTTCAGTTACATACTGCTCAAGAAACCCATCCCTAATACACTCAATGAACTCATCCTCAAGGCAGCCCTGCCCAATTTGATTTGTCCAGTTAATATGATAGTTAAAATCCCCCATAATTATAGATGTTCCCTTATTACAAGCCTCAACTATTTCCTGATTTATACTCCGTCCAACCGAGTTGCAACTGTTTGGAGGCCGATAGACTACGCCCACTAGTGTTTTTTTCCCCTTATTATTCCTTATCTCCACCCAAACTGTTTCATTATCCTGATCTTTTGACCCAATATCATTTCTCTGTATTACAGTGATTCCTTCCTTTATTAACACAGCCACCCCACCTCCCCTTCCTTCCTGCCTGTCCTTCCTGATCGTTAAATAACCTGGTATGTTTAATTCCCAGGCATTGTCACCCTGCAGCCATGTTTCTGTAATGGCCACAAGATCATACCCATATGTAGCTATTTGTGCCATTAACTCATCTATTTTGTTACGAATGCTACGTGCATTCAGATAGAGAACTTTCAAATGTGTTTTTTGACACTTAGTTCCTGCTTTTGCCCTTTTTATTACTTTACCTTTTACTCCATGCCTCTGCCCCTTCCTGACACGCTCTGGTTTTTCATTTCCCCACTGCTACCTAAGTCTATGACCTTCTCTGTTGTCATTTTTATTATTTGCTCTCTAGGAACCTCCCCCCCACTAGTTAGTTTAAAGCCCTCTCTACAGCCCTAGTTATATGATCCGCCAGGACTCCAGTCCCAGCACTGGCCAAGTGAAGCCCGTCCCAACGGAACAGCTCCCTCCTGCCCCAGTACCGGTGCCAGTGTCCCAGGAAGCAAAACCCATTTCTCCCACACCAGTCTTTGAGCCACGCATTTAACTCTCTGATTTTATTTGTCCTAGCCAAATTCGCTCGTGGCTCAGGTAATAATCCAGAGATTTTTACCCTTGAGGTTCTGTTTTTTAATTTCACCCCTAGCTGCTCATACTCCTTTAACAGAACTGGCTTCCTAGTCCTATCTATGTCGTTTGTATCAACATGGACCACGACGACTGGATCCACCCCCTCCCATTGCAAGTTTCTTTCCAGCCCAGAGGAGATGTCCTTAACCCTGGCACCGGGTAGGCAACACAGCCTACGGGACTCTCGCTCTTGGCTGCAGAGAACTCTATCTATCCCCCTAATAATACTATCCCCTACCACTACAACATTTCTATTTACTCCCCCCTCTTGAATGGCCCCCTGTTCCACGGTGCTGTGGCCAGGTTGCTCATCCTCCCTGCAGCCCCTGCTCCCGTCCCCACAGGGAGTAAGAACCTCAAACCTGTTGGTCAAGAGCAAGGGCTGCGGCTCCTCCAACACTACCTCCTGGTTCCCCGTACCTGCCTCACTCGTAGTCACACCGTCCTGACCCTGGCCATGGGCTACATCTGAATTAATTAACTTCATAGGTGTGACATAATATCATAGTCGAACGTGGATAGATCGATCCTCCACCTGAGTATTTTGTCATTCTTGATTTTCCCCCTTTGTTATTAAACATGAAAGCCACCGACCGCTGGTCGGTGAGCAGGGTGAAACGTTTGCCGGCTAGGTAGTGTCTCCAGTGCCACACTGCCTCCACTATAGCCTGTGCCTCCTTCTCGACAGAAGAGTGCCTGATTTCAGGTCCCTGAAGGGTTCGGGAGAAGGCCACAGGTCTCCCAGCCTGATTGAGGGTCGCAGCTAAGGCAAAGTCTGACGCATCGCTTTCGACTTGAAAGGGAATGCATTCGTCCACTGCACACACAGCAGCCCTTTCAATGTCCTGTTTAATACTAGTGAAAGCCTCCCAAGCTTCAGCTGATAGTGGGAAGGACGTCGATTTAATGAGGGGTCGGGCCTTATCAGAGTAATTGGGCACCCATTGGGCATAATACAAAAAAAATCCCAGGCACCTTTTTAAAGCTTTGGGATTGTGTGGCGGGGCAGTTCCTTTAGGGGGCGTAATCGGTCAGGGTCCGGTCCAATTACCCCATCTTCCACCACAGCCGAGGATACAGAGATGGGTTGTGTTGAAGACACATTTGTCTTCGTTGTAGGTTAGATTCAGCTTTAGGGCAGTTTTTAAAAATCTCGCAAGATTTAGATCGTGGTCTTGCTGGTTGTGCCCGCAGATAGTGACATTGTCCAGATAGGGGTAGGTAGCTTGTAGTTTATTCTCGTCAACCATGCGGTCCATCTCACGTTGGAAGACCGAGACCCCATTTGTTACTCCGAAGGGCACTCTGAGAAAATGGTAGAGGCACCCGTTCGCCTCGAAGGCGGTGTATGGGCGGTCCTCCGTTCTAATGGGGAGCTGGTGATACACGGGTTTGAGGTCGATAGTCGAGAAGACTCGGTATTGCGCAATCTGGTTGACCATTTCTGATATGTGGGGTAAAGGGTAGGCGTCCAGCTGGGTATAAATATTAACAGTCTGGCTGTAGTCAATTACCATCCGTTTCTTTTCGCTATTTTTAACTATGACTACTTGGGCACGCCACGGGCTGGTACTGCATTCAATAATGCCTTCCCGCAGGGGTCTGTCTTCCAGACTGTACCGTCTACTTTTGGTCGCTATGGGCCTACAGTTCGGAGCGAGATTAGCGAATAAAGAGGGCGGGCTGAATTTTAAGGTTGATAGGCCACAGACTGTGAGTGGCGGCAACTCTTGGTACTCCCACAGTCAATTAAACATTTCGTTAAATTCCCGTTTACCTGTATGTCCATCATGGATTTTGTCAACGGGTGTGGCCTGGATTGATCCACCGTGATCGAAGCCACTGTTGGGCCCTGGGCGGCCGTTGAGTCGGGAAAAGATGGCGGATCCCAAGATGGTGGCCCGCACAGCACGCACGAGGCGGTGACGGAGTTGGAAATCGGATTCCCCCTGCAGACTTTGCTAAAATGCCCCTTTTTCTTACATTTGAAGCATGTAGCGTCCTTCGCTGGGCATCGTTGTCTGGGGTGCTTGACCTGGCCGCAGAAGTAGCATTTCGGGCCTCGAGACATTGCCACTGTAGTAGGGCTCCTGGGTGAACTTCTGTGTGGGGACCCTGGCGGCATAGAGCTGGTCTGAGACCTGGATGGGGAAGATGGCTGATTCCAAGATGGCGGCCCCCTCGGCGCGCACGAGGCGGTGAGGGCCGCATGGCCGGAAGAATAAGAGTCAGAGTTTCTCTGGGCCACGTCCAGTGATCGCGCAGTGGCCACTGCCTTTTCTAAGTCCAGGACCTCCTTCTCCAGCAGTCTCTGCCGGATATAATTCGATTTGAGGCCCGTGATGAAGGAATCGCGGACCAATTCGTCAGAGTACGCGTTGGCCGTCACAGCCTTGCAGTTACAGTCCTGGACCAGGTCCTTTAGGCCCTGTAAGAAATCGTCCCTTGATTCCTCTGGTCGCTGCCTGCGTGTAGCCAGCAGATGTCTGGCGTACACTTTGTTTACCGGCCTCTGGTATTGGGCCTTCAGGATAGTGATGACCTCCGTGTAAGAGGTGGCGTCCCGGATGAACGAATAAATCCGATGACTTACGCGAGTAGTCAGTAGACTCAGTTTATCTACCTCGCTAGCGGATGAGGCCCCCGCGAAGAGTTCGAAGCATTTGAGCCAGTGTCCAAATTGATTTGATGCTTCAGCAGAATGTGGATCCAAGTCCAGACGCTCTGGTTTTAGGAGTCGATCCATCCTAGTATTCTTTAGTGATTAAAATTGATGGGCCTTCAATAACCACAAAACTAGAAGTTATAGACTTAAACAAGTTGGCTTTTAATCACTAAGATCAGAGCTAACATCTCGACACGCCAACTGGTTCACAGGAATGAGTCATACAGGTCCTGGGATCTTTATGTAAGAGAAGTCAGGGGCGGAGCCAAGAGCCAAGACCTGGAACCTCCCAGGTTAGTCGGGAAAGAGGAAGTGAAACTATACACAGTGGGGGAGGGTAATATACATGAGTGCAAAACGAATACAGGATCAAGACAAACAGATTTCATTACAAGCACGTGTACAAGAAAGCTGCCACAAATAGTCACAAGGGTGCTCACTTGGGTGTTCTGCTAGAAATCAATGTTAAGTTTCTGTTTTTTTATTCTGTTGTAATAAATTAATATTATGCGAATGTTTGAATTCGTTGCCATATGTGTGGTCACAATTTGAAGTGGCACAGTGAAGGGTGAGGGCGCCTTTTATGGCCAGCAATGGTGGTGACAGTGCAAGGGATGCACAGATCATTGTAGAGATGCTGAAGTGTGGTCATGGCAACCTGCATGTGGCAGCCACATGTCTATGCTGCATAAATGTAGGTGAATCTGGCATTGATTAGGGCATCCCTGGCAGCAATGTGGTCGTGTGCTGGTCGCAATGGATCAGCCGTCTCCTCTAGGTATTCCTCATCTGGGACCTCATTCTGCACCTCCTCCTCCTCCTCTGGAGGCTTTGCGCTCTGTTCCTCATCCAGCGCTAATCCTCGCTGCAGTGTGATGTTGTGCAGGGCACAGCAGACAATGATGATTCTCAAGATCCTGGCTGGTGCGTACTGTAGGGCTCCACGAGATTTGTCCAGGCATCTGAAGCGCTTTTTGAACAACCCTATTGTTTGCTCTTTGACACTTCTGGTGGAAATGTGGCTTTGATTGTAACGCTCCTCAGACTCGTTTGATGGCCTCCTAAATGGTGCCATTAGGCATGTCTTCAGGGGATAGCCCTTGTCCCCAAGGAGCCAGCCAGAAAGTTCATTTGGCAGGGCGAAGAGCTGAGAGACAGTGGACTGGCACAGGATGCAAGAGTCATGGCAGCTACCAGGGAACTTGGCACACACATGCACGATGCTCTTCCTATGGTTGCACACCAGCTGCACGTTAAGGGAGTGGAAGCCCTTGCGGTTGACAAATACTGCTGGGTTCTGATGGGGTGCCCTGATGGCCACATGTGTGCAGTCGATGACGCCCTGCACCCATGGGAAGCCAGCCAGATTGACAAAACCTAGCGCCCGCTCGGTAACATTTGCCTCGTCAGTGGAAAAGTGGATGTAATTGGCAGACTTGGCAAAAAGGGCATCGGTAACCTGCGTGCTGCCTATGTGGACGGCCGACTGGGAGATGTCGCTAATGTCTGCTGCAACCATAGGAAGAGCATCATGCATGTGTGTTCTGAGTTCCCTGGTAGCTGCCATGACTCTTACATCCTGTGCCAGTCCACTGTATCTGGTAGAATAGATAAGGGAGAACCAGTGGATATGGTGTATTTGGACTTTCAGAAGGCTTTCGATAAGGTCCCGCATAAGAGATTAGCGTGTAAAGTTAAGGCACATGGGATTGGTGGTAGGGTACTGACTTGGAGAGAGAACTGGTTGGCAGACAGGAAGCAAAGAGTTGGAATAAACTGGTCTTTTTCCAAGTGGTAGGCAGTGACTAGTGGGGTACCGCAGGGATTGGTGCTAGGACTCCAGCTACTCACAATATATATTAATGATTTAGACGAGGGAATTGGATGTAATATCTCCAAGTTTGCAGATGACACAAAGCTGGGTGGGTGAGTGTGCTGTGAGGAGGATGCTGAGAAACTCCAGTATGATTTGGACAGGTTGGATGATTATACTGTATCTGCCATGCATCTGCCCAATGTGGATAAATGCGAGGTTATCCACTTTGGTGGCAAAAACAGGAAGGCAGATTATTATCTGAACGGCAAGATTGGGAGAAGAGGAAGTGCAACGAGACCTGGGTGTCCTTGAGCACCAGTCGCTGAAGGTAACTGTGCAGGTGCAGCAGGCGGTTAAGAAGACAAATGGTATGTTGGCCTCCGTAGCAACAGGGTTCAAGTACAGGAACAATGATGACTTGCTGCAGTTGTACAGGGTCTTGGTGAGACCACACTTTGAGTATTGTGTGCAGTTTTGGTCGCCCTATTTGAGGAAGGATGTTCTTGCCATGGAGGGAGTGCAGCGAAGATTCACCAGACTGATACCTGGGATGGCAGGAATGACGTATGAGGAGAGATTGGGTCGATTGGGCTTATACTCGCTGGAGTTTAGAAGAATGAGAGGGGATCTCATTGAAACTTATAAAATTCTAACAGGACTAGACAGACTAGATGCAGGAAGGATGTTCCCAGTGGCGGGGGAGTCCAGAACCAGGGGTCACAGTCTAAGAATAAAGGGTAAGCCATTTAGGACAGATGAGGAGGAATTTCTTCACGCAGAGAGTGGTGAACCTGTGGAATTCTCTACCACAGGCAGTTGAGGCCAATTCATTAAATATATTCAAGAAGGAGTTAGATATATTTCTTAAGGCTAAAGGGATCAAGGGATATGGGGAGAAGGCAGGGACAGGGTACTGAGTTTGGATGATCAGCCATGATCTCATTGAATGGCGGATCAGGCTCGAGGGGCCGAATGGCCTACTCCTGCTCCTATCTTCTATGTTTCTATGATCCCTGGAAGGACCCAGACGCAAAGAAGTTGAGGGCGGTGGTGACTTTGACAGCCACTGGTAAGGCGTGTCCACCTGCTCCTCTGGGCTGCAAGTATTGATCAAGCATTGTGCAAATGTCTGTGACTACCTCTCGCGAAAGTCACAGCCTCCTTTGGCACTGCTGTTCAGTCATGTTGAGGAAGCTCATCCTCTGCCTGTAAACTGTGTTGGGGGTATCTCCTGCAGCGCGGTGCAGCCCTGCGCCGATGGCCTCAGCCCTGCGCAGTATCAGGTGGTTGAGGAAAAGGTTGGCGCTCTTGGTGCTGCTGGTGTGCCTGGTTCTGCTGGTGCTGCGGCTGATCCTCTTCAGATTCTGAGGACCTGGATGAGAGAATATAAAGCGTTCCCACTCTGCTGTTATATATGGCAGTTGAGAATGAGATGTTATAAGCATTCAGTCAATGGGGAGAGGTGATTCCAAGGAGGTGACAGTGCATATAGCGTTAACACCACACACTTACAACCTCAAGACAGATCAAATGTGTCTTCCAAATCCTGAAATCAGCAACCACTGACCTTTGAAAGTGAACAGATGTGAGGGTTCAGCTTTTATACTGCAGTTACAGCTGTGGACTATTCAGCTCATTGGTACTCCCGACATACTTACCTGACGTGATCTCCAAACATCGTGAAACCCGTTGAAAATGTGTGATAATAGAAAAAGGCTGGCAGTTAACAAGCACTTAACAAGGAGTTAAGTATCTTAAATCCCTCACCCGCCACTTGGTGTCGGGTCTGTTCTGAAATCACAGGCCCGACACTTTGGAAACTCACACGGAGGCGGGATCGCAGTGGGTTCACAACCCGATGTCAATCATTTCGAATTTAACAGCTGACCCGCCTCCGAACGCCGGAAAAATCGCGGCCATGGTCTCTATTCCATCTTATCTTGAATCACCATTTTCTGCCCTCTACGGGGAGAGTGCAATATTGCTTGGGAATGATGAATAATTTCAACAAACATTTTGTGTGGCTGGTAGTATGTTAAAACGCTGCAGATCAGAATAGGTGACGTTACAGGCTCAGAAGCAAATATGCACAGTTAACTGTGTTTTACTGTCCAAAATACCTTTACACTATACTCTATCTACTTTCAATAATTTCTCAAAAGCCTAAAATTAACTTATGTAACTATGATCTGCTGTCACAAATTGCAACAATTTAAAACTGTTAGATTATAACAAAAACAAATAATAATTTTGTTGATACAAAAGACCAAATAGTCACCAGTTTTTCTAAGCCCTAATATTATTACCTTGCCTAAAAAACCCAAGGCATTTGTACTGCCACCGTGAGCAGCTTTTGATAAGTAGTAGAAAGCCTTCTAGAGAAAGAGAAAATAATTTACTAAGTTTATTACAAAAATCTTGTTGCATTCAAAAAGTGTAACTATAACTAAACCGCTACTTTTGTGTTATAAAAGAGGTGAGTCTTAAAGCTGGAGTAGCACATTTGCAAAATGTTTTTTCACCTTGCATTTTTCTTCCCACCCTTTTGAAAACACTGACACACACATTTCCACAAGTGGAGGTCACACTCTGGTAGCTCAGTCAACCAGCCATTTTTCATGTTTTAAGCCTTGACAGGTTCATAGCCAAATCTGATCCTGTCCTAAGGGGACATCCACATGTGCACACATTCCAGCAAGGGTCTCTGGATGGTGACCAGGAGCAGGAACCCTTGCTGATTTTCCCTTCCCTATAGCCACAAAGAGTTGAAGTCAATTACAGCTCTCTAGTGGCACTCCAGCTAATTTGGCACAGACTGGAAATTGGACTTTATAGTCTGTATGGCTCAGTTACATCTTCCTCATCCTCGATTTTAATCGCTCCACCATTGGCAGCCGTGCCTTCAGCTGCTGAGGCCCTAAACTCTGGAATTCCCTCCCAAAACCTGTCTGCCTCTCTTTCCTCCTTCGTCTGCCCTAATATCTCCTTATGTGGCTCGGTGTCAAATTTTGTTTGATAACACTTCTGTGAAGCGCCTTTGGACTTTTAAACTAAGTTAAAGGTGCTATATAAATCCAAGTTGTTGTTGCCTTTAACAATGTAAGAATTGGGAAATCCTGCTGTCTGCATTTTGTTTTCAGAGTCACTTCATACACAGGCTTCAAGCAACCAGTCTCATCTGTGCATATAGAGTAATTTACTAAAATAACGACAGAAAATTCTGGAAACACTCAGCAGGCCAGACAGCATCCATGGGGCGAGAAACAGATTTAACGTTTCAGGTCTGGGACCCTTCATCAGAACTGGAAAAAGCTGGAGAAATAACAGATATTAAGCAGGTGCAGAGACAGGGAGGAGGGGGCGGGGGTTGTTTGGAAGGGGAGGAAGAAATTGAAGGAACATACGGTGCTGAGGTAAAGAGGCAGGAAAGATAAAATGTTGCAAAGGGGGTGGCAAAATCATACAGCATGAAAAATGGGAGCAGGGGTTATAGTTTGAAATTGTTGAACTTAATGTTGAGTCCAGAAGGCTGTAAAGTACCTAATCGAAAGATGAGGTGCTGTTCCTCGAGCTTACGTTGAGCTTCATTGGAACAATGCAAGAGGCCGAGGACAGAGAGATCAGAGTGGGAGTGAAGCGGAGAATTAAAGTGACAGGCAACCGGAAGCTCAGGGTCACCCTTACAGACTGAATGGAGGTGTTCCGCAAAGCGGTCGCCCAATCAGCGTTTGGTATCCCCAATGTAGAGGAGACCGCATCGTGAGCAGCGAATAGAGTCATTTACTGCTTTAACAACAGAAAACGCTGGAAAAACTCAGCAGGCCAGGCAACATCCATGGAGAGAGAAACAGAGTTAACGTTTCAGGTCAAAACCCTTCTTCAGAACTGAGAAAAAAGCAGGATTGAAGGACAAATATTGGCCAGGACACCGGGGATAACTCCCTTGGACTTTTTCAAAATAGTGCCATAGGATCTTTTACGTCCACTTGAGGGGGCAGACGGGGCCTCGGTTTAACGTCTCATCTGAAAGTCGGTACCTCCGACAGTGTAGCGCTCCCTCAGTACTGCACTGGAATGTCAGCCTAGATTGTTGTGCTCAAGTTTATGGAGTGGAACTTGAACCTTCTGACTCAGAGGCGAGGGTGCTACCAACTGAGCCACGGCTGACATCTGCATAAAATGTGCGACATAAATGCAAGTTCTTTCTTTCTTTTGCAACTAGGATGGCAAATAAATTGGTCAAAAGTAAGAGATAAAAAAAAAACCATGAAAAGAAAAAAAGCCAGGGTGATAAATGCCATAGAGTTTTGGGTCATTGGTTTGTACCCTGATTTCCCACATGAGCTCTTGGTCACGGTCCAGTGGAAAGCACCGCGACCCTTCAGAAGGAGGCGGTGTTTCCCCAAACGAGAGCGGAGACTGACTTCTCAATCCAGATGATGGTGCACAAGGGAAGAAAAATTACTTTAGCATAGGGAAAAAATAAAAAAAGTTCAGTGTAAAACAATTGCAGAAATTATAAGTGTAGAATTATAGATTTCATTATCACTGCACACTGCAAGGTCCCACATTCAGGAATTCAGGAGAAACTTCTTTCCCCAGAGAGTGGTGAGAATGTGGAACTCACTACCACAAGGAGTAGTTGAGGCGAATAGCATAGATGCATTTAAGGGGAAGCTAGATAAACGCATGAGGAGAAAGGAATAGAAGGATATGCTGATAGGGTGAGATAGAGTGTGGGAGGAGGACCTATTGGGCCGAATGGCCTGTATCTGCTGTGAATACCATGTCACGGCTACCGACCATAGAGCACATATACCAGAAACGCTGTTTACGGAGGTCACGGTCCATCATCAAAGACCCTACCCACCCCAGCCACAGTCTGTTCGCCCTCCTGCCATCTGGGAGACGCTACAGGTGCATTCGCACCCGTACGACCAGATTTAGGAACAGCTTCTTTCCCAGGGCTGTCATCCTACTGAACTCCACAAATAAACTCTAAAGCCTGCACATCTGCCAATGCACTTTATTATGGTTACGTTTATGTTAATGTATTACAAGCCAAATGTATGTTGAATGTTTAAATGTCTCAATCTAAATGTACACTCTCGGGAGCCGCAAGCCTACATTTCGTTGTACTGCACTTGTGCACTAACAATGACAATAAAAGTTGATTTGATTTGATTTTGATGTAATACTATGTAATTATGAAGTTACAGAAAGCTTAGGGTAAAGGAAGACCACAATTTAAAAATTGTTGTTCCTATTCCAGCACTGATCTTCATTTCACACCGGTCCAGACCACATATGAATTGTTTTCTTTTAAAGCTTTTCTTCACTACCTTTTACATACATTTGTATTTTTTTTCGGTCACTATCCATCTATACCATAGCTTCAAAAGAGCCCTTCCCCAGAGTACACCTACTTCGTAGTCTTGTTCTATTCCTTTGCCTCCTATTAAATGCAGCAGTCCAAGGCCAGCCTAAAAGAGAATTTTTTAAAATCAATTTCAGACTGCCACAAAGGCAAACTCCACTATTCTGAAAAAGTAAAAAGTGAAAATCTACAACTGCTGTACTTTTAATCAAAGCTTTTGCATCAAACAAACGTTGAACAATATTGAAGCAATTACATACTATTGCATTGTGTTAATTAGTGCACCAGGAACCCGGTTAATTGTATTGGTGTATAGCAATTGGGTGTTAATGGTATTCAGGTGGTGGGAATTCATTGGGGACTCTCTTGCTCTCATATATGTGTATATACACGTGATGTGGAGATGCCGGTGTTGGACTCGGGTGGACAATTGTGAGAGGTCACACAACACCAGGTTATAGTCCAACAGCTTTATTTGAAATCGCAAGCTTTCGGAGCACTGCTCCTTCGTCAGGTGAAGTGAAGAGATGCATATAGGCACAGCATATATAGTCAGAGAACACTGCCAGATGATTACAGGTAACCTTTCTAACTGCCCTATATCGCACCTCAGCAGAGAGATAATCACAGCAATCAATGGTGTGGATGGTGTCCAAACAGGTCAGTCAGGAAAACATTACATCAAAGAACAATGAGGTGGGGTCACAAGGGGTCAAATGTTGCAGATGCGGGGGTCTGTATGAAAAACAAAACAATAAAAATATTTTTTTTTGCTGGAAATCACAGCAGCTCCGGCCGCATCTGTGTAGAGAGAACAAGCCAACGACAACTCGAGTCTGGATGACTCTACGTCAGGTGGGGTTACATGTAGCGTGACATGAACCAAAGATCGACGACATTTTCTTCCTGTGGACCCACGGCGAAGAATCACTGAAAAGACTACACGATAACATCAACAAGTTCCATCCCACCATCAAACTCACCATGGACTACTCCTCAGAATCGGTTTCATTCTTGGACAAACAAATCTCCATCAAAGACGGACACCTCAGCACTTCACTCTACCGCAAGCCCACGGACAACCTCACGATGCTCCACTTCTCCAGCTTCCACCCTAACCACGTTAAAGAAGCCATCCCCTATGGACAAGCCCTGCGAATACACAGGATCTGCTCAGACGAGGAGGAACGCGATGGACACCTACAGACGCTGAAAGACGCCCCCGTAAGAACGGGATATGACGCTCAACTCGTTGATCGACAGTTCCGACGGGCAACAGCGAATAATCGCACAGACCTCCTCAGAAGACAAACATGGGACACAACCAACAGAGTACCCTTCGTCGTCCAGTACTTCCCCGGAGCGGAGAAACTACGCCATGTTCTTCGCAGCCTTCAACATGTCATCGATGACGATGAACACCTCGCTAAGGCCATCCCCACGCCCCCACTACTCGCCTTCAAACAGCCGCCTAACCTCAAACAGACCATCGTTCGCAGCAAATTACCCAGCTTTCAGGTGAACAGCGACCACGACACCACACAACCCTGCCACGGCAACCTCTGCAAGACATATCAGATCATCAACACAGATACCATCATCACACGTGAGGACACCACCCACCAGGTACATCGTACATACTCATGTGACTCGGCCAACATTGTCTACCTCATACGTTGCAGGAAAGGATGCCCTGGAGCATGGTACATCGGCGAGACCATGCAGACACTGCGACAACGGATGAACGGACACCGCCCAACAATTGTTCCTTCCCAGTCGGGGAACACTTTAGCAGTCAAGGACATTCAGCCTCCGATCTTCGGGTAAGCATCCTCCAAGGCGGCCTTTGAGACACACGACAACGCAAAATCGTTGAGCAGAAACTGATAGCCAAGTTCCGCACTCATGAGGACGGCCTCAACCGGGATCTTGGGTTCATGTCATGCTACATGTAACCCCACCTGACGTAGAGTCATCCAGACTCGAGTCGTCGTTGGCTTGTTCTCTCTACACAGATGCTGTGATTTCCAGCAAAAAAAAAATTTTAAATTGTTTTTTGTTTGTCATACAGACCCCAGCATCTGCAACATTTGACACCTTGTGACCCCACCTCATTGTTCTTTGATGTAATGTTTTCCTGACTGACCTGTTTGGACACCATCCACACCTGTGATTGCTGTGATTATCTCTCTGCCGCGGTGCGATAAAGGGCAGTTAGAAAGATTATCTGTAATCATCTGGCAGTGTTCTCTGACTATATATGCTGTGCCTATATGCATCTCTTCACTTCACCTGACGAAGGAGCAGCGCTCCGAAAGCTTGTGATTTCAAATAAAGCTGTTGGACTATAACCTGGTGTTGTGTGACTTCTCAGAACGGGAGCAGGCTGGGGAAGGGTTGCAAGGTTATCTTGCGGGTGCACAGTATGCAATGTGAGTCTTTGTAAAATAAAGGCTTGTAAGCGACTGAAGACTGGGCTCTAGTATTCTATCCTTCAACATCTAGCTAACTGACTTTTACAAACACTTCTATTAAAAAGCAAACAAAGGAATTTCATACAAATCTGTTAAGCATCTGTGCAGCATAATCTTAAGGTCCTAATGTTTCTTTATTTCTCTGGGCCTCCCAATGATAGCCTTTTGATAGATGACAATAACTTGAGAATTGATGCATTACAGGGTGCATGAAAAACAAGTAGACTACAGGCATCCTCCGTGGGGTTGTAGCCCAACATCATCAAATTGCCAATTGTTAATGTCTGGGCGCACTGTGTAAGTGACACTTGCGAGTATAAGCTTAAACTATTCTATTTCTTCACTGCTTAGCAAAATAATTTCACTGATTCAATACTTTCTTATCGGCAATCTACAGTATTGGTAGCAGTGACCACCGCACAATCATTGTGGAGATGAAGTCCCATCTTCACACTGAGGACACCCTCCATCGTGTTGTGTGGTACCACCACCGTGCTAAATGGAATAGATTCAGAACAGATGTAGCAGCTCAAAACTGGGCATCCATGAGGCACTGTGGGCCATCAGCAGCAGCAGAATTGTATTCCACCACAATCTGTAATCTCGTGGCCCGGCATATCTCTCACTCTACCATTACCACCAAGCCAGGGGATCAACCCTGGTTCAATAAGGAGTGTAGAAGAGCATGCCAGGAGTAGCACCAGGCGTACCTAAAAATGAGGTGCCAACCTGGGGAAGCTGCAACACAGGACTACATGCATACTAAAAAGCGGAAACAGCATAGGATAGACAGGGCTAAGCGATCCCACAATCAACGGATCAAATCAAAGCTCTGCAGTCCTGCCACATCCAGTCGTGAATGGTGGTGGACTATTAAACAACTAACGGGAGGAGGCTCCATGAAACTCCCCATCCTCAATGATGGTGGAGCCCAGCATGTGAGTGGAAAAGACAAAGCTGAAGCATTTGCAACCATCTTTAGCCAGAAGTGCCATGTGGACAATCCATATCGGCCTCCTCCTGAGGTCCCCACCATCACAGAAGTCAGTCTTCAACCAATTTGATTCACTCCATGTGATATCAATAAATGGCTGAGCGCACTGGATACAGCAAAGGCTATGAGCCCCAACAACATCCCGGCTGTCATGCTGAAAACTTGTGCTCCAGAACTGGCCGCGCCTCAAGCCAAGCTGTTTCAGTACAGCTACAACACTGGCATCTATCCGGCAATGTGGAAAACTGCCCAGGTATGTCCTATCCACAATAAGCAGGACAAATTCAATCCGGCCAATTACCGTCCCATCAGTCTACTCTCAATCATCAGCAAAGCGATGGAAAGTGTCATGGACAGTGCTATCAAGCGGCACTTACTCACCAATAACCTGCTCACTGATGCCCAGTGTGGGTTTTGCCAAGACCACTCGGCTCCTGACCTCATTACAGCCTTGGCCCAAACATGGACAAAGGAGCTGAATTCCAGAGGTGAGGTGAGAGTGACTGCCCTTGACATCAAGGCAGCATTTGACAGAGTGTGGCTTCAAGGAGCCCTATTAAAACTGAAGTCCATGGGAATCGGGGGGAAAACTCTCCACTGGCTGGAGTCATACCTAGCACAAAGGAATATGGTTGTGGTGGTTGGAGGTCAATCATCACAGCCCCAAGACATCGCTGCAGGAGTTCCTCAGGGCAGTGTCCTAGGCCCAACCAACTTCAGCTGATTCATCAATGACCTTCCCTCCAACATAAGGTCAGAAATGGGGATGTTCGCTGATGATTGCACAGTTCAGTGCCATTCACAACCCCTCAGATAAAGAAGCAGTCCATGCCCGCATGCGACGAGACCTGGATGACGTTCAGGCTTGGCTGATAAGTGGCAGGTAAATTTCGCGCCACACAAGTGCCAGGCAATGACTATCTCCAATAGGCGAGAGTCTAACCACCGGCCCTTAACATTCACCGGCAATACCATCGCCGAATCCCCCACCATCAACATCTTGGGGGTCACCATTGACCAGAAACTTAACTGGACCAGCCACATAAATACTGTGGTAACAAGAGCTGGTCAGAGGCTAGGTATTCTGTGGTGAGTGTCTCAACTCCTGACTCCCCAAAGCCTTTCCACCATCTACAAGGCACAAGTAAGGAGTGTGATGGAATACTCTCCACTTGCCTGGATGGGTGCAGCTCCAACAACACTCAAGAAGCTCGACACCATTCAGGACAAAACATCCCGCTTGATTGGCACCCCATCCACCACCTTAAACATTCACTCTCTCCACCACCAGCATACGGTGGCTGCAGTGTGTACCATCTACACGATGCACTGCAACAACTCGCCAAGGTTCTTCAGCAGCACCTCCCAAAACCGCGACCTCTACCACCTAGAAGAACAAGAGCAGCAGGCGCATGGGAACACCACCACCTCCAAGTTCCCCTCCAAGTCACACACCATCCTGACTTGGAAGTATATCGCCGTTCCTTCATCGTCGCTGGGTCAAAATCCTGGAACTCCCTCCCTAGCAGCACTGTGGGAGTACCTTCACCACATGGACTGCAGCAGTTCAAGAAGGCAGCTCACCACCACCTTCTCAAGGGCAATTAGGGATGGGCAATAAATGCTGGCCTTGCCAGCGATGCCCACATCCCATGGACAAATATTTTTTTAAAAATACAAGAAAATAATGAAGGGATTACAGCAAGAGTTTGATCTGGAAAAACAGAAATGGGAATGTGAACTTCAAAAAGCATAAATGTAAGAAGTCACATAACACCAGGTTATAGTCCAACAGTTTTATTTGAAATCACAAGCTTTCGGAGCGCTGCTCCTTCGTCAGGTTAAGTGGAGAGATGCCTATAGACACAGATTATAGGTAATCTGATTACAGGTAATCTTTCTAACTGCCGTTTATCACACCTCGGCAGAGAGGTAATCACAGCAATCAAAGGTGTGAATGGTGTCCAAACAGGTCAGTCAGGAAAACATTACATCAAAGAACAATGAGGTGGGGTCACAAGGGGTAAAATGTTGCAGGTGCTGGGGTCTGTACGAAAAACAAAAAACAGACAAAAAACATTTTCTTTGCTGGAAATCACAGCAGGTCCGGCCGCATCTGTGTAGAAAGAACAAGCCAACGACGACTCGAGTCTGGACGACCCTACGTCAGGTGGGGTTACATGTAGCGTGACATGAACCCAAGATCCCGGTTGAGGCCGTCCTCATGAGTGCGGAACTTGGCTATCAGTTTCTGCTCGACGATTTTGCATTGTCGTGTGTCTCGAAGGCCGCCTTGGAGGATGCTTACCCGAAGATCAGAGGCTGAATGACCTTGACTGCTGAAGTGTTCCCCGACTGGGAGGGAACACTCCTACCTGGCGATTGTTGCGTGGTGTCCGTTCATCCGTTGTCACAGTGTCTGCATGGTCTCGCCGATGTATCATGCTCCAGGGCATCCTTTCCTGCAACGTATGAGGTAGACAACGTTGGCCGAGTCACATGAGTATGTACCATGTACCTGGTGGGTGGTGTCCTCACGTGTGATGATGGTATCTGTGTTGATGATCTGACATGTCTTGCAGAGGTTGCCGTGGCAGGGTTGTGTGGTGTCGTGGTCGCTGTTCTCCTGAAAGCTGGGTAATTTTCTGCGGTTTGAGGTTAGGCGGCTGTTTGAAGGCGAGTAGTGGAGGCGTGGGGATGGCCTTAGCGAGGTGTTCATCGTCATCGATGACATTTTGAAGGCTGCGAAGAACATGGCGTAGTTTCTCCGCTCCGGGGAAGTACTGGACGACGAAGGGTACTCTGTTGGTTGTGTCCCGTGTTTGTCTTCTGAGGAGGTCTATGCGATTTTTTGCTGTGGCCCGTCGGAACTGTCGATCGACGAGTCGAGCATCATATCCCGTTCTTACGAGGGCGTCTTTCAGCATCTGTAGGTGTCCATCGCGTTCCTCATTGTCTGAGCAGATCCTGTGTATTCGCAGGGCTTGTCCATAGGGGATGGCTTCTTTAACGTGGTTAGGGTGGAAGCTGGAGAAGTGGAGCATCCTGAGGTTGTCCGTAGGCTTGCGGTAGAGTGAAGTGCTGAGGTGTCCGTCTTTGATGGAGATTCATGTGTCCAAGAATGAAACCGATTCTGAGGAGTAGTCCATGGTGAGTTTGATGGTGGGATGGAACTTGTTGATGTTATCGTGTAGTCTTCGAGAGGCGGCCTTCGAGACACACGACAACGCAAAATCATCGAGCAGAAACTGATAGCCAAGTTCCGCACTCATGAGGACGGCCTCAACCGGGATCTTGGGTTCATGTCACGCTCCATGTAACCCCACCTGACGTAGGGTCATCCAGACTCGAGTCGTCGTTGGCTTGTTGTTTCCACACAGATGCGGCCGGACCTGCTGTGATTTCCAGCAAAGAAAATGTTTTTTGTCTGTTTTTTGTTTTTCATACAGACCCCAGCATCTGCAACATTTTACCCCTTGTGACCCCACCTCATTGTTCTTTGATGTAATGTTTTCCTGACTGACCTGTTTGGACACCATTCACACCTTTATTTGCTGTGATTATCTCTCTGCCGAGGTGTGATAAACGGCAGTTAGAAAGATTACCTGTAATCAGCTGGCATTATTCTCTGACTATATAATCTGTGTCTATAGGCATCTCTCCACTTCACCTGACGAAGGAGCAGCGCTCCGAAAGCTTGTGATTTCAAATAAAACTGTTGGACTATAACCTGGTGTTGTGTGACTTCTTACATTTGTCCACTCCAGTCCAACACTGGCATCTCCACACCATGGCCTCAAAAAGCATGTTTGCCAAAATGTTTTCATATAGGCATTGTTCTCTACTAATACAAACTTATGTATCGTAAAAAAATTAAAATCTGCAAGATTTGAAATTAGCTGTTCAAAATATTTGGTAACATCTGCTCAGAGTAATAAATAGCTGCTTTTTAAAACTAAAGTTAACAGAAAAAGGAGGTGCAGTTTCATACCTGTGACTGAGGATTTCCTTTCTCTGCTATAAGCTGGAAGTACTGGTACAGATCTAAATCCATTATTTGACCGTTGGAGCTAAAATTTTCAGCCCTTTCTGTCAATCTAACTTTTTCTGTTACAATTTCTCCACTTAGGGCAACATTGTCAGCCACTGTGTGCAACAAACAAGAATTCACTATTTTATGAGGTGCCATCCTCTTTGTTAACCTCCAAATGCACTAAAATGTATCAGAAAACTAAAGCATTTGCATCTTATAACAGAAAAATGACTAATACAAGGATGTAAAATTTTATGTTGTATTAGTAACAACACAAGCTTATATAGCAAGACAACAGAAAATGCTGGAAATACTCAGCAGGCCAGGCAGCATCCGTGGAGAGAGAAACAGAGTTAACGTTTCAGGTCTGGGACCCTTCATCATTTTTCCGCAGTATTTTGCTATTATATAGCAAGACTTTCAATATCAAAGAATTGTTAGGAGTGAGACTGAAGTTAAGGGAGTGCTTGAATTAATGTTTAGCTTTCCCCATGACACTTTGAGCAATAAGCACAACACACAAATGGCTATGATCAGCCTGCTGCCCGTATCCTAATTCGCACCAAGTTCCGTTCACCCATCACCTCTGCTCGCTGACCTACATTGGCTCCCAGTCCAGCCATGCCTCGAATTTAAGATTATCATTATTGTTTTCAAATTCGTCCACGGCCTTGCTCCTCCCTATCTCTGTAAACTCCTCCAGCCCAACAACCCTTTGAGATCTTTGCGCTCCTCCAATTCTGATCTCTTTCGCATCCCCGATTTTAATTGCTCCACCATTGGTGGCTGTGGCTTCAGCTGCCTCGGCCCTAAGCTCTGGAATTCCCTCCCTAAACCTTTCCGCCTCTCTCTCCTCCTTTGAGACGCTCCTTAAAATCTACTCTTTGGACCAAGTTTTTGGTCAGCTGTCCTAAGACCTCCTTATGTGACTTGGTGTCAGATTTTGTTTATGAAGCACCTTTGGATGTTTTACTAAGTTAGAGGCACGATATAAATGCAAATTGTTGCTGTTGGTATCTTGGGGTAGATTAGAAATTCAAATATCTAACCCTGGTATTTTTATATTTTCCAGAAGGAATTTTCAATTATGTGGTTAAGGCACACATAAACAATTTTGTGAACTGCCTCTGAACTTATCCTTTTACAAAAATAAAATCACACAAACTTTTCTATGTTTAGCAATGGAAGGGGTGAAAATTGATAAACAGGATGCACTAGAAAGGTTGGGTATGCTTAAAGTGGATAAGTCACCTGGTCCAGATGGCTTGCATCCCAGGTTGCTAAGGGAATTGGGGGTGGAGATAGTGGAAGGGCTTGCCATAATTTTCCAATCTTACCTAGATGCGGGGGAGGTGCTTGAGGATTGGAAAGTGGCAAATGTGACACCATTGTTCAAGAAAGGGTTTAAGGACAATCCTAGTAACAACAGGCCGGTCAGTTTAACATCAGCAGTGGGTAAAGGTTTAGATACAATAATCAAGGAAAAAAATTAATGGGCACTTGGAGAGGTTTAAGCTAATTAAGGGGAGCCAACACGGATTTGTAAAAGGCAGATCGTGTTTGACTATTCAATTGAATTTTTTGGTGAAGTAACAGAGAGGATTGATGAAGGGAATGCAATGGATGTTGTCTACATGGATTTTTGGAAGGTGTTTGACAAAGTACCACATAGAAGGCTGGTTAACAAAATTGAGGCTCATGGAATAGGTGGGTCAGTGGCAGCTTGGATAAGGAATTGGCTTAAGGACAGAAAACAACGAGCTGTGCTAAATGGCTGTTTTTCAGACTGGAAGATGGTCAGTGCTGGGGCCACTTTTTTTTTATATATATAAATAACCTGGATATTGGAATACAGAGTAGAATTTCTACATTTGCCAATGACACCAAACCTGGGGGTGTGGCAAACAGTGATGATGATACCAATCGGCTGCAACAGGAAATAGAAAGGCTAGCAGAATGGGCAGATGGAATTTAATACAGAGAATTGTGAGGTGATGCATTTTGGCAGAAGGAACAGGGAGAAGCAATATACACTTAATGGTACAGTTTTACAGAGTGTGCAGGGACAGAGGGATCTGGGAGTTAAAGTGCATAGGTCCCTGAAGGTGGCAGGACATACTGAGAGTGTGGTTAACAAAGCATATGAGATCTTGGGCTTCATAAATAGAGGTATTGAGTACAAAAGTAGAGAATTATGCTGAATCTTTATAAAGTGCTGGTTAGGCCATAACTGGAGTATTGCATCCAGTTCTTGTCACCACACTTTAGGAAGGATGTGAAGGCCCTTGAGAGGGTGCAGAGGAGATTTACCAGAATGGTTCCAGGGATGGGGGATCTTAGCTACAAGGACAGGTTGGAGAAGCTGGATTTGTTTTCATTAGAGCAAAGGAGGTTGAGGGGTGATTTGATAGAGGTGTACAAGATTATGATGGGTTTGGATAGGCTAGACGGGGAAAGGCTGTTTTCACTAGTTGATGGTACAAGGACTAGGGGACACAGATTTAAGGTTTTGGGCAAGAGATACAGGGGGGACGTGAGGAAAAACTTTTTAACGCAGCGAGTGGTGATGACCTGGAATTCGCTGCTGACGGAAGTGGTGGAAGCGGAGACACTCAATGTTTTCAAGGGGAGACTGGATAGGCACTTGAGGGAAATAAACTTGCAAGGCTACGGGGATAGAGCAGGGGAATGGGACTGACTGGATTGCTCTGCAGAGAGTCGGCACGGACTCGATGGGCTGAATGGCCTCCTTCTGTGCCGTTATGACTCTATGGGGGAGAAATTCGGTATCGCCCCGTTTGGGGAGCAATTATCCGCCGGGCGCAAAGTTTAGTGCCTGCTGCTAATTATTACCTCCGACTACAAACTTGGTTTCTATCGCCACTGGGGGTGATTGGAGCGCTAAATCAGGAGCTACACACATCTCTTAAGGCACTAACGCCGAGGAGCGAGGTGCTACCTCAGAGCACTGGCAAAGCTCATGTGGTGTCAGTCAGCAATGGAACACAGACACACTGGCGCCATACAGTTCTTAAAAGGGAGGGTTGATCTTGCTCTCCATCCACACCCTGCTCATTGCAGCCTTGAATCTTGGCCTAGAGAGACCTGTACGTCAAATCTGCTGGAAAGAACAATGGAGAGGCCCAGGGAAAGAGTTCAGAGTGCAGCCCCCATAGTCTCTTCTAAATCGATGCAAGGAAGGTCAAATCAAAATGAACCTGCAAAGTGCTGCTCAGTACCCAAAACTCCATCACTCAGCGTTGAATCTCTCCAGAAGTCTCTTTTTCTCTCTCAGAATGCGTGGTGCAAAAATGTCGCCAACAAAAAAAGGCAGGAAGCGGTCACCTTTAAATAGCGCTCCCCCAGTCCCTTCCCAACTGCAAAATGCTCCCATCAACCTGTCGTTGCTCGCGACAGGCAGTAAGGCAGGGGGCGCCACTCAATATCCGGTCCGGGGCGCTACCGGGGCGTTGCACGCTCGACTGACGTCATGATCTGCGGGCGCAGGAGGTCGTGGCGGTAGTGTTTAGTGCCGCCGCGAAATGTCTGGTCAATTTCGCGAGCGGCGCAAACATCGCCACGCCCGGGTGCTAGTTGCTTTGCGCCCCGTTAGCGCCCTCTAATGGGAGGCGCAAAGCAACTGAATTTTTCCCCCCTATGACTCTATGACTATAGTTCATGGTGACAGCATCCCCTTCACCTTGCTTTTCAGACCCACCTGATTCTGATGTGAAAGAATTTTTTTTAATTTTGTTTTGGTTTGTTTCTTATACACTTGTTTGGCTGTTTTTTTTATTTTTCAGGAGGAAACCAGTAATAACTTCATGACAGAGGTTCTATTATTGTCTCACTAATAGACTATTTTAGCATTTGCTCCAGCATGCCTTGGGGCCTCAATTCCTTCCAACTCCATTTAAAATATTTTTTTTTGAATAAGCCAGGATAGTAAAAGGCAAAAAATACAACCTGACCGAAAAATGAACTGTATCTCATTATCAACATTGACCCAAAGAATAAATGCATCCAAGCATCAAGAATTAGAGTCGAACATGACCCAGAGCCCCATTTGAGTGATTGAACTACTGTCTGAAAGGGCGGTGGAAGCAGATTCAATAGTAACTTTCAAAAGGGAATTGGATAAATACCTGAAATGGAAAGATTTGCTGGGCTATGGGATAAGAGCAGGAGAATGCGACTAATTGGCAAGCTCTTTCAAAGAGCCACCACAGGCACAATGGGCCGAAAGGCCTCCTTCTGTGTTGTGTCATTCAATGATTCATCTCAGATGATAATTACTTAATACTGCAAGCCACAAAATGTGGTAATTTGGTTGATGTTAACTGCAGAAGATTAAAGACCAGGCAGGAATCATGCGATATTAAAGGGGGAATGCAAGCAGAAGCCCATTTGTGCAAATAAACAGTACCGATGGCTGAGCTGTTTCAACTTGCCCTCATTTCTGATATGATTTCTTGCATTTTAATATTGTATTTGATCGCTTTATTAGTGCACTGATATACTTGATATCCAACCGAATAAATGTGTTAATCCAAAGTCTCTAGATGCCTAAAGCAGACCATGAATCCCAACAAATTTAGCTATACCTCCCTGCTTCAGCACTTGGCTGAATCTGCACCCTTATAATATCTTCCTCACTTTAGAAGGTACAGTATGTACATATGATTGCATATGATTGCAGTCCAGGCCCAAGAATGGCCACATTGATTATCTGAGAAAAGACCATAGTTTGATTACCTGAGAAAAGACCATAGTTTAAAGATTGATTACTAAAACAGTGTGCTAGTGGAAATAGGGAACAGGAAAGCTGTTAAATATATCCAGAACCCACGAGTGCCTCCTCCAACAAGGAAAAAATTCAAATAGATGTGCCTTAACATACTCGACCATCAGCTCTGCCATTGGCACTAGCAGTCCAATACCAGTGGCACTGTTTTAATTAACATTTTAAATACTTGCTTCTCTAGAAAGGGTGTATGAAGGAAGTAAAAAGAAAAGAGAGACTTGCATTTATATAACGCCGTTCATGACTACCGGATGTTCCAAAGCACTTTACAGCCAATGAAGTACTTTTTGAAGTGTAGTCACTGTTGTAATGTAGGAAATGCGGTCGCCAATTTGCGCACAGTAAGCTCTCACAAACAGCAATGTGATAATCACCAGATAATCAGTTTTTTTAGATATTGATTGAGGGATAAATATTGACTAGGACACCGAGGATAACACCCCTTCTCTTCGAAATAGTGCCATAGGATGTTTTACGTCCACCCGAGAAAGCAGATGGATTTAACGTCTCATCCAAAAGACAGCACCTCCAACAGTGCAGCACTTCCTCAGTACTGCACTGGAGCATCAGCCTAGATTTTTGTGCAAACTTACTTGCTATATTTTATTCGTTAAACCACTAACTTAGTCATCCATACCAACAACTACAGGAAGGTGAGTTGTCAGATTTAGTAATAAAAGACAAATTGGGAACTTGGAGGAATTTCACCATACAAAAGAAAGAACTTGCATGTTTATAATGCCTTTCACAACCTCAGAGTGTCCCAAAGTGCTTCAGAGCCAAATATGCACTTTTGAAATGCAGTCGCTGTTGTAATGTAGGGAAGCACTTTGTCTAGGCACAATGAGTATCTTGACTGGACTAACATTTCTCGGAGAGAAAAGTGGTAAAAAGCTGCCGTGATTCAGCTTAATAAAGGAGTAAAATTCAAATTAACAACAACGTGTATTTATATACTGTAGTGCCTTTAACATAGTAAAACGTCACAAGGTGCATCACAGGAACGTTATCAAACTAAATTTGACAGCGAGCCACATAAGGAGATATTAGGGCAGGTGACCAAAAGCTTCGTCAATGAGGTAGGTTTTAATGAGCATCTTAAAGGAGGAGAGAAAATAAATTACATTACTGGACTTTAATTCCAAGGCACTTTTTTCCTTACAAGGTCATTGAAAGGGAAGTGATCCATATACAGCAGGAAAACAGTTTTCACGATTGCCAGTTTATGTGATTTTTTCCAATTGAACTAGCAGCTAGAAAATACACCAAGCCTGTCCAGATAGTTCTCTAGTGCTCCTTAAAAATCTTAAAATATCATCTGCATAGATAGACTTTACTAGGTCTATAGCAATACTCTCCTGGCATGTACAGTTTTCAAATGAATCATAAGTGGTGTTTGTGCAGCTACATGCTGAGCTAGGTTTGTTATTCTTTGTGTGCTGATAGAGGGCAACTTTTCATTTCTTCATCTCTTTCTTTTCTTCAGATGTGCTAGTGGATGACTGACCCCTCCACCTGTTACCAACCATGTCCAGTAACATGTCATAACTATAAATACATTGTATTTGTAAAACCTTAGGAATACGGAAAGGCAAATTCCCAGATTATTGTAGTAGGGAAGCCCTGTTACAACTGTACAGGGCGTTGGTGAGACCACACCTGGACTACGCGTACAGTTTTGGTCTCCTTATTTAAGAAGCGATATACTTGCATTGGAGGCAGTTCAGAGAAGGTTCACGAGGTTAATTCCTGAGATGAAGGGGTTGTCTTATGAAGAAAGGTTGAGCAGGTTGGGCCTATACTCATTGGAGATTAGAAGAATGAGAGGGAATCTTATTGAAACATATAAGATTCTGAAGGGGCTTGACAGGGTAGATGCAGAGAGGATGTTTCCCCTCGTGGGGGAATCTAGAACTAGGGGGCATAATTTCAGAATAAGGGGGCACCCATTTAAATCAGAAATTAGGAGGAATTTCTTCTCTCAGAGGGTCGTGAATCTTTGGAATTCTCTTCCCCAGAGAGCTGTGGAGGCTGGGTTATTGAAGATATTTAAGGTGGAGATAGACAGATTTTTGAAAGGTAAGGGAGTCAAGGGTTATGGGGAGCGGGCAGGGAAGTGGAGTTGAGGCTAAGACCAGATCAGCCATGATCTTATTGAATGGCGGAGCAGGCTCGAGCGGCCAAATGACCTACTCCTACGTCTTATGTTCTTATTTGCATTCTGAAAATTACTTCAGCACAACAAATTTTGATTACTTCTGCTTCTTGAAAGACAACAAACATTTTTCCTATTCAGATTCAAAGATGATTACCATATTTTGCTGCAGTTCTGTAATGAACGAGAGCTGCTTCACAGTGCTCTGGCAGATTAATACCATAAAGATACCTGTAGCCCTGTTGAAACAGAGATCATTATATAACACTTAAAAATTACTGGCTATTGATGATTCAATATGACTAATCAATATTTACATGATACAATTAATACACCTACCAAAATCATGTGTGCTACAAAGTTTCCACCCAATGCAGCAAATGTGTAATATACCAGTGCCTGAAAAATATTTATAGCAAGATTTCTACTTAGTGGAAAAATGTCAACAAAATCTAGCCTCAATGCTAACAAAATAATTCTATAGTACTTAGTTCAACAGTATGACACAGTGAGATTCACAAGTGAATATGTTACTGGATCACTAGTTTTAATAGTAACTAGCTCACACATATTTACATTGGTAGTATGGCATTGATGACAAACATGTGATACTGTTACCTTCCAAGACGCAGTACAAATTAAACGACTGATGACCTGGTCCTAACTGCACCAGGGACCCAACACAGAAATGAGTGATGAACTAACAAGATCATTACGACCAGTGAAACCCAGGAGTTGTTTAAATCTGGTATCACGCTGGGATTTTTGAAGTGTTCCATTTATACAATGAGTTAATAAGTGCAAGTTTCAGAAACACAGACAAATTAAAAGCAACTGGCAGATCTTCTGCAGCATGGGTTGCAGAGAGTCAGAGGATGTTCTTTGATGATGGCAAGAATGTTATCCCATGTAATACACAATGTACTTTAATACAATTAATCTCCTGTGACATTGCTCACAGACAAAAGAAAATTATACCTCTCTTCCTTTTACTTTCTTTCTGCTTCTTTCCAATTCATTTTGAGTCACTCTCTTGGTTTTTGTCTTCCTTCTTCTCTCCATCTCTCCCCACCCCCACCTCCCACCCAGTCTCTCTTTCCCCGTCTCTCTCTCTCCCTGTCTCTCTCTCTCTCCCTGTCTCTCTCTCTCTCTCTCCCTGTCTCTCTCTCTCCCCCCCAATCGATCTCTCCCCCCGTCGCTCTCTCCCCCCCCTCTCTCTTTTCCTTCCCCCTCTCTTTCCCGTCTGCCTCACTCTCACATGCTTCTCATTGTGGTATCTCTATCAATCTATCCAGTTCATTTTGTCATTTTCCTGTCTCACTTTTTCAGTAAGTTTCTATCCCCTCTGTCTCCAATACCTCAGTGTAACTCACACATATTCTTTACTGATATACTCAAGATCTAGCTTATCTTTTTTAAAGCCGACGGTATTCAGAAATCAGGCAATTAAAGAATTATCACACATGGCCGAGAAAGCTAAGGGTTAAGCCAGGAGGAACTGGGGGGTGTGGTGGCGGGGGGGGGGGGGGCGGTGGTGGGGGCGCGGGCAAGGGGAAAAGATACTTTCAGAAAGCACAAGGGCAAGGGTGGAAGATGATGTGGTTTGGAAACAGTCAAGGACATGTGGGTGGATTTCAGATCATAAGCCCAGGTTTCGGGTACTGGCCCAGGTCTTCAAATGGCCAAACCTGGGAATAGAGTACAGCCACTGGCAGTAACAGATCAGTGACCGTGGCACCAATGTTCCTGTTAAGCTGCACGGTCTCACTGCCGCGCATAGGCCTGGAGGTCCCACGCAGGCTGCTTTATAATGGAAAAACCCGCATGCGCGGAAATTTGAATGGCCCGCGCAGCCCATTAAAGGGGCCGTGCACTGCCCAAAAATATTAGAGGGAACATTGTGTGGCACTGATCCAAAGCACAAGCACCACATAGCTAAATAGCTGTGAAGATATTTCTAGCTAGGTAAAGGACCAGAGGCACTGGAAGGGAGCGAATACAATTAAAGCGTGGCTGGATCTTCCTCAGAGCAGCAGTGTTGTGATGGGGCAGGACTTTCGCTCACACCTCTGATGCTACCACCATCCCAACCAATTTGGTTGGGGCTCATTACATAAGCATGGGTAGCTCACAGTGGGATTCCCACTGCCGAGATGGCACCTGCCAGCATCACCAAAGAAACTCCAGGGGTGCAACAGCAGCACGAGATGGCAAGAGACCTTAAAGGGGCAGGACAGCCCCAAAAATGGCAGGAGCTGCAGCCTTGTAGACCTTGGCCTTGGTTAGTCTTCCTATACTGCAGTGTATGCATGTTTTTATTCCGTCCTATCAGAATCATCCTTGCTATCTTGACAACGTGCCTTTGTCCCCCAGTGTCTCAGTTTAAATACCCCTCGATCATTCTCTCTATCCTTTCTGACTGTCGCCTATTTCTCTTCTGTTTAAGCGAAGCCCATTGGATTTGTCCAGATTTCCTTTTACCCACAAGGCATCCCAGTTCCCCAAGAACCTAAAACCTTGCTCCCTATACTAGGTTCTGAGCCACATGTTGATATTGTTTACTTCTCTGCACCTGCACATGGCTGCTAGTATTTCAGAGAATGCTACTGCATTGGTCCATCACTTAATCTTTTTTCTAGCTCTCTGGAGTACTGCTCACCTACACCTGCCTATGCCTTTTGTTCAGTGTGGGCCACAATGACAGGTTTTACAGTGCACTCTTTTAACAGATAATTTGGATTTTTTAAAGGTTTTTTTGATAGTTAAATTTGCTGTAGAATTTCACTTTTGTCACTTTTTTTGTCTTTTATGAATCAGAATGGAGAAGAGTGACAGTGTGATATCGGGTTGTGTGGTACTTGCGATTATTGAAAATAGTCCTGTCCAAAAGTATTATTGCAATGTCCCTGAAGCCAAACTCATGGTTATAAAATTAGTGGCTGTGAGGTTGCCTTGTTCAACAACCTCAACTTGATCCTTTATGTAAAACATCCATATTGCTCTAGGCTTATCACAGCTTCTCATACCAGAACAGGCAATGATCTAGAATGTTCTCATACCAGAACAGTAGCTGCTATGTCCAATCTCTATATTCCAGATAGAATGTAGGAATTGCAATGCAGAATCAAGCAAGGGTTGTCATGTTATGTCTTGCTGGACTGGAAGAATAGTAGGAGATAGCTGAATGAATTTTAACATTCTCAACTCATGCACCATGCTCACTATTTGCTCTCAATACTTTAAAGGTCTTGCAGTATCAAATCACCCTCAGTACACTCACGAACAATAGAGTGGCTTAGTCTTCTTTTTGATCTAATTACTTTTTAAAATTACACTACATGCAACTTCTTACCTTAGGTTGGTTAAAACCCACACCAATACCAGTGGCATGCATGAATCCTAATGCCTAACAAAAGCCCAAAAAACACTCATTTAGAACCTTCAAAAATATTCACAGAATTTCGACACATTCTCACATCTTAAGTATTCATGAAGAGGTTGATTACTAATGTGATGTTAACTTATCCATTTTATCCATATTATATATTATCCATTTAAAAAATATGTAAGAACAAGGTTAATTTAATATCAATAAGAAGAAACAGATAAATCAAATCTCAAAGTTTGATGAAAAAATTAGCATATTGAAATATTTCTTCAAAACTTTATCTGTAACCTAATTTTTCCATGATAAAAAAGGTACTATTTTTGAACAATCCAGTTGGGTTGCTAATGCATTGTAACGTGGTGTTGCATGATATGGGCTTGGGGTTATGACTTTCCACACAGTGAATGTCTATTCTCAGCCAGGGTGTTTTAAGACGGTGTTGAACGAAGGTAAATCATTTCCCCATAGGGAGAAGGGAAAAAATAAAATTGAAAGAGAATTCAACATGCACTTACTCTTGCATACCACCTTGCAGTTGGTTGCAGAGTACCATTGTCAGAATATCACTGGAACAAGTTATTACTGGAAATGCGTCTATTAATGCTTGGAGGTGAGAATAAAAATAATTTTTCAAATAAGGGAGGAATATATTACAAATCCTTTGATTCACCATATTAAATATTGAAAAAGCTATATTTCTATTTTTTAATTCATTCACGGGATGTGGACATTGCTGGCAAGGCCAGCGTTTATTGCCCATCCATAATTGCTTTTGAGAAGGTGGTGGTGAGCCGCCTTCTTGAACCGCTGCAGTCCGTGTGGTGAAGGAGCTCCCACAGTGCTGCTAGGGAGGGAGTTCCAGGATTTTGACCCAGCGATGATGAAGGAACGGTGATATATTTCCAAGTCAATATATAGGCAAGATCAAATTAAATCCCAACCTTAAATTCTCAAGAATATTCTTACTCTTTTATTTAAACTGACAAAGGTTATCTACAGGAAACTTTCTGATATCCGGCACTGACGGGACCGAGCTGGTGCCGTAACATCAAAAGTGCCGGACATACCAGAGTTAATGTTTAAACATACAGAACTGAGAAGCTCCGTGTGAATCAACAAACCCTGTTGCTTAGCAACAGCTTCAAAACAATCGGCTGCAGCTGCAAGCGTCTGTAGCTGAAGCTGTTGCTATAGCTACAGACCTTGCAGTGCTTGACTGGGAAAAAAAAAGCAACGAGAACTAAAAAAACATATAGAAAACGGCTCCTGATTTTTGCCGTTAGATTGAGTATTCCGGACATATAACCTCCGGATAAACCAAAGTTTCCTGTATATTGTAATTTTTATGCAGTTACACTGCATGCAGCAACATCTGTTATTCAAATCAAAATCATTCTGATCAGCAATATTTGACAATGCCTTTACCAAGATATTAAGGATAATGGTATGCCCTTCAAAAGATAATTCAGTTTTATGGCAGGCTGAAACAAATGACCAACTAAGTTTTATCACATTACTTCCATGTTAAGTTAAGTCCATTTTCAAACAGCTCACAGTTTGGGCTTTATGAGAGCCATTTTCTGCCAGGGCTTCAAAGAGATCTTTAGCTGCCGTAACATTCTGGGGCAATTGGTCACCAAACAATAAGGCATAGGCTATTCGCTCCATGGCTTTAGTACTTCCGATATCAGCTGCTTTCACCAGTAGCTTATAACCTCTACTTAAAAACAGGAAATATAAGTGTTAGAAGCAGAAAAATTGTATTGTCAAATGTCTCCAGATACTAAGGCCTAGAAATTCGGTGGGCTGCGCCACCGGTTAGCGCCTAAAGAGGGCACTCAGTGGCTTTAGCGCCACTGGCCACGCCTCTCGCGATATTTAGCGGGGCGCTAATGGCGGCGTTAGCCTGTAGCGCTGCGCCGCCACCGATGACATCATCGGTGTGCGCAGCGCCCCGCTACCGCCCCGATTGCAATATTGGGTCGCGCCCGCCTCTAACGCCGGTCGCAAATCGCGCCCGGTTCACGGGGTCTACCTGTGGTGGTAGTGGCGCAAATTAAGGTGGAGGTGCAGGGCGGCCATTTTTTCCGGTGGCCGCCTGCCAGCACCTCCGTCCCCGGCCTCCTGATCCCCCCCACTAGGGCAGTGCTGGCTGTGTCCAGAGCGCCCGGCACTTCTCCTCGGTGCCGGGCTCTTTTGCCGGCACTCGCGATCGGTCATCGCGCTGGTGCAGGCCCCTCCCCCTTAAGAAGGGGAGGAAGGCCTGCAGTACCGCAGCGCGCCGTGCCGCAGCGTGTGGCGCTGCGGCACGTTGTGCTGCAATATTCAGTTTCAGCGCCCCAAGAGGGACACGGGCGCCTTGAGCAGCGCCCCGTGTCCCTCTTGGGGCACTCAAACTGAATTTCCAGCGGGCGCAACGGCTCCGTTCGCTGCGGTAATTCCGGCGCCCAGGCGAGCTTGGCAGCCCGTTTGGGGCTCCACCGAATTTCTAGGCCTAACTCTTTGCTATATGAACACTGTTGGAGGCTGCATGTTGAAATAAGTATGCCCGTGCACTGACCATTAGCTCAACCTACAGCACCATGGGTCAGAAGACTGCCACGATAAGAAATTTCACTTTTTAACAAATTTGCTATTATCGTTAGCTTTATGTTATATAAAAATAGTTGATCTTGCATGGCATTGCACATGGGGAGTCAAAACCAAATGTAGTCTTCTGCCGAAGCAGGGTTAGTAAATGGGGGATAATTGGACCAGGATGCACAGTTGTAATTCAGTGCCCAGTTTAAAGTTGTACAATCTGTCCTTATTTTTTTTCATATAATTCTTTGATTTGATTTTATTAATTATAATTAAACAGCAAAATGATGGCAAATTGGAAAAGAGGGAAGTAGAGTTGGTTGGAACGCAGCAGTTTCTATGCAGTGCAGGTTGATAAACTTGGGAGACACAAAACTAAGGTGCTACAACACCACCAATGACAGAACGGCGTGGTTACAGCGCGGCAAGGTTATGTAGGCTGTTTCCATTATAAATGGAATTTATATTGGGGAAAAGTTGACAGAAAAGTGTGACAAAAACTTGACAAAAGGAAGTAAAGTTTTGTAGGCAGTAAGTGCTTGCAGATGTAAGCTTTTTTTAAAAACATATTTGAGATATGTGCAGAAGTATGGTTACCAGATATAGTACAACCGTGTAAATAGCTTGGGCTTTTACTTTCATATCTTATGACATCAAAACCTCCGAAATGAGTTATAGTCTTTCAATATTTCTTATTCTACATATGACATCTGCCTTACTATTATTTTATTATACCTAAATTCGTAGAAAGTTAACCAATACAAGCATCTATAGATATAAAGCTATCAAAACTTAATGGATCGCCTTTGTCAATCTATGGGTTATCAACAGTATTACACCAGAGGAAAAAAATAAAGACACTTCATGTCAATAGATTAAACATAAATGTTTGCAGTAGTATTAGCTCCTTGAGCAAAGTTATTACTGGCTTTCCACTAAATCTATGGTGAAGTAATTAGAAAATGAACCACAGTCACAAAAATACCATCTATACAAAAGAATGCTTGCACAGAAGGTTTTAGAAGTCAATTTAGAAAGCTATTCCAAACGACAACATAAGATATAATCTGAATGTGTAAATGTTATTTTTGATGTAAAGTGTTGATAAGTAGACCACAAGAGTTACTTTGAATCACAAAATATTGGAACATGTCAAAATGGCAAAGAAACATTTACACAACAGGAAAGAATATTGTCATTTGTTTTATAACTTAGCTTATGCTTTTGGATTTAATTCAGAAATTCCAAATGAAATTTAAAAAAAATATGTTTGACAAAATACATAGCAAAATATTGTCAAACCCAGATCAGTGTGACTTCAGTGAGTTTAGACTACATTCAACTTTATGAACTACAGAACGTAGTACAGTATAGACCGGAGGGCTGCAAGAAAGACTCCAAGTTGTGCTCAACGAAGCACAATAATTTGTAGAATATTGATAGATCTCCTGTAGCATTAATTAACGATAGCCCAGAATCTGGATTGTGGCCTGATTGTCACATTGACATGGCTTGTGACCGTGCACTTTGGTTATCGGCGTTACACAGGAAAAGGGTGAAAACTACAACTTCCATCTCTCTCTTGCCCACACATACAGAACTTAATCAACGGGAGCTGCAACTCCCCAGCCTAGTTGAAAAATCAAAGCTCTGAAAATAGAGTGGGAATAAATCCCTCGGTCCCAGACAGCCTTGCAGGGAAAATTTCTGAAAAACATTTTAACATGTAAGGTAGGTATATGCATTTGCAGAGTTACATAATTTTTATGTATTTGTTATGATATAAATTTAATTTTAGGTGTATGTAATGAGGTTTCTGTGGAACCAAAATAACTGCTCCAAGTGCTTGCAGAAGATTGTTCGAGCCATTTAATTGGTCAGTTTTATGGCAAATTGCTGGTTTGGAATTGGCAGCTTCAAAGAAAAATTGAGCTATTTTTCAGCTATATTCTCCTAAAAGGAGCATCAACGTGGATACAAAACTGAAAATAAAGGCTGGTGCCAGAATGAGGAGGCTTTGTACAAGCATGAGATTGAAAAAAAGGAAACCAGCATGCATTTGAATTGGCAAACAAAGGCTTATCAACTACGAGACTGATGAGTGAGGGTTCCGTTGATCAAAAGCCTTTACTGTGTGCATAATAATTTTAGAAAATCAAATATTATTCTACATTTTAAAGCAGTATGACACAGATTCTTCAGGGTTTTTGTGTTGTTCAGCAAGTAGGATAAAGGAATATAGGTAGAAAGACTGGTATCAAATCTTAGTGTTGAAGCATTTATTTTGTGTAGATCTGCTGGTAAGTGTGGATAATGATTCTGTAAAGTGCGTGATTCTCACGACTTATGACTGAATGTTGGAAACATACAGGCAGAAATGTAAAAGGTTACAGAAAGTTCACGAGAAATGGACGACATAGTGACATTTTAGAGGGGGGAAATGTAAATGATTAAGAAATGCATCATTAATGTTAAGAGGTTGCTTACTGGAAGTGATTCCAGAAAATCTGTGAGTATGGTTGCTATACCAAGGAGTTCAAGGCCCCAAGTCCGATGCCCGAACGAGCCGATCATTTTGCTGCATCTCGAGTACCAGGGACTCACCAGGGACAGTAGTTAGATGCCCCACACAGATTGAATGATAAACCAGATCATCAGCCTGCACTGTATGAGTCTGCGTTGTTACAGCTAAGCAGATGACAGAGGGGGGATGCAAGGGAAATTCAATGCTACAGACACAATAAGGTGAAACACAAAGGAAACAATTGTCGGCCATTTAGGACTGAGACGAGGAGAAGAATTCTCTACACCAGAGGGCTGTGGATGCTGTCGTTGAGAATATTCCAGACAGAGATCAATAGATTTTCAGGCATAAGGGAGTCAAGGGATATGGGGATCGTGCAGGGAGGTGGAGTTGAAGTAGAAGACCAGCCATGATCTTACTGAATGGCGGAGCAGACTCGAGGAGCCGTATGGCCTACTCCTGCTCCTATTTCTTATGTTCTTATGTTTGCCTGACAAAGATTCGAGGATATAGTCATGACTACCAAGTGCTCCCATGAGCCAGAAGACAAGTGAGCCAAAATAATCTCTGCCTTGCAGAATCTCTTACTACCTTCAAAAGCTTCCTCAAAACTTTATTGATTTGCCTTTTGGCTGGCTCCCTTAACCTTCTTCACCCACCTGCTGCTCAGTGTCAGCTCATCCCCTCCCTCTGCCCCCATTACCACTCTTTGTGAAGCCCCTTGGGATGTTTCAATACGATAAAGGTGCGGGATAAGTTGCTCTGTTTTTATTGCTAACCAATCCAATAATAATACTAGTTAATTTGTAGTTACCATGAAAATTAGCTGTGAGAATTAAAGCAGGTTATTTAGCTGGTAATAAATATTTGAGAAAGTACTGGGTGATGCAGTGTTTCTCTTTTCAAACCTTGAACTAGGGTTTGAAAACAATTTCTATGAGATAGCTGTAAGTGCACCAAATGAAGTGAGTTCGTAGTGAGTCGAAATAAAAAGCATAAGGCTCTTCATAATCTGACACTAACTGTGATGTTATTCAAAGAAGCCACAAGAATGGCTGTCGTGGGAAGTAGAATTTACACACTAGTATAGCTGAGAGTGCTTTTCTGAGGTCACAGTTAAGGTAATTGTAATGCTGTTGGAGTCGCTAGAAATCAACAGGCTCTGAGACTTTTGTTGCAGCAAAGGCAAAACGCGTGTTACTTTATTCACTCTCCATGAGGACTGAGGGTCTCAGCCTCGTTGCAGGGCTATGACGTCATCACGCTACCGACGCATGATGTCATTACGCTACCGACGCTCATAAAGGGACCCTGCCCTGATAACCCAACCAAGTACATACATATAACAACATTGGCTATACATAGTGAATTGTGTTTAGGTACATCTAACAACATTGGCTATACATTGTGAATTGTGTTATTGTCCCTATGTGGTCTCCGCCACATACGTCCCACCAGAATTCACTAGCACTGGCAATGTCAGTCGTTGGGGGGGCCGGATCACACGGTCGGAACGGCTCCTGAATTCCAGGGCGGGGACCGGGCCGTTCATCGGAGGGACCTCGGGCACTCGGTGGTGGACTGAGGGTGCAGAAACCGGAGGTCGGCCCCGCCTCGGGGGCTGTGCCAACTCAATGGGTCGGTCCAGATCCAGGTGGGCCGGCTTAAGACGGTCCACGGAAATGCAGTCCGGCTTACCGCCGACATCCACTACGAAGGTCTTGTCCCCGGTTTCCAGGACGCGGAATGGTCCATCGTAGGGTGGCTGAAGAGGTCCCCGGTGGGTGTCGTGGTGGACGAAAACGTACTCCGCCACACGAAGGTCGAGCGGAACGTGGGACTGCAGGAGGCCGTGCTGCGACGTGGGCACCGGCGCGAAAACCTTGGTGTTGTCCAGAAGGTCGGACCACTGACGGGCTGCGGACCAAAGTTCCGTTGCGTTGGGGACGAAATCCCCGGGAACCTGCAGCAGCTGTCCGTAGACGAGCTCGGCAGACGAGGACTGGAGGTCCTCCTTGGGAGCGGTCCTGAGTCCCAGCATGACCCATGGGAATCTGTCGATCCAACTGTCGTCCCGGAGGCTGGCCCGGAGCACGGCCTTCATGGAGCGATGAAACCGTTCGCACAGTCCGTTAGCCTGAGGGTGGTATGCTGTGGTGCGGTGGAGTCTCAACCCGAGGCCTCGGGCGACAGCGTTCCAGAGCTCCGATGTGAACTGGGGCCCCCGGTTGGAGGAAATGTCAGATGGGGCGCCGAACCGGGCGACCCAAGTGCTGATGAACGCCCGAGCCACATCGGCGGACGTCGTTGAAGACAGCGGGACAGCTTCCGGCCATCGGGTGGTTCTGTCGACCATTGTGAGGAGGTGGGTGAACCCGCGGGAGGGCGGCAGGGGCCCCACCAGGTCCACGTTAACATGGTCGAACCGCCTCTCGGGCACCGCGAAAGGCGCCAACGGGGCCTTAGTATAGCGATGCACTTTCGAGCGTTGGCATACCACGCAGGTGCAGGCCCAGTCGCGAACGTCTTTCCTGAGCCCGTGCCAGACGAACTTAGCCGCCACCAGCTTCTGTGACGGCTTCCTGCCCGGGTGGGAAAGATTATGGACGCCGTCGAAAACTTGCCGTCTCCACCCGTTGGGCACGACGGGACGTGGCTGCCCAACGGAGACGTCGCACAGGGGTATGGTGCCGGCATCATCGAACGCGACGTCCGCTAGTTGAAGGCCCGTGACAGCTGTCCTGTAGGCCTGGACGTCCGGGTCGGAGGCCTGGTCGGCCGCCATGCGGGTGTAGTCGATGCCGAGGTGTACGGCGCTGGTGACTGCTCGGGAGAGACAGTCGGCGATGGGGTTGTCTTTCCCAGCCACATGCTGGATGTCCGCTGTAAACTCTGAGATGAAGGCCAGCTGGCGTTGCTGACGGGCCGACCACGGCTCGGAAGCTTTGGCCATGGCGAAGGTCAACGGTTTGTGGTCCACGAACACTGTGAACGGGCGAGCCTCCAGTAGGAAACGGAAGTGTCGGACGGCGAGGTAGAGGCTGAGAAGCTCGCGATCGAAGGTGCTGTACTTCCGCTCGTTGGGGCGGAGCTGCCGGCTGAAGAAGGCGAGCGGCTGCCAGGTGCCGTTGACCCACTGTTCATGGACGGCGCCGACCGCATAGTCCGAGGCGTTGGTGGTGAGAGCGATCGGCGCATCAGGTAACGGATGCGCCAGCATGGTCGCGTTAGCCAGGGCCCTTTTCGTGTCCGTGAAAGAATTGGCCATCTCCTCGGACCAGTCGATGGCGAGCCTGTCGGGCTTGCCTTTGAGAGCCTCATAAAGGGGCCGCATAAGCTGGGCTGCTCGGAGAACGAAGCGATGGTAAAAGTTCACCATGCCCAAAAACTCCTGCAGGGCCTTCACAGTGAGGGGTCACGGGAAGTCCATCACGGCCTCCACTTTCGATGGCAGTGGCACTGCCCCGTCCTTCGTGATGCGGTGCCCGAGAAAGTCAATTGAGGACAGCCCGAACTGGCACTTGGCCGGGTTGACGATTAGGCAGTGCTGGCTGAGGCGTTGGAAGAGAGTCCGAAGGTGCGACACATGCTCCGTCCTGGAGGCGCTGGCGATGAGGATGTCGTCCAGGTATACGAACAGGAATGTCAGGTCCCGTAACACGGTGTCCATTAGGCGTTGAAAAGCCTGGGCGGCGTTCTTGAGGCCGAATGGCATGCGGAGGAATTCGAACAGCCCGAACGGGGTGATCACCGCGGTTTCTGGGACGTCCTGCGGCTGGACAGGGACCTGGTGGTAACCCCGGATGAGGTCCACTTTCGAGAATACCACTTTCCCGGCCAGGCGGGCGGAAAAGTCCTGGATGTGTGGAATCGGGTCGCGGGTCGTAGCATCGTTGAGGCGCCGGTAATCGCCGCACGGGCGCCACCCGCCGCCTGGTTTCGGAGCGATGTGGAGGGACGAGGCCCACGGACTGTTCGACCGGCGGATGATGCCGAGGCACTCCATGGTGTCGAACTCGGCTTTAGCGATGGCGAGTTTACCCGGGTCGAGGCGCCGAGCGCGGGCGTAGACGGGCGAACCGGTGGTCGAGATGTGGTGTTCTACCCAGTGTTTGGTGGTGGCGGACGAGAACGTGGGCTTCGTGAGGTCCGGGAACTTGGCGAGGAGGCAGGAAAACTCGTCGGAGGCCGAGAGTGCGCTGGACAACTTCGTCGTGCTGGACCCGCTGAGGGAACACGGGAGCGAGCTGAAAGTCTCAGCGTTGATGAGACGTCGGTTCTTGACATCCACCAAAAGGCCATTGGCGCAGAGGAAGTCAGCGCCGAGAAGGGGGGTGGACACTTTTGCTGTGACAAAGTCCCAGGTGAACCGCTGCCCGCCAAAACAAAGCGCCACGCTCCGTTTCCCGAAGGTGCGGATGGAACTGCCGTTGGCGGCTTCGAGGACGGGGCCGTGGTTCCCCCCTTGCATGTCTATGGTTGACGCGGGCAGGACGCTCACCTGGGCACCCGTGTCGCAAAGAAAACGACGTCTGGAGTCGGTGTCCGTAATAAATAACAAACTGCCTGAACAGCCGACAGCCATAGCAGCCAACGAGTGGTCTTTCGTTTGTTTCGACACAGGAAAACTTTACGGGGGCTGGCACTTCCTGGCTTTGAGGCCGAACTGCGCGTGGTAGAAGCAGAGGCTTGGGGGCTGCTGCCGTTGGGCTGTATCGGTGGGGGCAGGGCTCCGCGTGGCCGCGCAGTACTGTTGCCCGGCGGAGAAAAATTGGTCGGCCTCCTTGGCCAGGTCGCGGAAATCGGTACTGGAAGAGTTGGCTAAAGCCGACCGTACCTGACCTGGCAGCTGTTGAAGGAACAGTTCCTTGAAGGGGAAGCACGGCCTGTGTGTGCCCAGGAGGGCCAGCATGTGGTCCATCAGCTCCGAGGGCTTGGAGTCGCCAAGCCCGGGTAGAGAGAGAAGCCAGCGTGCGCGCTCGGCTTCGGTGAGTCCAAAAGTTTCTAAGAGGTGCGTTTTCAGCATTTCGAATTTGTTGAGCTTCGGGGGGTTCTCGAGCAGGCTCACGACTCTGGCCACGGTGGAGCTGCCGAGAGCAGAGACGATGTAGTAGTACCTTGTGTCGTCCGCGGTGATGTCCCGGAGTGCAAATTGAGCCTCGGCCTGGGCGAACCAAGCGGCAGCCTGTAGTTCCCAAAACTCGGGTAATTTGATGGAAACGGCATTCGTCACCATTTCGGATGAGGTCTTTGGAATCGTCCAAAAGAGCAGCGGGGTCACCAATGTTGGAGTCGCTAGAAATCAACAGGCTCTGAGACTTTTGTTGCAGCAAAGGCAAAACGCGTGTTACTTTATTCACTCTCCATGAGGACTGAGGATCTCAGCCTCATTGCAGGGCTATGACGTCATCACGCTACCGACGCTCTTAAAGGGACCCTGCCCCGATAACCCAACCAAGTACATACACATAACAACATTGGCTATACATAGTGAATTGTGTTATTGTCCCTATGTGGTCTCCGCCACAATGCATGATTTAAATATTTAATTTCATGTGTTATTTAAATCTAAGATGGAACTTGGGGCCAAATGATCTGGAGAACCAAAAAAGAAGTCTTCCTTTGATTGATTAGATCAGTAGGATAGAGTGCAGATTTTGGTTTTCCTCTCGTCCCAATGCGGGCAGGACTTTCATCTGACTCCAGCCAATTTCCCTGAGTAAGGGTCATTCCTGTACTGAGTGAAAGTGCTGGGACCATTTATGGTGCCGCTGGGGTCCTAGCCTCAATTGGGAGGCAGGGAATTTATTGCAGTGCCTCGCCACAACTTGGCAATGGTGAGAAAAACATCATATGATGTCATCATATGTGTGTCAGCCGTGGCTCATATGGTAGCACCTTTGCCTCTGAAGTTAGAAGGTGGTGGGTTCACTCCAGGAACTTGAGCACAAAAATCTAGGCTGACACTCCAGTGCAGTACTACTACAATTGCTACTTCTGGCAGAAAATCCAGAAGTATTGAGGTTGCGAGTAAGCAGTGGAATGGCTCCCTGTTGATATTCATTTTCTGTCCACCCAGATTACGTCAAGGAGCCAGCGTAACTTGAGAGGAAATTCAGGACCCTTTTACTGAGGGAGTGCTGCACTGTTGGAGGTGCCGCCTTTTGAATAAGACATTAAACCGAGGCCCTGTCTGCTCTCTCAGGTGGACGTAAAAGATCCTATGGCACTACAGGGGAGTTATCCTTGGTGTCTTGGCCAATAATTATCCCTCAATCAACATCAGTAAAACAGATTATCTGGTCATTATATCATTGCTGCTTGTGGGAGTTTGCTGTGCACAAATTGGCTGCCGTGTTTCCTACATTACAACAGTGACTACACTTCAAAAAGTATTTCATTTGCTGTAAAGCGCTTTGGGACGTCCGGTGGTTGCAAAAAGTGCTATATAAATGCAATTTTTTTCTTCTTTCTTTATCTTGACATTTGTGTCCCATTCTAATATGCTTGGCTGTATTTGGGTATACGTATTGCATGCCCAATTGCTACTTCTGGCAGAAAATCCGGAAGTAGTGAGGTTGTGAGTAACCAGCGGAATGGCTTCCTGCTGATATTCATTTTCTGTCCACCCAAATTACGTCAAGGAGCCAGCGTAACTCGAGAGGAAATTCAGGGCCCTTTTAGCTAAGTTTGATGTGAAGAATGGTTCATCAGCCACTGTGTGGGGTCAATAATGCAGTCTGAACACTGTGCCAATGGCATTGGTGCTGCATGGGCAATATTTGCACTTGGGCTGACCTCATCAGATAATGCACGGTCTGCCTATCTACAGAGTTTACTGGTGGTCTGGGCAATTTCTCATGACACAGGCTACCTACTGGCTGCCCATTGTGCGGTGGACACTTTTCCTAAGCACCAGGCATAAAGCACAAGAGGTATGGGGAGGGGGCAAAGGAGCACTAGGCAAGGGCATTGGTACCAGGCAGCCAGGGACATTTGACAGGGATGCCTAAGTTTTTTTAGGCAAGACTGTAATGGTAACCTCCCTTCAGCACGCACTGAACATGGTCTCCTTGTTGCTGTGTTTCAGAATCAAAGAGATTACAACAGTAACTACACTTCAAAAAGTACTTCATTGGCTGTAAAGCACTTTGGGACATCCTGAGGTCGTGAAAGGCGCGATAGAAATGCAAGTCTTTCTTTCTTATGCTATTGTAGCATGATCCTAGGTAAATCCAGCGTGCAGATTACTGCAAATCAGGTCATTATTAACACAATAGCAAAATACTGCGGATGCTGGAAATCTGAAATAATCACAGAAAATGCTGGAAACACTCAGCAGGCCAGGCAGCATCCGTGGAGAGAGAAACAGAGTCAACGTTTCAGGTCTGTGACCCTTCGTCAGAACTGGTAAAAGTTGGAGATGTAACAGATTTTAAGCAGGTGCAGAGGCAGGGAAAGGCGGGTGGGAGGGAAGGAAGGAACTTAAGGCACAATCTGTGCTAGAATTGAACTCAGGAGAGATAAAATATTGCAAATGGGGATGGCAGAATAATCAACAGCTGCCGCCTGAAAAAATGGAGGGATTATAGTCTGAAATTGTTGAACTCAATGTTGTGCCCAGAAGGCTGTACAGAGTCTAATCAAAAGATGAGGTGCTGTTCCTCGAGCTTACGTTGAGCTTCATTGGAACAGTGTAAGAGGCCGAGGACGGAGAGGTCAGAGTGGGAGTGGAGCGGAGAATTAAAGTGACAGGCGACCGGAAGCTCAGGGTCACCCTTGCGGACTGAACGGAGGTGTTCCGCAAAGCGGTCACCTAATCTGCATTTGGTCTCCCCGATGTGGAGGAGACCGCATCGTGAGCAGCGAATGCAGTATACGAAATTGCAAGAAGTACACGTAAATCACTGTTTCACCTGGAAGGGGTGTTTGGGGCCCTGGACAGTGGGAAGGGAGGAGGTAAAAGGGCAGATGTTGCATCTCCTGCATTTGCACGGGAAGATGCCGTGGGGAGGGGAGGGGCTGTTGGGGGTGATTGAGGAGTGGACCAGGGTGTTGCGGAGGGAGCGGTCCCTTCGGAATGCTGAAAGGGGAGTGGAGGGGAAGATGTGTTTGGTGGTGGGATCACGTTGGAGGTGGCGGAAATGGCGGAGGATGATCCGTTGAATGTGGAGGCTGCTGGGTGAAAGGTGAGAACAAGGGGAACCCTATCGTGGTTCTGGGAGGGAGAAGGGGTGAGAGCAGAAGTGCGGGAAATGGAATGGACACGGTTGAGGGCCATGCCAACCACGGTAGAGGGGAATCCTCGGTTGAGGAAAAAGGAAGACATATCGGAAGCACTGGTATGGAAGGTGGCATCGTCAGAACAGATGCGGCAGAGACGCAGAAACTGGAAGAATGGAATAGAGTGCTTACAGGAAGCGAGGTGGGAGGAAGTGTAGTCCCGGTAGCTGTGGGAGTCAGTGGGCTTGTAGTGGATGTATGTCGATAGCCTATCGCCAGAAATGGAGACAGAGAAGTCAAGGAAGAGAAGAGTCGGAGATGGACCATGTGAAGGTGAGGGAAGGGTGGAAATTGGAAGCAAAGTGAATGACATTTTCCAGTTCAGGGCGAGAGCAGGAAACGGCACCAATACAGTCATCAATGTACCGGAAAAAGAGGTGAGGAAGGGGACCTGAGTAGGACTGGGACAAAGAATGTTCCACATATCCCACGAAAAGTCAGGCATAGCTAGGGCCCATGCAGGTTCCCATAGCAACACCTTTAATTTGGAGGCAGTGAAGAGTCAAAGGAGAAGTTGTTCAATGTGAGAACAAGTTCAGCCAGGCGGAGGAGGGTGGTGGTGGATGGGGACTGGTTGGGCCTCTGTTCAAGGAAGAAGCGGAGCGCCCTCAGGCTGTCCTGGTGGGGGATGGAGATGTAGAGAGATTGGACGTCCAGTGAAAAGGAGACGGTTGGGGCCAGGAAACTGGAAACTGTTAAAGCGGTGGAGGGCGGAGGAAGAGTCGCGAATGTAGGTGGAAAGAGACTGGACAAGGGGAGAAAAAACAGAGTTGAGATAGGAAGAAATCAGTTCCGTGGGGCAAGAACAGGCTGAAACGATGGGTCTACCAGGGCAGCCCTATCCTATAGGCCATCTGACATCTTCAATGGACAATTATTGAACAGCTTATAAGATTGTGGTAGACAAAGTCTTTTTACAGGAACATGTGTGAAAAAAATTGAAAGAGAATATTGTACTTTAAAAACCTAGAAATTGTAGCCATAGTTTATTGGTTCAAGAAGATAACACCTTACATGGAAATACTGGACACTTAAAAATTGTGGGAAAAAGTATACAAATGTTGTAGTCTGGCACACTGACACCTTCAACTTGAGCACAAAATGTAACCATCACCTCGGATTTTATTTATTCATACTCACTCCTTCCTCAGATTCTTATCTCGAGATCTTTTCAGGATTTTGGTACCCTTCTGATAGTACTCTTCCATTTCTTGTGTTTGCTTGTTTTTCGCTGTTTCTTGCTGATCTGTGTGCTCAAAATATCACAGGTGTTCAATGCTAAAAATGCTCAAACAATTGTTCCAATATTTTGTACACATTGAGCAATAATGTAATGTGCAGATTTACCAATAATTCTATGTTGTTCGACAGCAACCAAAGAATTATTTTAAACTTAGAACTGCAATAAATATTTTAAGTTACCATTGTTACAGTAACTTTGAACTAACGAAATGCTTATACCGAGTTGTTGTGTATAGTGCTAAATTTTATTCTTGTCACTGGTAGTGAGATTAACAGCAACAATGTTTTTCGTGACCCCTGAAGCACTTGTAAGTGGCCAGTTAGAGAGCGGCGTTAGCAAAGCATTGGGGACTATTTGTTCTCTGCCTCATCACACACTGTAAAATGATGCTAGTAGTGGTGAAGGAGATACAGTTCTGAGAAACACCAAAGATCTTGAGATGTCAGTGTTGGTAAGCTTGTGGTGCCCGTTTATGTACCAAAATATAAACTACCTTGGATTCTTAGGCCTAGAAATCCGATAACGCGGGAAACAGCTGGTGCCACCGCGGGGTGATGTTAACTCCCGCCTGTAAAACGAGCACAGGCAGCACTGTTATTTTGGTGCTGCCTGCTGATTTGAATGATCGGAGCGCAGAAGCTACCGTGCAACACAATGTTTCAGGCGGTATGCTCAGCAGGAGGCTCAATGTAGCGTGGCCATAGCGTTCCTGGAGCGAGGCAGCGTTGTTTTAAAGCTAGCCTGTCATGTTAGAAAGCAGTCTTGCGCCCTTAAAGGGGAACTGCTTTCTAAAATGAAAAAAGTTAAAATCATTTAAAAATAGGCAGTCTTTAGCCCTTGGAGCTCAACTGCCTCTGAAAAAAAAACATTAAAAATAATTCCAAAATGACAGTCTTCAGCCTTAAAACTGAACTACCTTTAGCACATAAAAAAATGGTAAAAGTGCTTCAGCACTAGCGCAAATGGCTCAGCAAGCCAGGGAAAGGGCACCCAGGGTCTTGCACGCAACACTCCAGCTTTGTGCAGGGGGTCAACACTGGAAGCGAGGTCCTCCACCCACAGGGGGCCAGGAGGCCCTACAGAAAGAAAGATGTGGGAGCAGATCGCCGAGGCCATCAGTGGGCCAAAGAAGTTTCATGACCTCAGACCAGTGGTCAAGGTCAGTGAATGCATCTTCAAAAGCAGTCTCCTACTAACTGCACCACGAGCCTCACACACTACTCAATGCACGGCCCCACCCCCTCCACCACAAATCAATCACCTACCAACAATCTGTACCAAACCCGCTTGGAAGAGACGGTGCTGGCCATTCTTGGCAGGGGCGTGGCCAGCGGCAGGGCTGAGAGAATACAAGATGCCGGTATCCTCATATGTTATCCTCATTTTCACATCCCACTTCACCCTCATCCCACAATCTCTTCTGATGTAGAAGCTGCGCATGGTGTAAGTATGCACCTCTTGCTTTCCCGCCCTCCCCTCACCACAACTCCACCCTTGTGTCTTCCTCATTTCACACACCAAAGAAATGCAGCCTGCTCAGCCAGTAGTTGACCAAGAAGAGGGAGAGGAGAGTGAAGGAGAAGAAGAAACACAGTCACTCAATTTGACACTCCCAGTCACCAGCTCCTCAAGGTTGACCAACAAGGCCATTTGTAGTGTCCCCCACTGAAAGTCAACAGCCTTCCACCAGCCATGCTGCAGCCACTGGGGTAGCCCTGTGTGACATCAGCAGGATAGGCAAAGGCACACACAAGACACTCACTAAGGGAATGCACAAGGGTGATTATTTAATTTCTTGATGTCATATTGGATGCATATATAGATAAAGTTGGATTGGAAATTTTGCTTTGTGGTGACTTTTATTTCAGCATTATGGCCAAGAGGACATTGTGATGGTCAGTAATAGAGGGAAGGTAAGGTGTGGAACTAACGTTGAAAGGGGAATTGGGGTTGTGGTCACTGGCATCGCAGGCGGATGATTCGATCCCAGATATCCCGGCCAAAAAAAAGGGCTGTCTGGGATGCATCCTTCCTTTCGCTTCCTCCTCTTCTGCTTCTTCCTCTTCCGCTTCCTCCTCTTCCGCTTCCTCCTCTTCCGCTTCCTCCTCTTATGCGCCTTCCTCTTCCCTCTGCGAGCTGCTTGTCCCCTTTGCTGCCTCTGCTTCATCTCCATGTGCCCCCCAGGACTGTGAGCAAGTGGTCTTCTCAGAGACAAAATATTGCGGATGCTGGAAATCTGAAATAAAAGCAGAAAATGCTGGGAATACTCAGCAGGTCAGGCAGCAACTCGACCTGAAATGTTAACTCTGTTTCTCTTTCCACAGATGCTACCTGACCTAAGTATTTCCAGCATTTTCAGTCTTTTCAGAGGCCTTCCTTTGCCATCTGAAACCTTGTAAGCATCCAGCAGATCTCCCTGCACACTTCAACAACTTTTTAAATGTATTGCACCAAGACACTACTTCAATAAAATGTAAAAAATCCAGTACAAAAGCTGAAAACCAAACTTACCTGAAAGATGTGTGTGTCCCTTTAAGAGTTGACAACGTCTCTCTGGGGCTGGTTCACGCACGTTTTTCTGTGCGTATTTAGGACATGGCGTAATGCTTGCGAGAGCGTCCAAAATAGCAGTCGTGGCGCCAAATCAGACGTTGCACGCCGATTGACATCACGATCTGTTTATTTAAATTTGAGAGGCTGTCAATAGCACAAAATGGCAGTTGCCGTGTCCCGCGCAGGAAACGAGGCGGCCGCCATTTTTTCAACAAAACTGGCCTTAACGGCCGGCGCTACACTGGGGAATTTCTAGGCCTTAGACTCTTCGGCCTAGGAATTCCAGTACATTGGAAGTCTGCCGGTAACAGCGCTGGCTAAGGCTAATGGCCGCCCGCCAAGAGAGCGCAGGAAGCACTGGTACTTTGGTGCTACATGCTAATTTACATCAGCAGTGCGGAGAATTTGTGGTGTAACGCGCTCTTTCCAGCTCTAAGCTGAGCAGGAGGCCGAAGGTCGTGTCTGTCTCCCGTTTGCAGTGAAGAAGAATGGGGAAGAAACGAGCAAACCTGTAGGCCATGTACAGAACAGTGGCCGTACTTGCTACAAAAATATTACCTGCCACCCGATTATTAACTACAGGAAACTTTCGATTTACCGGCACCTAAATAACCGGAAATCTCGGTTAACCGGTGTGGTAAACCACTGTTATTGTTGTTCACCGTTGTTGTTGTTGTTGCACACTGTTGTATCCAGGCATGCCTCAGCTCCACCCACAGGCCCAGGTATAAAGGTGACTGCTCTGCAGCCCCCTGCCTTCTTGGAAACCAGTCAACCACAAGAGGCATGCTCTGTTCTTTGTTAATAAAAGCCTTTTAGTTACTCTCCTAACTCTCCGTCTTTTATGAGTAATTGATAGCGCATCAATTTTATTAACAAAAACAAAATGTCGGCACCAAACGCTGAGCAGCAGGAAACGACGGCACCAAACGCTGAGCAGCAGGCGCTGCTGCATGCCCTCAGACCAACATGCCTGGACCTAGACCCTCAAGAGGCGGGTTCGTCTACCAAGTTCGCACAATGGCTGCGTTGCTTCGAAGCTTACCTGGAAGCCTCAGCCGTGACACTAGATGGAAACTGATGTGCCTCAATAAATCCGAGACTCAATGTTAGCGGAACAAAACAAGGCTTTTATTAACTTAGAAGGTAACACACAGTGGAGAGGTATCTTCCATCCAGAGGTCTGCTGTACTGGATGCGAGGCAGGCTGAGCCAGCTTACATAGGGGCCAGGTATGGGCGGAGCCCTACACACAATACATTACAATACAATACAATGGTGAGGAAACGGAACTGAGGTAAGGGAAATGAAACTGAAACTAAACCACTGTCACAGGCAGAGAATACTGTGAGTGATGAATGGCATATTTCATCACAGAAACAAACTAAAAATCCTGGCCTCCAAAGTGGGCCACCAAGTCTACACGCTCATCCAGGACGCAACTACCTACACGGCGGCTATCGATTTGCTAAAAGGACAATACACACGCCCGGTAAATACGGTTTATGCCAGACACCTCCTGAGATCCCGCAAACAGCAGTCCGGGGAATCGTTGGAGGCATTCCTACGGGCACTACAGATACTCGGCCGAGCCTGTGATTGTAAAGAGGTATCGGCCGCGACACACGCGGAGGGACTTATCCGAGATGCTTTCGTTGCGGGCCTCAAATCTGACTACTCCCAGCAGAGACTGCTGGAGAAGGGCGAAATCGACCTGAAGAAGGCAGTGTCCCTCGCGCTCTCGCTAGACGCGGCCCACCGGAATATGGACGCATTCTCCCCTAACCGCTCCGCACCGTGGACGCCGCAACCTTGGGTCATGGGACCCCCGGCACCAACTGCTGCAGCGATGTCTAAGGGCCCGAAATGTTACTTTTGTGGCCAGGCAAAACACCCCAGAGCACGCTGCCCGGCGAAAAACGCTACCTGCTCTGGCTGCGGGAAGAAAGGACACTACGTCAGCGCCTGCAAAGGTAAAACCGCTAACGCCAGCAGCGCCGCGTGTGAACCGTGGGGCAGCCATCTTGTCCGCCATCTTGGACACCTCCAGCCGCGTGGGGATCGGGATCATGGGCGCAGCCATTTTGTCCGCCATCTTGGACGCCTCCAACTCCAATCGCAGGTGACCCGGACTCAACCACCGCCTCGTCTGACGACCATAGCAACTCGCTCGACCATACGCTGGCCTCCGTGACGCTGGACCAATCTCTCCCTCACCAACTGTCCAGGTCCATGATGGACATTACGGTAAACGGCCGCGCCACTACCTGCCTTTTCGACAGCGGGAGCACGGAGAGCTTTATCCACCCCGACACGGTGCGCGGTTACTCTCTCCCGGTCCTGCCAACGCGCCATCGGATCTCCATGGCTTCCAAATCCCATTCAGCAGACGTCGGTGGCTACTGTGTAGTGACCCTTTCAGTAAGGGGCACAGAATACAAAAAGTTTAAACTTCTTGTCCTGCCCCATCTCTGCGCTGCCGTTCTACTGGGGTTGGATTTTCAGTGCCACCTTAAAAGTGTCACATTAGCGTACGGCGGACCCCTTCCCCCACTCACAGTCTGCAGCCAGCAGCTTTTAAATCGCCCGCCGCGCACCATTTGCAGCCTCTCCACGCTTAAAGTCTCCCCCCCCCCTTGTTCGCTAACCTCACCCGCGACTGTAAGCCCATCGCTACCAAAAGCAGGCGGTACAGTGCCGGGGATAGGAGCTTCATTAAATCCGAAGTAGCAAGACTCCTGAAGGAAGGGATTATTGAGGGTAGCACTAGCCCATGGCGAGCACAAGTGGTGGTAGTGAAGACTGGCGAAAAACAGCGCCTAGTTATTGACTACAGCCAGACGATCAATCGCTACACCCAGTTAGATGCATACCCACTCCCCCGCATATCTGACATGGTCAATCAGATAGCACAATACCGGGTGTTCTCGACGATTGATCTGAAGTCAGCATACCACCAGCTCCCCATCAGGGCTGAGGACCGCCAGTACACAGCTTTTGAAGCTGACGGTCGTCTCTACCACTTCCTCCGAGTCCCCTTCGGCGTCACCAACGGGGTTTCGGTCTTCCAAAGGGAGATGGACCGAATGGTTGACCAGAACGCGCTGCAGGCCACCTTCCCCTATCTAGACAACGTCACCATCTGCGGCCACGACCAGCAGGACCATGATGTTAACCTAGAGAAATTCCTCCGTACGGCCCAGCGGCTGAATCTAACATACATCAAGGACAAATGTATGTTTCGCACCACGCGCCTCGCCATTCTTGGCTGCGTAGTGGAGAACGGAGTCCTCGGCCCTGACCCTGACAGAATGCGCCCCCTTATGGAGCTCCCCCTCCCCCACTGCCAAAAAGCACTGAAGAGATGCCTAGGGTTTTTCTCGTACTATGCTCAGTGGGTGCCCAACTATGCGGACAAAGCCAGACCCCTCATCAAGTCCACCTCCTTCCCCCTGACAGCAGAGGCATGTGCAGCCTTCACTCTCATAAAAAAAGATATTGCGAAGGCCACAATGCACGCAGTGGATGAGTCCATCCCTTTCCAAGTGGAGAGCGACGCATCCGACTTCGCCCTAGCTGCAACCCTTAACCAGGCGGGGAGACCCGTGGCCTTTTTCTCAAGGACCCTCCAGGGCCCCGAGATTCGACACTCCTCTGTCGAAAAGGAGGCCCAGGCCATTGTGGAAGCGGTGCGACATTGGAGGCATTACCTGGCTCACTGACCAGCGTTCAGTAGCTTTTATGTTTAATAATAATCAGAGGGGCAAAATCAAGAACGACAAGATCTTGAGGTGGAGAATTGAACTCTCCACCTACAATTACGATATCTTGTACCGGCCCGGGAAACTCAATGAGCCCCCAGATGCCCTATCACGTGGTACATGCGCCAACGCGCAGGTTGATAGACTGCAGACCCTCCACAATGACCTCTGCCACCCGGGGGTCACCAGGTTCTTCCATTTCATCAAATCCCGTAACCTGCCCTACTCCATCGAGGAGGTCAGGACCATGACCAGGAACTGCCAAATCTGTGCCGAGTGCAAACCGCATTTTTATAGGCCAGACAGAGCAAGCCTGATCAAGGCCACTCGCCCCTTCAAGCGCCTGAGCGGCGATTTTAAAGGGCCCCTCCCCTCCTCTGACCGCAACGTGTACTTCCTCAACATAATTGATGAGTACTCCCGTTTCCCGTTTGCCATCCCGTGCCCAGACATGACCAGTACCACGGTCATTAAATGTCTGAATGACCTTTTCGCAGTGTTCGGCTTCCCTAGCTATATCCATAGCGACCGGGGCTCATCCTTTATGAGCGACGAACTCCGTCAGTACCTGCTCACGAGAGGTATTGCTACAAGCAGAACCACCAGCTACAACCCCCGGGGGAACGGCCAGGTGGAAAGAGAGAACGCGACGGTTTGGAAGGCAGTCCTCTTAGCCTTAAAATCTAAGGGCCTTCCGACCTCTCGCTGGCAGGAGGTCCTCCCTGCGGCGCTCCACTCCATTCGGTCACTGCTTTGTACGGCCACCAATGCCACCCCCCATGAAAAAATGTTCACTTTCCCCAGGAAGTCCACATCGGGGACCTCGCTACCGACATGGCTGACGTCTCCAGGACCCGTCCTACTGCGGAAGCACGTGAGGTCCCATAAAACGGACCCCCTGGTCGAGAGGGTGAGCCTCCTCCACGCCAACCCCCAGTATGCTTACGTGGCGTACCCGGATGGGCGGGAGGACACAGTCTCCATACGAGACCTCGCACCTTCGGGTGCCCCTGAAACACTACCATTGCCATCCACCACTACCCACAACCCAACCCCGGTAGACGGCATGCCGCAGCCCCAGGACCCGTCATTGACCACCCAACCACTCAATGAGACGCCAGATTCAACGTTGGATGCTGCACCATCACCGCCGCCACCACGACGATCAGGACGGCATACAAGGCCACCTGATAGACTTACTTACACGAACCTTTAGTACACTTCACCCCGCCGGACTCAATTTTAAACAAGGGGTGAATGTGGTAAACCACTGTTATTGTTGTTCACCGTTGTTGTTGTTGTTGCACACTGTTGTATCCAGGCATGCCTCAGCATGCCTCTGCTGGCTCCGCCCCTGGCTCCACCCACAGGCCCAGGTATAAAGGTGACTGCTCTGCAGCCCCCTGCCTTCTTGGAAACCAGTCAACCACAAGAGGCATGCTCTGTTCTTTGTTAATAAAAGCCTTTTTAGTTACTCTCCTAACTCTCTGTCTTTTATGAGTAATTGATAGCGCATCAACCGGCAAAATTCAGGAGTAGGTTCAGGTAAGTTTTACTTCATATTCTACTTGCCTTCCTCGATCTGTTGCTGTGCAAGGGTGTGGCTGCAGCTGTTGCTAAGCTACAGAGACGCTTGGAACTTGTGGCCATTGTTCTGAACCTGTTGCTAAGCAACAGGGTTTGTTGCTTTATACGGAGCTCTTAGCTCTCCGTATCTTTTACTATAGCTTTCGGTTATCCGGAATTTTTGATGAACTGGCACCACGTTGGTCCCGTCGGTGCCGGATAAAAAAAAGTTTCCTGTATGTTTGTTGATTTTTTAATAGTTCATGAAATGAATGCATCTGCATTCTCTGTAACCCAATGGTTACTCTTGAAAGTGTTTAAATGTGTAGTAATCGTGCCAGCTTTTAGTGCGTCTTGCATACTCGACATAAAATAATTATTTGATAAATAATTGGTTATGGAATTTTGAATATGTTAATTATAATTCCTTAAAATCTTAAGCAGTTGAGTCCAGATTGCTCAGGATTGACGTTCTGGTGACTCTATCATAAAGATAAAAGAGATCTTATCAGAGATGATCTTCAAGCGTTGCAATGTGATGCTCCTTAGGAATTCATTATTTTTATTTGCTGGGAATCCGACGAGAGATTTGCAGTTTTGTACAGGTGTTCAGTTCTGAACCAAAAGCTTGTTCCACAAGTTTTCACCCATTGATTTACTGACCCACAAACACTGTAAACCCACTGCCCCCACTGACGGGCAAAAAATGAAAGTATAAAAGAAGAACCTTGGCAAAGGAGGCGTTTGAAGTTCCAGCATCCATCTGAGCTGTTTTCCACTTGTCAGCCTCCATCTTCTTCTAAAATCTGCCAAGCCTTGCCAGGCTCCCCCACCACCCCGCCCTGCTAAACACTGCTCTGTGGAGAGTCCTGTCTGTCTCATATTTGTCAGTTGAAGCGTCCTCATGGTTGTTAATGCTGCTGAAGCGCTTTTAGCACGCCAATTGACGTCACGCCCTGACTAATTACAATACTTTCGGCGAGCGCAGGCAATGGCAGCGCTGCTGACCTACCGAAAATGGCAGCTGCCGCGGGACCCGCTGACAGCGGGCGAAAGTGCAGCGGCCACCAATTTCCCCCCCGAATCAGGCGGTAACGACCAGCACTAAACCCCCGATTTTCTAGGCCTTCCAGTCTTGTTTTATTGTTGTACAGTTTTCCTACCTTGCGAAATCTGTTTTGAACCATTATTTGCCTCTTGTAATTTTTTTTCATTATCCTCATTTTTGTTTGCACTGGGTGAAGGCTGTCCTTTCTGGGCTGTCACTGACTCACTTTGTTTTGACTCACTGGTAACATGATTTCTTTTTAATACCACTGACTCCAATGGCATACTGCCACTTTCATCTTCCATGTCCTGAAATGTAGGATTATTTGGAATCAATTCTAACATTGATAACACTGAAGTTGAACATATTTTTTGTAGGGGAGAAGACTGATTTCTTATTACCCCTAGATTTTTCCCTCACCTCATCTCCAAGAGTTGATAACACATGCAGAGATTATGGCTGGAATTTTAATCGGTAGGCGGGTTGGGAGTCGGGGAGTGGGTCTAGGAAGCAGTCGGGAAACCTGGGAGAATGGATTTCCCGCAACCCCAGCCAAATTTAACAGCATTTCAGAGGTCTCTTTCCCACCCACAGCCAGCCAGATGGAGAGTCTGGCTGGTTGCAAGCGGGTAGGCCTGCGGCATCATGCCGCAGAGAGGGGGGAGGGAGGGAGGGATCGGTTGGAGGATAAGAATGGAACCAGGCGAGTGCAGTCCCACCCAGCGTCTTAAAGGAGGAGAGAGAGAGAAAGAGGTGAAGACGTTTCGGGAGAGCTTAGATCCTCGGCAGCTGAAGGTACAGCCATCAATAAAATCGGTGATGCGCAAGAGGCCAGAATTGGAGGAGCGCAAATATCTCGGAGGGTTGTAGGGCTGGAGGAGGTTACAGAGATAGAGAGGGGAGAGGCCATGGAGGGATGAGAATTTTAAAATTGAGGCGTTGCTCAACTGGGAACCAGTGTAGGTCAGCGAGTACAGGCTTGGTGCGAGTTAGGATTTGGGCAGCAGGGTTTTGGATGAGCTCAAGTTTATGTAGGGTGCAGTATATTGGGAGTCTGGCCAGGAGTGTGTTGGAATAGTCAGGGCTAGAGGTAACAAAGGCATGGATGAGGCTTTCAGCAGCAGATGAGCTGGGGCAGGTGTGGAGTCGGACGATGTTACGGAGGTGGATGTAGGTGGTCTTACTGATAGCGCGGATATGTGGTCGGAGGCCCTACTCTGGGTCAAATACGACACCAGGATTGCAAACAGTCTGGTTCAGCCCCAGATATTCCATATATCATAGAATTGGTTGCTTGGTATAGCCCATCTTATTTGGAAAACCCTGCAATGGTCTAAGATTGTTGCTGTGGGCAATTGCCCCTTTTAGAGAAACATCAAACCTGTTCCTTCCACAGACAATTTTCCCTAGTTTGGCTTCACCAAATTTATTTAATCACTTGATTTAATCCCAACCCTATGTTCAATATCACTCTGTATAAAACACAGAATCCCATTTGTCTTTTGACCTCTTCTAATTATACTCCCACCTGCTGGGAGGATGTTTCCCCTTGCTGGGGAGTCTAGAACTAGGGGTCACAGTCTCAGAATAAGGGGTCGCCCATTTAAGACTGAGATGAGGAGAAATTTCTTCACTCAAAGGGTTGTGAATCCTTGGAATTCTCTACCCTAGAAGGCTGTGGATGCTCAGTCGTTGAGTATATTCAAGACAAAGATCAATAGATTTTTGGATATTAAGGGAATCAAGGGCTATGGGTATAACGCAGGAAGGTGGAGTTGAGGTAGAAGAGTACTGAATGGCAGAGCAGGCTTGAAGGCCTGAATGAGCTACTCCTGCTCCTATTGCTTATGTTCTTCTGTTTAAAGATCTGTGTATCTACATCCCTTGATCTTTCTATTCTTCTACTCTGTTAAAAATCTCATTTAAGGTCTACTTCCATTCACAGTTCTTTTTCCCAAAATCAATATAAGCAACATACCCTTTATATAAATGCTAATTTCCTCAACTAAATAAAATCAATTAATTAGTCAAGCAAGACTCGCCTTTTACAAATCCCAGATTAGCCCATGCCTTTCCAAATGTTCACTAATTTAATGCCATATTATGGACTCCAGCTTTAACTGTTTTTGCTTGGAGTCTATTTCACATACACACCACTCAAAAAAATTCTTCTGATTTCTGGTTTCACTCGAGGCTTGTTAATTATGTACAGATGTCCTCTGGTTCTGCCTTTATAGTCCAAGTTAAATTTTTCATCGCTAAAAGCCCTGGATCAAGTCCCCCTCACTCTTACTTTCTCTAATGAAAACAAATTCAGTTTTGTGAGTCTTTCCTCATAATTTAGAGGCTCAAGTTCTGGAAGCATCTTTGCTACCCTTCTCTGAACGTTCTTACACACCTGAATATCCTTTTGATGATACGGTACTCAAAATTGCACACGATACTCCAAATATAGCCTCACCAATGATCTGAACAAAAACTGGTAATCACATTTACAAAAGAAGGGATTTGCTAATTTTTGTAATAGAACAGTTAAGCGTTTGCTTAATATAGATGTCTCACCTTTTTGGTATGACTGTTTTTCTTTTTTGTAATGCTGCTGTCTGTATCTATGAATAAAAGCAAAATGGAAAAAAGTTAGCTATTGGTTTCTCTATGCAAGTTTACAATAAAAGTTGCAATAATTTAAACAATATGTTATAAGATCTTTCCAGGCAACGGACTGAAAAGCCCTTCATCAATCAATCTGGACTGGGCTTGTACCCAAGTCACAGATGTGAAAGGGCAGTATCTAACCAACAACATTGAAAAGCCAAATTATCATTCCTGTAAAGCTACTTTTTCCCAATAGCGCTACAGAAGAAATGGAGGTAAAAAATATAAAAATATTACATAACATTGGAGATCATCGTTTCAACAATATCCAAAATATAGCAGTTTAAAAAATGTTTTGCCTCAAAGTTTCTCAGCAAAGGTACCATATTATTTCAAATGATCGAATTCCTCAAACACTCACTGATTCTCATGTTTTGGATTTTTATAAGATTTGTTTGTTTCAGAGAACACACGCACATGTCTGCATGAGTGATGTGTTCATTGCAAGGCATTTTAAAGAGAGGTTTAGTTTACATATTTTGTAACATTAGAGAAAGAATTACATTATTAAGTCTTTAATTAACTTCATGAAAGCTGCGCTGTAGCACGGGTAAGAATGCTTACCATTTTGTTACATTATCCTTCCCCATCCTTCTCGACCTGTGAAGCCTTCGACATAGTTGACCAGACCATTCTCCTCAAATACCTCTCTTCTGTTGTCCTGCTTAGTTGGACTGCCCTCTCTTACTGAACCACTCATAGCCAGAACATCTCCAGCAATGTCTTCTCTTCCCAGCCACGCACTGTCACTTCCAGAATCCCTCCCTCCTCGCCCCAAGGGTCTATCCTTGCCTCCTCCTCTACATGCTACCCTTTGGTGACATCATCTGAAGACACAGGCCAGAATTATGCCTACCTCGGCGGGTCCGGTGCGTGGGGGATCCCGGCCCCGCTGCTGGCTCTATCCCATTGTTGAAAATGAACTTACCTTAATGGGGCCTATTAAGCCCACCCAGCGCGTTACCCGGCCCAATTAGATGGAGCAGGTCTGGTGATGTCATTCATGATGCGTTTTTAGCTGGGATATTTAAAGGGACCATGGCCACATCAGATTTAAAGTTTAATCTATAGTAGTTCTGTCAGTGCACTACAGCATTGGAGTGCTGCAAACACTGACAATGCCTGCACAGAGGCAGAGGGCTGCATCCAGGTTCTCCCATGACTCCCTCCATATGCTTATGGAGGGAGTCAGAGCATGCAGGGAGGTCCTCTTCTCTTCCGATGGGCAGAAGGAGACCAAAACAGCATGGTTGCAGATTGCAGAGTCGGTCACGAGCAGGGATGTGGTCAGGAGGACCTGGGTGCAGTGCCGCAAATGTTTCAATGATCTGATTAGATCAGGAAACGTTAGTATAAAGCCACACTTAACTTCATCCTAATAATAATAATCAACTTTATTGTCATTGTTAGTGCACAAGTGTAGTACAACGAAATGTAGGCTTGTGGCTCCCGAGAGTGTACATTTAGATTAAGACATTTAAACATTCAACATCTGCTGTGCCTCTCATCACATCCCCATCAATCTGCCTTCCCTACCCTACTCCTGCACATCCTTGCTCACACCAACATACCTTGCACCTCCACCCATCCCTCTTTCTCTATCTACATCATCACATCCGCATTTCACTAGCTACCCCTCACACTCACCATCATCCTAGTGCAATCATACCAACTAACAACACACAAGGGTAGGCACTTAGGTGTTTTATCCAATGTTTATGTAAAGTTTCTGTTAATGTGGTGTCAAACATAAAAATCTTTATTTTCAACACTTTCAGGTATTGGACAGATTTGTGTGCACCTTTGGGAGTGGCTTAGTGAGTTGCAGTGAATGGTGAGACATAACGGTACCCCCCGCAATGGTGATGAGTGTGAAAGGAATGGCTTGGTCATTGTAGGAATGTTTTATGGTGTTGGTGTGGGATGGTGCCAACCTGGCGCATCATGTGGCAGCCATATGGGTGTACAGTGTAAAGTTAACTAAATCTGCCCATGATGAGGCCATCCCTGGCCTCCCAGGCAGCAATGTGCTCGGTTGCTGATGCCCTCTGTCCTGTGCTGCATCAAGTGATTATGGGGAAGGTTGCTGTTGTTGTTGGTGCTGCGATTCTGAGGACCAAAATGAGATAGTATAAACGGCACCCATGTTGATGGAATAGATGGCAGATGAAGTACAGATGACAGAAGCATTCTGTCAAAGGTGAGAGAGTTCTTCCAATGAGGTGACACTGGATGGAGACTTTGCTGGAAACACTTGCAGCCTGCAGAATCTGTGCTGGAAATGGACTGAGCAACAGTTTCTGCCTGAGGAAAGTGATCATCTGTCAGGTGGGAGCTTTTACTGTACATTTGATGCTGTCAAGTAATCAGCTGGAGCAATGGCCACTGAACTCCCGCCTCAAGTTGACAGACGTGGTTCCCGAGCTGCGTGAATCCTGTGGCCATGCAGAGAAATTTTAAAAGTAAGTGAAAAAAGGCTCTTATGTGCCTGTAAACTACCCGCTGCCAGTTATGGCTCCGCAATGACAGGTGCGCCTGGGGGAAAGGCGCATGGGAGCGGGATGACAGCGGATAAAAATAAAAAACAGAAAAAATGCTTATCCGAGATCAGTTTCAATTTACACCAGCTAAACAATGAGAAGACCGATGCCATCTCAGGCTGAACAAAATCGTTCGCAACCTCGGCTTCCTAATTGATCCTGAGCTGAGCTCTGACCCCACATCATCTACTTCCATCTCTATAATATCGCCCAGTCTTTGCCCCTACCTCATCTTATCTGCTGCTGAAAACCTCATCCGTGCCTTTGTCACCTTCAGACACAACTATTTCAATGCTTTCCTGTTTGGCCGCCCATTGTCCACTCTCCACAAACTTCAACGCATACAAAACTCTGCTGCCTGAATCCGATTGTGCACTGTCCTGCTCACCTGTCACCCCTGTCCTCACTAATCTACATTGGCTCCAAGTCCCACAACACACCCAAATTAAAATTCTCATATGCTACTGTGGTTGACATGGCCCTCGGCCACGTCCGTTCCATTTCGCGCACTTCTGCTCTCACCCCTTCCCCTCCCTCCCAGAACCACGATAGGGTTCCCCTTGTCCTCACCTTTCACCCCACCAGCCCCTACATTCAGTGGATCATCCTCCGCCATTTCTGCCACCTCCAGCGTGATCCCACCACCAAACACATCTTCCCCTCCACTCCACTTTCAGCATTCCGAAGGGACTGCTCCCTCTGCTACACCCTGGTCCACTCCTCACTCACCCCCAACAGCCCCTCCCCTCCCCACGGTACCTTTCCGTGCAAGCGCAGGAGATGCAACACCTGCCCTTTTACCTCCTCAATTCCCACTGTCCAGGGTCCCAAACACTCCTTCCAGGTGAAACAGCGATTTACTTGTACTTCTTGCAATTTAGTACAATGTATTCGCTGCTCACGATGCAGTCTCCTCTACATTGGGGAGACCAAACTCAGATTGGGTGACCGCTTTGCGGAACACCTCCGTCAGTCCATAAGTGTGATCCCGAGCTTCCGGTTGCTTGTCACTTTTATTCTCCACTCCACTCCCACTCTGACCTCTTTGTCCTCGACCTCTTACACTGTTCCAATGAAGCTCAACATAAGCTCGAAGAGCAGCACCTCATCTTTCAATTAGGCACTTTACAACCTTCTGGACTCAACATTGAGTTCAACAATTTCAGACCATAACCTTTGCCCGTATTTTTTCAGATGGCAGCAGTTGATGATTCTGCCATCCCCATTTGCAACATCTGCCTTCCACCCTATCACAGACCGTCCCTTTAGTTCTTTCCTCCCCTCCCCCCTTTCCCTGTCTCTGCACCTGCTTAAAATCTGTTACATCTCTAACTTTTTCCAGTTCTGACGAAGGGTCACAGACCTGAAATGTTAACTCTGTTTCTCTCTCCACAGATGCTGCCTGACCTGCTGAGTGTTTCCGGCATTTTCTGTTTTTATTTTAAAATTCTCATCCTTGAATGTAAAACCCTTCGTGGACTTAACCTCCTTATCTCTGTAACCTCCTCCAGCCCAACAAGCTCACTCCCACTCCTTGTTCCTCTGCCCTCTTGTGTATCCTCCTCTCCCTTTATGACACGACAGGCAACCATGCCTTCAGCTGTCTCGGCCCCACACACTGGAATTTCCTCCCTAAGCCTCTCTACCTCCCTCTCCTCATTTAAGGCACTATTTAAAACCCACCGCTTAAGCTTTTTGTCACACCTCCCAATATCTTCTGCTTTAGCTTGTTGTCCCTTTTTTCGATTATACCTCTTGGGACATTAATCTACATTAAAAAGTGCTATATAAATTCTCAAGTTGTTGGTATTGTTGTAATACGAAAAGTTAACATTAAAGCCAGCCAAGTGGAATCCAGACTGTTGCCAGAGTAAATGATAATTAAGAAACAATGGGAATCATTGAATACCATCCTAGCATGTCACACAATGGTGGTAGAATTGATCTTCCTCTGTTTATTTATGCAAGTTATGTTGCTTTAAGACAATAGAACCGACCCCAAGGGTCAGTTCGCTACAATGGTCATATTAATAAGGAGCATCTTTATCTGTCAATAAAGATGGTTTACTTTGTTTTCAGTAAATGTTGGTGGTATATCCATAGTGAGATCATTAAAAAAGGCATATTTCACGCACACAGAGATAGCAGAATGGGTGTACAAAACTGGGCAGCCTGTAGCTTGAAAGATAGGACTAGTTAGCTTGGGTTTAGCTAGCTTGAAAAATGACTTCTGTCAAAATTGTCTTCAGAGCTGTATTTTTTATTGTTGTACATTGAATGAAGAGCAGTAAAAAAAATTCATGGAGTTCACTGTGAAAACTGTATTATGTTTAGTCATAAAATTTATATAATTCATATTATTCCAAATCCCAAGGATGGGGTCATTTGCTACTGGCAAGCTACTGGTGCATCAGCAACACCCAACCCCAGCCCAAGCTGATTCGCCCTTCACCCAATTTTGGAGCCTATGTTTTTATGTGTATATAATAAATGCATACATAAATATGTAAACAGTATCTTTTATTTTTAAAAAGAGTTTTTCTTCCTCCCCACAAGAAATGATCAGTGATCATATACACCATATAGCTTGGCAATCAACGACACAGATCAGGAAGATTACAGCTTTGATCATTGGTCAGACTGGGAGAGGGCAGAGAAGGGAAGGAAAATTGCAGCTCCGAAACCGTCACAAAACAGAGAGCAAATGGGAGGAACGTCTCACTCAGCATATCATGTAAACTGCTTATTGCAGGAGAGATCAGTGAACTCAATAAAAAGGAAAAGGAAAGGGCTTGTATTTATATAGCACCTTTCACAACAACAACTTGCATTTATATAGTATCTGTAATGTAGTAAAATGTCCCAAGGCACTTCACAGGAGTGTTATCAAACAGAATTTGACACCGAGGGAATTCCAGAGCTAAGAGCCTTGGCAGCTGAAGGCACGGTTGTCAATGGTGGAGCAATTAAAATCGGGAATGCTCAAGAGGCCAGAATTGGAGGAGCGCAGAGATCTCGTAGGGTTGAAGGCAATGTTCCCCCTAATTTTCTTTTGGGTGTACGGTCCTTTTAACGGACTGCGCAGCCCAGTCAAAATTGCTCGCATGCGCAAAATGTCCCATTGAAAAGCAGACGATTGGCCAGCATGGGACCTCCAAATGGCCACGCAGCTTAATGGGAACATTGGTTGTAGGACTGGAGGAGATTATAGAGATAAGGAGGGGCAAGGCCACGGAGGGATTTGAAAACAAGGATGAGAATTTTAAATCGAGGCATTGCTTAACTGGGAGCCAATGTTGGTCAGAGTTTAGGATGACCTCAAGTTTACGGAGGGTAGAAAATGGGAAGCCGGCCAGGAGTACATTGGAATAGTCAAGTCTAGAGGTAACAAAGGCATGGATGAGGGTTTCAGCAGCAGATGAGGTGAGGTAGGGGCACAGGAGGGCGATGTTACGAAGGTATAAGTTTACAGTCCTGGTGATGGACATCGTCAGAATGTCTCAAAGTGCCTCACAGCCTGAACTGCAGCTACTGGAATGTATCATGTGATGACACATGATTCTCCTCTCTCTAAAATGTGGACTGAATATACACTCTATCAGACTAAGGCTCAGGTTCTAAACCAACAGATATTTTATTATTTAAATAATAAAACAGATAGCCGAACAATAGGCAGGATAAGACAGTGCATCTCACACTTCGTTATTTTTCTTGATACATAAAATAATAAACAGACCACCCGCTTTCTTTCTAAACATAGGGTTTAAAACAGAAGCTCACTTCTCTCACTGTGAAACATGTTACTGTTTGAAAACTAGCCTAACTTCTCACTGGCCACCACAATATTAAACACAGAACTTCTCTGCAAGCCAACAAGCTTCCACAGAAATACAATCCAAAACTCTTTGAAGTTATGCTAAAACGCATCAATATTAAGTGTAAACTTTAACAATGGCGTTAAATGTTTGCCATAAATTAAATCTACAGCCAATTAATCAATTTAGTACCTTCGTTTTGCCACTTTGCTTTCCCTAACACTTCACATCTTGTGAAGCCCACTGCAGCCAAATGGACGGCACTGGCAAGACTACATTTATTGCCACCGTCGGTTGTCTGCAGTCATTGTAGTGATGTACTCCCACAATGGTGTTAGGTAGGAACGTCCAGAATATTGATCCAGCGACGATGAAGGAATGGCAATAGACATCCAAGTCATGATGGTGTGTGACTTGGGGTGGAACTTGGAGGTCATGATGTTCCCACCATATTGCTGGTCTTGTACCCCTCTGTGGTAGAGGTTGTAGGCTGGGAGGTGCTGTCAAGCTAACCTTGGTGACTTGCTGCAATGCATCCTGTAGATCGTACATACTGTAGCCAGTTGGAGGGGTGGACACTGAGTTTAGTGGCAACAATCAGACAAACTGCCCTGTCCTGGATGGTGTTGAGCTTCTTGAATGTTGTTGCGGCTGCACCCAGCCAGGTGAGTGGTGAATGTTCAATCATACCCCTGACTTGAGCCTTGTAGATGGAGAGGATTTGAGGGGTTGATATGACTGATCCAGTAGACCCCCAAGATGTTGGTGGTGGGGGAACTTAGCAATAGTGGTGCCACTGAATAGGAGAGAAATATCTGGTTAAATCCTAAAAAATGTAACAGTGTAATTTGCACACAACTGTGCTAGGAAATGAATCGTGAGGAGGAGGGTCGATGAGAGAAAATCCAGGGAGTGTACTAAGGGATGAGAAATGTTCCAGAAATCTGCCTTTCACGTAACAAAGTGTCCCAAGGTACAGACAAGAGCGTCAGTGATATCAGTTTGGGGAGGGAAAGTCCCACAGACACTTTGATTGATGTATGTGCTTGAAACAAGATGCTTGTGACCACATTAGTGGGTTGATGTGCTGCATTACTGCATGGTGTCGGTTCCCCATTTCAATACCCAAAAATGATGAGTTCCTTCAAGTGACAAGGCGAGAATCTAGCCGTTTCTTGCTCTCACCCTGAACTGTGCAAGTGCAGGAGATGCAACACCTGCCTTTTTACCTCCTGCCTTCCCACCGTCCAGGGCCCCAAACACTCCTTCCAGGTGTAACAGGGGTTTACTTGCACTTCTTTCAATTTTAGATACTGTATTCGCTGCTCACGATGCGGTCTCCTGTACATTGGGGAGACCAAACACAGATTGGGTGACTATGTTGCAAAACACCTCCATTCAGACCGCAAGCATGACCCAGAGTTTCCGGTCGCCTGTCACTTTAATTCTTCGCTCCACTCCCATTCTGACCTCTCTTTTTATCCCCAATGTACTGGCCAATATTTATCCCTCAATCAACATCACTGGTCATTATCACATTGCTGTTTGTGGGAGATTGCTGTGCGCAAATTGGCTGCCGCATTTCCTACATTATAACAGTGACTACACTTCAAAAAGTACTTCATTGGCTGTAAAGCGCTTTGGGCTGTCTGGTGGTCGTGAAAGGTGCAATAGAAATGCAAGTCTTTCTTTGTTTCTTTCTCTGTCCTCGGCCTCTTACACTGTTCCAATGAAGCTCAACGTAAGCCGGAGGAACAGCACCTCATCTTTCGATTAAGCACTTTACAGCCTTCTGGACTCAACACGGAGTTCAACAATTTCAGATCATAACCTCTGCTCCCATTTTTTCGGATGGCAGCTGTTGATGATTGTGCTATTCCTATTTACACCTCTTCTAGACCCACTTTTTGTTCCTTTACTTGTCCATTTACCATCTCCTTTTGCTTTATACAATCATCCCTTTTGTCTTTTAATCTCTCCTGCCTTCCACCCTATCACATACCTTCCCTTTTGTTCTTTCCTCCCCTCCCGCTAACTTTTTTCAGTTCTAACGAAAGGTCATCGACCTGAAATGTTAACTCTGTTTCTCTCTCCACAGATGCTGCCTGATCTGCTGAGGATTTCCAGCATCCACAGTATTTTGCATTTGTAAGGCTAGAATCTAGTTTGTCCAGCCAATTGCCTTCGAACAAAAAAACATTGATTTGGGTGGGCGGGGGGCGGGGGCGGCAGGGGGCAATTTTGCAATTTCCCCAACAACTGTTAAGCTGCAATTTACTGGCATAATTAATTACATGACTTTATCAAATTACTGCTCAAATTGAATGAAAACAGCAACCAATTGGTAAAGCAACATCAGGGCAGGTGAGGGAACAGCTATTGGTGCAGTTAATTCTCCAACTCTTGCAGACAGATGTTGTGGGTGGGGAAGTACAGGGAGAATAAACTATGAAAATTGGAACGATCCTTCAATGGTATATGTAACACTTGCAACTCTCCATTAAACATGTTATAAAAATACATTATATTGACGTAGATTATATGTCGCAGTTTTATCGATCCCAGTGCAAATCTTTTTTTCTGCACTAGGCATTCAAATCCCCTGAAAACCACAGTGCTGTGTTAACAAACAAGGAATTAAATGAGCCGCATCATCAACCATAATCGATTTGCATACTGCACTCATCAATAATGTAATTGCTGCACTGATTGGCAACTGAAGCTTTTCAGCGACTTCAATCGTATCTTTTATCGATCCCAATTGTAATTATTTAAAAAGACACATTTAGTGTACTTACTCCATTTTAAAAATTGGTTCTTTGTTCTCAATTGTATTTTCTAAACCCATATAAAACATAGTGCGCATTATGTTTCACAGATGTGGTGTTAAATAACATAAGCAGTAAATAATTATGCCGCTAATCTGCGAATAAGGTTTATTGCATTGAGGATACTCTCCATCATGTTGTGTGGCATTACCACCGTGCTGAATGGGATAGATTCAGAACAGATCTCGCAGCTCAAAACTGGGCATCCATGAGGCGCTGTAAACCATCAGCAGCAGCAGAATTGTATTCCGCCACAATCTGTATGCCCGGCATATCCCTCACTCTACCATTACCATCAAGCCAGGGGACCAATGAGGAGTGTAGAAGAGCATGCCAGGAGCAGCACCAGGAGTACGTAAAAATGAGGTGCCAACCTGGGGAAGCTGCAACACAGAACTACATGCATGCTAAACAACGGAAGCAGCATGCTATAGGCAGAGCCAACCGATCCCACAATCAGATCAAAGCTCTGCAGACCTGCCACATCCAGTCGTGAATGGTGGTGGACAATTAAACAACTAATGAGAGGATATCCTCATCCTCAATGATGGCGGAGCCTGGCATGCGAGTGCAAAAGACAAGGCTGAAGCATTTGCAACCATCTTCAGCCAGAAGTGCCAAGTGGATGACACATATCGGCTACCTCCTGAGGTCCCCACCATCACAGAAGCCAGTCTTCAGCCAATTCGATTCACTCCACGTGATATCAAGAAATGGCTGAGTGCACTGGATACAGCAAAGGCTATGGCCCCCGACAACATCCTGTCGTGCTGAATACTTGTGCTCTAGAACTTGCCACGCCTCTAGCCACGCTGTTCCAGTACAGCTACAACACTGGCATCTACCCGACAATGTGGAAAACTGCCCAGGTATGTCTTGTCCACAAAATGCAGGATAAATCCAATCTGGCCAATTACCACCCCATCAGTCGACTCTCAATCAGCAGCAAAGTGATGGAAGGTGTCGTCGACAGTGCTATCAAGTGGCACTTACTCACCAACAACCTTCTCACCGATGCTCAGTTTGGGTTCCACAAGGACCACTCAGCTCCAGACCTCATCACAGCCTTGGTCCAAACATGGACCAAATAGCTGAATTCCAGAGGTGAGGTGAGAGTGACTGCCCTTGAAATCAAGGCAGCATTTGACCGAGTGTGGCATCAAGGAGCCCGAGTAAAAATGAAGTCAATGGGAATCAGGGGGAAAACTGTCCATTGGCTGGAGTCATACCTAGCACAAAGGAATGTGGTGGTTGAAGGTCAATCATCTCAGCCCCAGGACATCGTTGCAGGAGTTCCTCAGGGCAGTGTCCTAGGCTCAACCATCTTCAGCTGCTTCATCAATGACCTTCCCTCCATCATAAGGTCAGAAGTGGGGATGTTCGCTGATGATTGCAGTGTTCAAGTCCATCCGCAACTCCTCAGATAATGAAGCATTCAGCAAGACCTGGACGACATTTAGGCTTGGGCTGCTAAGTGGCAAGTAACATTCGCGCCACACAAGTGCCAGGCAATGACTACCTCCAACAAGCGAGAGTCTAACCAACGCCCCTTGACATTCAACGGCATTACCATCGCTGAATCCCTCACCATCGACATCCTTGGGGTAACCAGGGACCAGAAACATAACTGAACCAGCCACATAAATACTGTGGTGACAACAGCAGGTCATAGCCTGGGTATTCTGCAGCAAGTGCCTCACCTCCTGACTCCCCAAAGCCTTTCCACCATCTACAAGGCACAAGTCAAGAGTGTGATGGAATACTCTCCACTTGCCTGGATGAGTGCAGCTCCAACAACATTTAAGAAGCTCAACACCATCCAGGACAAAGCAGCCCGCTTGATTGGCACCTCATCCACCACCTTAAACATTCACTCCCTCCACCACCGGCGCATTGTGGCTGCAGTGTGTACCATCTACAAGATGCACTGCAGCAACTCGCCAAGGCATCTTAGGCAGCACCTCCAAAACCCGTGACCTCTACCACCTGGAAGGACAAGGGCAGCAGGTGCATGGGAACACCACCACCTGCAAGTTCCCCTCCAAGTTACACACCATCCTGACTTGGAAGTATATCGCCATTCCTTCATCGTTGCTGGATCAAAATCCTGGAACTCGCCCCCTAACAGCACTGTGGGAGTACCTTCACCATATGGACTGCAGCAGTTCAAGAAAATGGCTCACCAGCACCTTCTCAAGTGCAATTAGGGATGGGCAATAAATGCTGGCCTTGCCAGCGACGCCCACATCCCATGAACGAATAAAAAAAAAGCCCCCCCGCTTGGGCCATTGCAACAACAACAACTTACATTTATATAGCACCTTCAATGTAGTAAAACATCCCAAGGTGCTTCACAAGAGCAATTATCAGACAAAATTTGACACCGAGCCACGTAAGGAGATTTTAAGACAGGTGACCAAAAGGTTGTTTTTATGGAGCGTCTTATAGGAGGAGGGAGAGGTAGAGAGATGGAGAGGTTTCGGGAGCGAGTTCCAGAGCTTAAGGCTTAGGCAGTTGAAGGCATGGCAGCCAATGGTGGAGCGCCTAAAATCAGGGACGCGCATGAGCCCAGAATTGGAGGAGCGCAGAGATCTCAGAGGGTTGTAGGGCTAGAGGATGTTACAGAGATAGGGAGGGGCGAGACCATGGAGGGATTTGAAAACAATGATGAGAGTCCGGGAGCCAATGTAGGTCTGTGAGCACAGGGGCTTGGTGCGAGTTAGGATACGGGCAGCAGGCTCTTGGATGAGTTCAAGTTTACAGATGAGCTCATGTGCTCGATCATCAGCTCTCGAGAGATCCAGACTGTCGTGCGCCTGCTGCTGCCAGGGATCTGGCCAAAGCTGCCATGTCGGAATGGACAAAGACAATGACCAAATACACCCACTCCAAGTTAAACTCCATTATGCACTGAAAATCACCTTTGGCAATAAAACGCCACATCACACCGTCCCCTGCTGCAAAGGAACATAGGGACTAGGGCATCAAAGGTGGTGGTGAGGGTGTGGTTGAGCAGATCGGTAGCTGCAGAAATGTTGTGGTGAATGAAGGGCCAAAGGCTGGACAGTTGGGATTTCGTAATTGCAATTATAAGATAGTTGGGAGAGAGTTTTTTCCAGGGGCGGACACAGACGGAAGTAGGGTTGGGGCAGGGGAAAGGGGGATGTGGGTGGAGAGCAATACAAGGAAGTGGTCAGAGATGACCTTATCTGCAATTGACACGATGGGAGTCGCCAGGCTACGAGAGATGGCAAGGTCGAGGGGGTGGCCGTGTTTATGGGTTGGGAAGTTTACATAGAGGGAGAGATTAAGGGAGGACAGGAGGGTAGTGAACTCAGAGGAGAGAGAGCATGGTGAATTGAGATGGAGGTTGAAATCACCGAGGATGAGAAGTTGCTTGGTGCAGAGGTGAGGGAGGAAAGCAGTAGAAACATAGAAACATAGAAAAATAGGAGCAAGTGTAGGCCATTCGGCCCTTCAAGCCTGCTCCAGCATTCAATATGATCATGGCTGATCATCTATCTAAATACCATATTCCCGCTCTCTCTCCATACCCCTTGATGCATTTTGTGTCTAGAAATCTATCTATCTCCTTCTTAAATATATTCAGTGACATGGCCTCCACAGCCTTCTGTGGTAGAGAATTGCACAGGTTCACCACCCTCTGAGTGAAGAAATTTCTCCTCAACTCAGTCCTAAAAGTCCTACCCCGTATCCTGAGACTGTGACCCCTCGTTCTAGACCCCCCAGCCAGGGGAAACATCCTCCCTGCATCCAGTCTGTCTAGCCCTGTCAGAATTTTATACGTTTCAATGAGTTCCCCTCTCATTCTTCTAAACTCTAGTGAATACAGGCCTAGTCGACCCAATCTCTCCTCATACGACAGTCCTGCCATCCCAGCAATCAGTCTGGTGAACCTTCGCTGCACTCCCTCTATGGCAAGTACATCCTTTCTTAGGTAAGGAGACCAAAACTGCACACAGTACTCCAGGTGTGGTCTCACCAAGGCCCTGTATAACTGTAGAAACACATCCTTGCTCCTGTACTCAAATCCTCTTGCAATGAAGGCCAACATACCTGATGTGCCTTCAATAACTCAAAGACAAGGATTTTAAAGGATTCAACTAAAGGCTTTTAATCACTAAGAACATAGCAGCATAGCAGGTCTTCCCACATCGGGTTCGTCTGGTAGTGAATGACTCATGCAGCTCCGGAGACCTTTATATGGCAAAAGACAGGGGCGTAGCCAATACACACAATAGTAACAAAGGGGTGTGGTTCACACAATACAAGCAGGTAAAATACAAGCAGGTCTGATGAAGGCATATTTCATCACATTCACCCCTTCTACAGATTTAGTCTGTCCGGGGGTGTGATAGTCCTTCCTGAACGTCGCAACAGTACCTCGGGTTCCGACCGGGAGTCCGTGGTGCCCTCCTGGGCATACCCACGTGCTGGGGGTGTTGCAGGTACTTCTGGGGGTGGTGAGGATACCTCTGGGGATGGTGGAGGTTCTTCTGGGGGTGGTGGTGATGGGTCGTTGTCGTCGCTTCCTGCCGAGGCGAGGTCCTTTATGGACACGGTGTCTTCACGCCCGTCGGCGTGCTTGACGTACGCGTACTGTGGGTTTGCGTGGAGTAGGTGTACTGCCTCCACAAGGGGATCCATTTTGTGGCCCCTCACATGCTTCCGTAACAGGACTGTCCCTGGGGTGGAGAGCCACGAGGGTAGGGATACTCCTGAGGTTGATTTGCGGGGAAAAACAAACATCTTCTCGTGAAGAGTGGCGTTAGTAGCAGTACACAGTAGCGACCTTATCGAGTGGAGTACGTCTGGTAGGACCTCCTGCCAGCGGGAGGTAGGGAGGCCTTTAGACCTTAGTGCTAAGGTGACCGCCTTCCACACTGTCGCGTTCTCCCTCTCCACTTGCCCATTACCCCGGGGGTTATAACTAGTGGTCCGACTCGTGGCTATCCCCTTCGACAGCAGGTATTGGCGCAGTTCATCGCTCATGAACGACGCCCCCCTGTCAGTGTGGATGTAGTTAGGCATGCCAAACGTGCAAAACAGGTTGCCGAGGCACTTGATGACCGTGGCACTGGTCATATCTGGGCAGGGGTAGGTGAATGGGAAGCGGGAGTACTCGTCCACAGTGTTGAGAAAGTACACATTGCAGTCGGTGGAGGGGAGTGGTCCCTTGAAATCTAAGCTCAGGCGCTTGAATGGCCGTGTAGCTTTGATCAGGTGGGCTCGGTCGGGTCTGAAAAAACGGGGCTTGCATTCCGTACAGGTGCGGCAGTCCCTGGTCATAGACCGGACCTCCTCGATGGAATAGGGCAGGTTACGGGATTTTATAAAGTGGAATAGCCGGGTGACCCCCGGGTGGCAGAGGCCATTGTGGAGGCCCTGTAGCCTGTCCCCCTGGATGCTGGCACACATCCCTCGTGATAGGGCGTCGGGGGATTCGTTGTGGGCCCCCAGCCTATATATTATGTCGTACTCAAACGTGGAGAGTTCGATCCGCCACCTGAGAATTTTGTCGTTCTTGATCTTCCCCCTCTGTTTGTTGTTAAAGATGAAGGCTACCGACCGCTGGTCGGTAAGCAGGGTGAAGCGTTTGCCGGCTAGGTAGTGCCTCCAGTGCCGCACTGCCTCCACTATGGCCTGGGCCTCCTTCTCTACCGAGGAGTGCCTGATCTCGGGCCCTTGGAGGGCTCTTGAGAAAAAGGCTACAGGCCGCCCATCCTAGTTGAGGGTGGCTGCTAAAGCGAAGTCGGACGCATCGCTTTCGACCTGGAAAGGATGTTTTCGTCCACTGCCCGCAGCGCGGCCTTCTCAATGTCGTGTTTAATGCTGTTGAAGGCGACGTGGGCCTCGGCTGTGAGCGGGAAGGACGTTGATTTCAGGAGGGGACGGGCCTTGTCGGAATAATTGGGGACCCATTGGGCGTAATAGGAGATGAACCCCAGGCACCTTTTCAGGGCCTTGGGAGAGTTTGGTAGGGGTAGCTCCCGTAGGGGGCGCAATCGGTCGGGGTCCGGACCGATTTCCCCGTTTTCCATCACGCAGCCCAGGATACAGAGGCGCGTGGTGCTAAAGACACACTTATCCTCGTTGTAGGTGAGATTGAGTCTGAGGGCGGTTTTCAGAAATCTCGCGAGGTTCGAGTCGTGGTCTTGCTGGTCGTGGCCGCAGATGGTGACGTTGTCTAGGTATGGGTAGGTGGCTGTTAACTGGTTCTCATCGACCATGCGGTCCATCTCCCGCTGGAAGACCGAGACCCCGTTCGTTACCCCAAAGGGGACTCTGAGGAAGTGGTAGAGACGTCCGTTCGCCTCGAAGGCGGTGTATGGACGGTCCTCCGGCCTAATGGGGAGCTGGTGGTATGCCGATTTTAGGTCGATGGTGGAAAACACCCGGTATTGCGCGATTTGGTTAACCATATCCGCTATGCGGGGCAGAGGGTAGGCGTCTAGCTGGGTGTATAGATTAACCGTCTGGCTATAATCTATCACCATCCGCTTCTTTTCGCTACCCTTAACTACTACTACCTGGGCGCGCCACAGGCTGGTACTGCATTCGATGATACCCTCCCGCTTGAGTCTTTCTACTTCCGACGCAATGAACCGTCTATCCTCCCAGCTGTACCGCCTACTCTTGGTCGCTATGGGTCGACAGTTGGGTGCGAGGTTGGCAAACAGAGAGGGCGGCTTGACCTTCAGGGTAGCCAGACCGCACACTGTGAGGGGCGGCTGGGACCCACCGTAGGTAAGCGTGATACTTTGGTGGTGGCACTGGAAGTCCAGACCCAAGATCACGCTCACACAGAGATCTGGCATTATCAGTAGTTTAAAATCTCTGTAATCATTGCCTTTTACCGACAACATAACGGCGCAGAAACCTGTAATTTTTGAGGTATGAGTCTTATCGGCCATGGCGATTTTGCCCTGTGTGGGGACTATCGTTAGAGAAAGTCGTTTTACCAGGCTAGGATGAATAAAGCTTTCGGTGCTCCCGCAGTCAATCAAGCATTTAACCTTGTTCCCGTTTACCTCTATGTCCATCATCGATTTAGACAACGGATGTGGCCTGGATTGATCCACTGTGATCGAGGCCACCAGTGGGTCCTGGAGGTCCGTGTAGTCGGGGCAAGATGGTGGACTCCATGAGGGTGGACAAGATGGCTTCCAAGATGGCCGCTCCCACGGCGCGCACGCGGCAGTGGTGGAGTTGGAGGCGGGGTTCCCTCTGCAGACTTTGCTGAAATGTCCTTTCTTCCCGCATTTAAAACAGGTGGTGCCCTTCGCTGGGCACAGATGCCTGGAGTGTTTGTCCTCACCGCAGAAGTAGCATTTCGGGCCCCGATGCATCGCGGCAGTAGTGGGGCTCCTGGGTGGAGGCTGGGGCTCCGATGGTGCTGGGCTGGCCTGAGACCTGGGAGGTGAAGATGGCTTCCAAGATGGCGGCCCCCACGGCGCGCACGAGGCGGAGTGGGCCGCGTGGCCTGGGGAACAGGATTCAGGGTTCCTCTGGGCCATATCCAGCGATCGCGCTATATCTATAGCCTGTTTTAAGTCCAGTCCCTCCTTTTCAAACAGTTTCTGCCGAATATAATTTGAACTGAGGCCCGCAATAAGGGAGTCTCGAATCAGCTCCTCCGTGTACACGATGGCAGACACGGCCTTACAGTTACAGTCTCTGCCCAGTACTTTTAGGTTTAGTATAAAGTCCTCTAGTGACTCACCATGCCGCTGCGTGCGAGTAGTCAGAAGATGCCTGGCGTACACCACGTTTATTGGCCGTGCGTAGTGGGCCTTCAGGATGGTGCAGGCCTCCTCGTAGCTGGTGGCATCTTGGATGAGAGGGGAGATCCGATGGCTCACCCAGTTTCGCAGGATTCCCAGTTTCATGTCTCCGGTAGCGGTTTCGGCTGCGGCTATGGCAGTGGATGAGTTTACATATTTCATCACAATACCATTTGCCTTCCTAACTGCTTGCTGCACTTGCATGTTTGCTTTCAGTGACTGGTGTACAAGGACACCCAGGTCCCTTTGTACATCAACATTTCCCAATCTATCACCATTTAAATAATACCGAGTTTCTGTTTTTCCTACCGAAGTGGATAACTTCACATTTATCCACGTTATACTGCATCTGCCATGTATTTGCCCACTCACTCAACTTGTCTAAATCGCCTTTGTTGTGTATGTAACCTGTTCCACCTTAAGAGAGCTTAAGCCTGTTCCACCTTAAGAGATGTACTACTTTCTCAGGCTGCTGTAGACGTAATACCGGGGGTGAACACACCGGTATATAAGCACTGTGCAGTAATCTTGTATTCAGTGTTGTCCCTACCTCCAACCAGTAAAGACCTGTTTTATTGTTACTGATTAAGTCTGAGTATTAATTACTTGAACAACTCACAGACTTAACACTGGCGACGAGTCAGGTTCTTACCCTGCGGCAGTCACTCCACGGCAGCTTCGTCCACAGCCAGGACGTTGCAGAGAGGTTTCCACCCTCTCCACCCCACTGGAAGACATCCTGACCTCGGAGCCTCCATCGGCGACCGTCAGCTTCTTCTCCAGCTTGGTGGTGGGTAAGCCGTTGTCTGAGCCGGGCAGCGACGCGACAGGCAGTCCACCGCGTTGGCCGCACGAACGGGGCTGGGGGAGCCGGAAGAATAGGGCGCGAGAGCCGCTTCGAGCGGGAGGCGTTTCAACAGAGCGATCGCATCTCCTGATAAGGGCCGAGAGCCGCGAGAGCGATCGCATCTCCAGATAAGGGCCGCACTCGGGCGATCGCGGCGAAGATAAGGGCCGCACTCGGGGCTGAAGGGAGACGGCGTCGGGGGACGGGTGAAGACCGCCAAGCGCGGGAAAACCGCCATTTTGTGGGCGGAGGACGACGGCAAGAGCGGGAAGCCGCCATCTTGGATAGCAGTAAAAAAAAAAAATCTGAGAAATTGCAAATCTGATAAAGTACTACAATGCCTAAACACGGGAATATTAACAACTTTGATAGTGACATCGAAGATTGGGCCATATATGTTGAACGAGTTAAAAATTATTGTAAGGCCAATAAAATTCGTGAGGCTGATAAAGCACTAACATTATTAAATTTAATGGGTGCGAAGACATACGGGCAATTGAAACACCTGTTATCACCAGATGAACCGGCGGATAAGACGTTCGATGAGATTGTTACTGTCCTGAAAGATCATCTAAACCCCACGCCGCTGATGCTAGCGGAACGATTTAAATTTTACGACAGAAGGCAGCTACAGCATGAAAGCAATGCTGAATATTTGCTGGAATTGCGTAAATTAGCGAAATATTGCCAGTTTGGAACGGGACTGACAGATGCACTACGAGACAAATTTGTGTGTGGTTTATTTAAACAGGATACACAAAAGCGACTGCTCGAGGAGAATGAGCTGACGCTTGAGAAGGCGGTCACTATGGCAGCAGCACACGAAGCCGCAGCGAGAGGCACGGCAGTAATGCAGCTACGGTCACCGGAGCTCAGTGCACACAAATTGGGTGTGAGTTCTGGCAGATGTTATCGTTGTGGAAAGACAACGCATGATCAGAACCAGTGTTGGTTTGAAAACCAAGAATGTAGAACTTGTGGTAGGCTTGGACATATAGCTAGAGTATGCAGGTCAGGGAAGAAGACCAGCAACAAGAAGTCACCGCAAGGAAAATACGCAAAAGTACACAAGGTGGCCGAACAGGAGTCCGATTCAGACGCTAGCAGTAATGAACTGGCTGGCTTAAGCAGTATTGAACTGGCTAGCTTAAGGGTACTCAACGTTGGTAAGGGTGCAGACCTCCAGACAATTTGGGTTACTCTTCAGATAGAAGGAGTCCAAGTAAAACCAGTAAAGACCTGTTTTATTGTTACTGATTAAGTCTGAGTATTAATTACTTGAACAACTCACAGACTTAACAGCCTTGAAGCCTCTTTGCATCCTCCTCACAACTCACAATCCCACCTAGTTTCTTGTCGCCAGCAAACTTGGAAATATTACATTTGGTTCCCTCATCCAAATCATTGATTATATATTGTGACTAGCTGGGACCCAAGCACTGATCCCTGTGGTACCCCACTTTAACTGGTAGAATAGATAAGGGATGCAGTGGGGAAAGAGTTAAACCGACATTGCTGGCAGTTTCACTGAATGGTGTAATAAAGACCATACTTTGCAGTATGTCACCGTGAAAAAGATCCATTTATTCCTACTCTCTGTTTCATGTCTGTTAACCAATTTTCAATCCATGCCAGTATATTACTCCCAATCCCATGTGCTTTAATTTTGCACACTAACTTCTTATGTGAGACTTTATCAAAGGCCTTCTGAAAATGCAAATACACCACATCCACTGGTTCTCCCTTGTTGTGGAGTATTTTAAACCAACACTCGACACAAGGGCCCAGAAATTCGGGTCGGGAGCTTCCCGCAGGTGCAAGCCCCCGATCTGCACTTACCTTGCGCGCCGGCCGTTGAGCTCTGGGCCCCCGTGGAATTCCGATCCGGGGCCTGGTCCAGCTGCCGGCGCACAGTGCTTGCGTATCCCAGGGGCGCAGTTAGTTCGATGCGTCCCCTGGGATCATGTGGGCCATGGGAAGCCAATCAGAGCAGGGAATGCTCCATTCATAAGTCTGACAGGAAGTGCTGTCAAGCCTTATAAATACTACGGCCCCAAAATAGCACTAAATCGTCAAATACATTTTTTTTTAAATCACATTTTTTAAATAAACTATAAATTACATTAAATAACTATTTTAAACAATAATTTAAATTTTTGAAAAAAATAATTTTATTTTCTAACGGGGCTAAAAATAAACTTACCTTGCTTTAAAGTATTTAAAAATAATAAACCTATGGAAAAAATGTTTTAATTTTAATTAATTCACCACTTACCTTGTAAAAAGCAGGCCTTACGCCTGCTTTTTATATTTCTAAATTTTGCAGGCTTACCCGCCCAGGAAAACCTGTAAAAAAAAACTAAGTTTGATGCGCACGCGCAGCCTCTCCCGCGCACGCGTTCGACCTCTGAACCTCTTCATTCAGAGGAACGGAAGTGCCGGTATCCCGCGCATGCAGGAAACCGGCACTTCCACTGGGCCTACGGGTGAGTACCCCGTGCGTACTCACCCGTGGAGACCCGAATTTCTGGGCCAAGGTTTTAGATCGATAGTCAAGTTGTCTTTATTGCACTGGTGGGGAAACAGTCTGCTCTGTCTTAGCCAGATCTTTCCAAATTGTCACAGCAAACACTACACTCTTATACATTGCAATACACATGGCCATCTCATGCACAATTCATTCCTGCCACCCGATTGGATCCCGGCCCACATGCATCTTCACTGATTGGTTGCCTATGCCGCGTTACATTAAAGTACCGCCTTTATTATCGAAAAAGTATATGTCCGTTATCTCTCAAGCTGTTGTTGCACCAATGACCTTTGTTTATGCCAAATGGGGTCTCATCAACATTGTACTTCTGGTTCATTGTCCTCCTTTCCTGCCTCTCTAGGCCTCTTTCATTGTTTTACTTTCCTGCCAGAACAGAACTTACATCCTCTTAGGCCTCTTATGGTTCCATGTCTGGCTATGTTATCTCCACTGCCAATTCAGCAACTTAGAGAAAGCTTACTACTGCACAGTATGGTCTTTATTACACCATTCAGTGAAACTGCCCTGCCTTCGATCTATTTCATTTCCTTTCCAGTTTTGAAAAAGGGTTCACCCGAAACGTCGACTCTAATTTCTCTCCACGGATGTTGCCTGGCCTGCTGAGTTTTTCCAGCATTTTCTGTTGTTATTACTCTCTCTCACCCTGGCCGTTGCCCCTGGTATGGCTCTCATCTTTGCTCCCTTAAGTCCAAGGGACGCAGACTTGAACGGATATGGTGGACAACTGGTTTAGCATTATACGGTCCTTCTCTCGTCTGCCAAAACTGCTCATTATTCCAGGATCATTCTAGAATGCAAAGGTAAACCCCGGCTTCTATTCTCTACTGCTAACCGTCTTCTTAAACCCCTCTCCCCTGTCTCCTCCACCCTCACCTCCAACAACAAGTGCGAGGAGCTCATGGACCTCTGTCTCCAAGATTGAGACCATCCGATCAGTTGCCTCTGCCACTTCCCTTCTTTCTTCTAGCCCACCGGGCCAAAATTCTTCTAAGGTTCCCCCTTGCCCTAGCCCTGAACTCGCATCTTTCTCCAGTTTCTCTCCGATCTTCCCTCTTGATCTCTCCATGCTCATCTTGTCCATGAGATCTATTTCCTGCTCCCTCAACCCTATTCCAGCTAAACTGCTGACCACCCAACTTCCTTTACTGGCTCCCATGTTAGCTGACATTGTTAACAGTTCTCTCTCCTCAGGTACTGTCGCCCTCTCCTTCAAATCTGCCCTCTCCTCAAAAAACCAACCTTTGACCCCTCCATCCTTGCAAACTACCACCCCATCTCCAACCTCCCTTTTCTCTCCAAAGTCCCCGAACGTGTTGTCGCCTCCCAAATCCATGCCCATCTTTTCCGCAACTCCATGTTTGAATCCCTCCAATCAGGATTCCGTCCCTGCCACAGTACCGAAACGGCTCTCATCAAAGTCACAAATGACATCCTTTGTGACTGTGACAAAGGTAAACTATTCCTCCTCATTCTTGTCGGCCTGTCTGCAACCTCTGACACGGTTGACCACTTCATCCTTCTCCATCGTCCAGCTGGGTGGGACTGCACTCGTCTGCTTCATTATTTATCTAATCGTAGCCAGAGAATCACCTGCAATAGCTTCTCCTCCCGCTCCCACATTGTTACCTCTGGTGTCCCCCAAGGATCTATCCTTGACACTCCTCATTTCTCATCTACATGCTGCCCCTCGGCGACATCATCCAAAAACACAGCGTCAGTTTCCACAAGTACGCTGACAACACCCAGCTCTCCCTCACCACCTCTTCTCTCGACCCCTCCACGGTCTCTAAATTGCTTGTCTGACTGGATGAGCAGAAATGATCTCCAATTAAATATTGGGAAGACCGAAGCCATTGGCTTCGGGCCCCGCCACAAACTCCGTTCCCTAGCCACCAACTCCATCCCTCTCCCTAGCACCTGTCTGATGCTTAGCCAGACTGTTCGCAACCTTGGTGTCATACTTGACCCTGAAACGAGCTTTCGACCACATAGCCGCAGCATAACTAAGACTGGCTATTTCCATCTCCGTAGCATCACCCGCCTCCGCCCTTGCCTCCGCTCATCCGCTGCTGAAACCCTCATCCATGCCTTTGTTACCTCTGGACTTGACTATTCCAACACACTCCTGGCCGGCAACCCACGTTCTCCTCTCAGTAAACTTGAGGTCATCCAAAACTCGGCTGCCCGTGTCCTAACTCGCACCAAGTCCTGTTCACCCATCACCCCTGAGCTCGCTGACCGACATTGGCTCCTGGTTAAGCAACACCTTGATTTTTAAATTTTCATCCTTGTTTTCAAATCCTTCCATGGCCTCACCCCCCCTAACTCTGTAATCTCCTCCAGCCCCACAACCCTCCCCCGCCCCGCGAGATATCTGCGTTCCTCTAATTCTGCCCTCTTGAGCATCCCTGATTATAATCGCTCCACCATTGGTGGCCGTGCCTTCAGCTGCCTCAGCCCTAAGCTCTGAAATTCCCTCCCTAAACCTCTCTACCTCTCTACCTTTCTTTCCTCCTTTAAGACGCTCCTTAAAACCTACCTCTTTGACCAAGCTTTTGGTCATCTGCCCTAATATCTCCTTATGTGGCTCAGTGTCAAATTTCTGTCTTATAACACTCCTGTGAAGCACCTTGGGACGTTTTACTACGTTAAAGGTACTATATAAATACAAGTTGTTGTTGAACAGGAGTAGGCCATTCAGCCGCTCAGCCTGTTCTGCCATTCAATTAGATTGTGGCTGAACTGTATCTTAACTCCATCTATATAACAACAGAAAATGCTGGAAAAACTCAGCAGGCCAGGCAACATCAGTGGAGAGAGAAAGAGAGTCAACGTTTCAGGTCGAAACCCTTCGTCAGGACTGAAAAATACACAGGAAATGAAACCGATTAAAAGGCCAGTTTGGGGGCTGGGAAATGGGAATGAAAGAACAAAAGAGAAGTGAAGAGACATTAAGAGGTATTCAAAACGAGACGAGATGGTGATAGGACTAGTAAAGAGACAAAAGACGGCTCTAGATGAGGTGTGAAATACGCTGGCAGAATGAGAGACAGCTGCCATGTGGGAGAGAAAAAAAGGGGGAAGGGCACAAAACAAAGGTGTGGATAAAATATATATAAAAATGTAACAGGGGCCGAGGTTATGATCTGAAATTGTTGAACTCGATATTGAGTCCGGAAGGCTTTAAAGTGCCTAATCGGAAGATGAGGTGCTGTTCCTCGAGCTTACGCTGGGTTTCCGTGGAACAATGCAAGAGCCCGAGTACGGTGAGGTCTGAGTGGGAATGGGGCAGTTAATTAAAATGACAGGCGATCGGAAGCTCGGGGTCACCTTACGGACTGAACGGAGGTGTTCCGTGAAGCGGTCACCCAATCTGCATTTGGTCACCCCAATGTACAGGAGACCACATCGTGAGCAGCGAATACAGTATACTAGATTGCAAGAAGTACAAGTAAATCGCTGTTTCACCTGGAAGGGGTGTTTGGGGCCCTGGACAGTGGGAAGGGGGGAGGTAGAAGGGCAGGTGTTGCATCTCCTGCGCTTGCACGGGAAGGTGCCGGGCGAAGGGGAAGGGGTGCTGGGGGTGATAGAGGAGTGGACTAGGGTGTCTCGGAGAGAGCGGTCCCTACGGAATGCTGAAAGGGGAGGGGAGGGGAGGGGAAGATGCGTTTGGTGGTGGGATCACTTTGGAGGTGGCGGAAATGGTTGAATTTGGCGGCTGATGGGGTGAAAGGTGAGGACAAGGGGAACCCTATCGTGGTTCCGGGAAGGAGGGGCAGGGGTGAGGGCAAAAGTGCAGGAGATAAAACGGACACCGTCGTGGGCCATGTCAACCACGGTAGCGGGGAATCCTCGGTTGAGGAAAAAGGACTTAACTCCATCTACTCGCCTGGGTTCCGTATACCATGATACCCTTACCAAACAAAAATCTATCAATCTCCATTTCAAAATTTTCAATTGACCCCCAGTCTCAACAGCTTTTTGGGGGGGGTAGAGAGTTGCAGATTTCCACTACCCTTTGTGTGAAGAAGTGCTTCCTGACATCACCCCTAAATGGCCTGGCTCTAATTTTAACGTTGTGCCCCCTTGTTCCTGGACTCCCCCACTAGAGGAAATGGTATCTCTCGGTCTCCCCTATGAAGTCATTTAATCATCTTAAACACCTCAATTATATCACCCCTTAATCTTCAATACTCAAAGGGGAAATACAAGCTTAATCTATGCAACCATTTAGAACTGAGATGAGGAGAAATTTCTTCAGTCAGACGGTTGTGAATCTTTGGGATTCTCTACCCCAGAGGGTTGTGGATGCTCAGTCGTTGAGTATATTCAAGGATGAGCTCGATAGATTTTTGTACGCTAAGGGTATCAAAGGATATGGGGATTGGGCAGCAAAGTCGAGTTGAGGTTAAAGATCAGTCATAATCTTATTGAATGGTGGAGCAGGCTCGAGGGGCTGTATGGCCTACTCCTGCTCCTATTTCTTATGTTCTTAACAGGTCCTCACCATCTTAACACAAAAGCAAAATACTGCGGGATGCTGGAAATCTTAAATAAAAGCAGAAAATGCTGGAAACACTCAGCAGGTCGGGCAGCAACTGTGGAGAGAGAAACAAAATTAACGTATCGATGACCTTTCATTCAAGTTCTGATGAAAGCTCATTGACCTGAAACATTAACTTTGTTTCTCTCATCATTTTAACAGTTTTAGCCCCCGGGTTTCATTCTACAATGGAGCTGTGGCTCAGCTGGTAGCACTCTTGCATCGGAGTCAAAAGAATGTGGGTTCATAGTCCCACTCCCTGAGACTTGAGCACAAAAATCCAGGCTGACCTCCAATGCAGTACTGAGGGAGAGCTGCACTATCGGAGGTGCCGTCTTTCGGATGAGGTGTTAAAACCGAGGGCCCATCTGCTCTCTCAGGTGGACGAAAAAGATTTCAGGGCATTATTTTGAATAAAAGCAGAGGAGTTATCCCCGGTGTCCTGACCAATATTTATCCCTCAATCAACATCACTAAAACAGATTATTTGGTCATTACCACATTGCTGTTTGTGGGAGCTTGCTGTGTGAAAATTGGCTGCCACATTTCCTACATTATAACAGTGACTATATCCAAAAATACTTTTCTTTTGAAAGCAATTAATTTCTATGATGTTGCATGGGGGGCGGGGGGGTTAAATAGTTCAATACCTACTTGCCAACACGGGTAGGATCATGACCAACAAAATAATCAGCAACCTGTAGCGCAGCTCGCCTTGTGCCATGACCACCGTGAGCCGCGGCTTCGTCCCAACGCCTCAGCGTCATTTCAAACTTCCCTCCACGCCGTTGCTAAGCGACCGACGCGCCGACCTGACCCAATCGGAATGTGAGGCGGCAGTTCAACCTCTGCCCCGGAAATACTTTAGGCGGCCCCTCCCCCTCAACAGCTGTGTGCGCTTTAAATAGTTCCGTCTGTTCAACACAGTGCGAAATATATATATAGATACACATATTAGCTAGAGTGACCAGCCGATTTCAGATTTCTTTATAGTTTAATCCTTTTTTTAAATGATAACTCATATCAACGAAAATTATTATTCCGCATCGGCACCCAAAACTTGCGACGGAGTCGTGAGCCGCGCGCAACCGAACTTGAAAATTCTGTGAACCAATGACGCGCGGTATGAGGATGATTGACAAGTGAATCATCCAATGGACGTCGAGGATGAGCTGAAGCGGCTCCGCCCCATTTATTCGGGGGGCGGGGCCACACTATCAAGCGAGAGTGAGCGGCAGTCGCGCTGTTTCTGCTACAACAGAGCCGGGGCTTGTCGGCTGGAGACGGTGGTGTGTGTGTGAGAGATAAGAGGCAACCTGGGTAGGCCGGCCTTGGCACGTACGACCCGAAGCACTTGGTCCTGTCACACCGCTCGCAGGCAACAACAACAAAAGAAGAAGAAGGGAGACATGCCGAAGGAAAAGAAATCCACAGGTGGGTGTGTTGGAAATCGGCGTGTGGGCTGTTTCTGTGTCTCTTCATGCTGTCAGCGTTGGGCGGGCGAGAGGGAGCGGAGATCTTGCCCTCTTGTGATGAGAGGCTTTTCTTCACGGTCACTTCTAACGAGGAGTGCTGGAAGGCGACTGAAGTAAGGCTTCTTGTTGTCATAAGAGACGGACCAGACTAGGCCTTGAAGCGCAGTCTGTCAAGGAAAGGAGGGGAAAGCACACACAGAAAAAGCCATACGCTTTTCAGTCTGCCCTGGAAAGCATTAATGAAGCAGCTGTCTGGAAATGAACACATTTCTTTGTCTATACGCAAACCTGGGGGTCGTAAAGCGTTTTTGTAAATTGGAATATAATTTAGTTCCCAAATATAATTGGCAGTTTTTTTAAGTACCATATACAATGAATCCCGTGTCCAGTGGTGTTCACCTGAATTGCACCTGCTCTACTCTACGCAGACATTTTAGTAAGGACCTCTGGTGCAGCCAGTTGTGGTCAGCCTGAAGTGACAATGTTAAATGAATAATGGTAGCGGTCTTTATCTGAGATATCAGGCAGGTATGGAATATATGATCCATGATGATGATTACTAATTCAATTGGACTTTTGTTTTGGGCATAATGAGCTGTGAGTACTTTATGAATACCAGCAGCATCCTGAGGTTATATTTCAGTTTTTTCGTCCTTTTTGAGGTATTTGTCACTGTTGTGCACTTTTTTGAAGGCTTTTTGAATTCTTCGTGGGTAGGATGGTACGATATGAATTGCAGCTGACTGATGTTTATCCTGCAGGTACACAATATTACATGACACTTGAGGTATTCTTGCATGTTCTTCCCCAGAGCAGTTTACTAACTTTTGTGTCTAGGGCAGCTTGCATTTGTATTTTGCTATCGTACTATCAGCTTGCATTTTATGTACAATGAGAAAGCTGGGAGTAATTTAGCCAACAAAATGAATAATGGCTGCCAGTATGTTAGAAGACAACAACACAGACGAATGTTACAGCCTTGTATACATAGTAAAATATTTAACTTTTCCTCTATTAGGATGCACAGGTTTTTTACTTTTTGCAGAATTTTCCTATCTAAGTTTGTATCTCTGGTTGCTGCCTTAATTATGGCCACTGAATGTTTGTTTGGTTTTTTTTGGTGTGTTGTTCCACAATCTGTGGCTGGAAGGAAGGGATGTCTGTCAACATTACGACACGAAGCAAGGACATAACAGGCTCAGATGATCGGCAAAGAGAGTTGTTACTGGGAATTCATATCTGTTTTGCTGACTTACAACACTCTTATACATATGTCAATCAGAATGTTTTACCTTTGAAATATAGAAACAGGAATCGGCCATTCAGATGTGAAACATGTTATTTTACCAAATATAATTTATATATTTTCTTTGGTGCCTGTTACTAAAATATTACAGTAGCAGTTGTAAACAATAATATGGTAACAATTGTAAACAATCTTGCTTAATGATGAGTTGGTGCTGACTAGGGAGTGAAAATTGTTAGCATCATAGCGTAGGGAATTACTTGCAGGTACAAGACTATTGTGATGTTGTAAATTACACTTATAAATTGCATCTTTCCTGCTGGCATGTTGCAGATTTTTAGTTTGCAATTTTAAAAGTGCTGAATACCTTGTCATCTCTATGATACAGTGACTGCTTTAATACAATTTACTTATAGTCTTATTACCTCACTGAGTGTTATAAAATTCTGTTCATAGCCATCACAACAAATTAGTGACTATAATACTGAGTGTACCACTGAGTTCAGTTTTCTCCTCTGTCTGATCTTGGCTCTGCCAACACTTGCTTTAGCCAGGCCTGACTGCCTACTGTTCTGGAAGTTGAAAGCGTTGGCCCAGAAACTGGACACAGAACACAACCTTGATGTCATGCTAGGTTTGCATACTCTTTTACCTCCAGAGATCAATCCATATTGATGAGCTGAAAGTCAATTCTGTTTGGTGGCTGTAAGACTCCTTTCTGAAATGAGTTTGGCCAGTGTTGATCCAAGTCCTATGAATAAGAGGCCACAGCACAAACTGCACTAATTCAGATTTCTCATTGAGAGGCAATATGAATGTTTGCTGTAGGGAAATTGAATTTCACACTTGTGCAGTTAAGATCCTCTTCTGAGACTGGTGTTAAAACACGTTGTTGAGATATTTTAGAAAGAATATTACTTTTTTTTTTACGTGAGATACCTGATTTGGAACTGCTTGATGTTGACACTGAAAAGAGTTCCATTCCTTAGCGCGCACATTCCATATCTTCATGAGCACACACAATTCACCTTATTTAAAAAGGTGAAGAGAGAAGATAAATTAGCTGCAGAGGTTGTTCCAACCAAGAGAAAGATGACTCCCAATTGTAGCATTTATGTTGTGAAGAAACCTGACCGCGGAGCCATGAATGTTTTATTTTGCCAGATTTCTTTGGCAATATTTTCTCCTCCCTGCCTCTCCTAAAGGTATTGACGCCTTGCTGGGCATGGTTCCGATGGTGCTGGGTGCCCTTTGGGTTCATATATGAGCTTTGACGGTGAGTGTTGACGATAAATGTTGCTGCACTGGGCATCACGGCTAAGACTAACGTATCTTCACAAGTTGTCCACATGCGCACCTCATCTCTAATCGAGGGTGATGAAGTTTCCCTTTTGGCAAGGTTACTGTCTCTGCATCAAACTGAACCGAGAAAAACTGGTTGAGCCATTTGGCGACTGGAACTATGAATTGTAAAATGATTAAAGATTATAGACTTGTTGGAAGTCACGTTGCTGTTTGTACAATGTGTGAAGTTTTAGTAACTTTTTAATTTTAAGAAATGTGAAATGCAGTTGTAGATTCCAGGGATACGGAAAATTATTCTGTGTTGTATTTTAAAGGAAGCCGCAGCAATATGAATCTTTCCGACCTGGGTTATTGTTTGGGAGAGAGAGGTGGGTTTTACGGAAGCAATTTCTCTTCTCCGCCCCCCCCTCCCCCAACCAATGGATGCATATTTTCATTGTGCCATTTGTGTTGCCATGTATTTTTCTGAAGTTCTGGAGAAGTCAACATTCCTAATCAGTTTGTACTTTGACCCTGAATCCTCGTTGAGCATTATCCTCGCTGACCTATATTGGCTTCCTGTCCCTCAACAAATTGAATTTATAAGCCTTATCGAATCCCTCTGTGGTCTTGCTCCTTTCTGTCCTCCAGCCTTCTCCCTCCTGCACCCTTATGACCTCTGGCTCTGGCCTTTTGTGCATCCACCCCTCCCTCCGGTACCAGTGGTGGCAGAGTTTCCAGCTGCCTGACCCCAATGGGCACCAGGAGGGATGGGCACCAGGATGGAGTATGAGAAGGCAGAAACAAAGTGCGCAAAGGATTGGGAGAGACAGATAGCACTAGAGGAAGAAATAGTAAGATATTAGGTGGGGTCAGACTAAGGTTTACAGTGCATGTGTGTAAATGCACAAAGCATGGTAAATAAGGTTGGTGAGCTGCAGGCGCAAATAGCCACATGGGAATATGATGTCATGACGATAACTGAGACCTGGCTCAAAAAAGGACAGAGCTGGGAGAACGAAAACAGAGTGGAGGAATTTGGTGAGCGCAGGAATTTGGTGGAGAGGAGTAAGGCGGTTGAAATGTCTGACTGAAAAGGAGGAGTGGAGCCACATAACCCAAGGTCCCAAAGTTAATCTGCGGGAGAGCGAGATGAGCGACCGCAGATAAAGGTAGAGCCCAGAGGGAGCGCGAGCGTCGGGGAGCAAAGGAAGTGACATCAGCACAACGGAAGGAGCTGATTGGTGAGTAGCTGGTGTTTTTTTTAGTTTTCAGTTTATTTCTGTTAAGTTACTTTATAGTCTGTTAAGTAGAGGCAGGGCACCTCGGTCCTGTGGAATGCACATCTTGTGCCATGTGCGAACTCCAGGACGCTTCCCATGTCCTGGACAACCACATGTGCAGGAAGTGTCGTCAGCTGGAGGAGCTCAAGCTCCAGGTTTTGGAGCAATAGTGGTAGGGGATTCGATAGTTCGAGGAGTAGACAGGTGTTTCTGCGGCCACAGACATGACTCCAGGATGGTAAGTTGCTTCCCTGGTGCCAGGGTTAAGGATATCACCGAGCGGCTGCTGAACATTCTGAGTGAGAAGGGTGACCAGCCAGAGGTCATGGTCCATATCAGTACCAAAGACATAGGTAGAAAATGGGATGAGGGCCTGCAGGCAGATTTCAGGCAGCTGGGAAAGCGATTAAAAAGCAGGACCTCAAAAGGTAGTAATCTCTGGATTACTCCCGGTGCCACGTGCGAATGAGTATTGTGGTAAACCACTGTTGTTGTTTTGTTGTTGTTACACACTGTTGTACCTATGCATGCCTCAACATGTCTCGGCTGGCTCCACCCACACAGTCTTTTATGAGTAATTGATAGCGCATCAATTTTATTAGCAAAAACAAAATGTCGACATTTGCTGAACAGCAGGCTGCTGCACCGAACGCTGAACAGCAGGCTGCTGCACCAAACGCTGAGCAACAGGAGCTGCTGCGAGCCCTCAGACCAACATGCCTGGACCTAGACCCCCAAGAAGCGGGTTCGGCTACCAAATTCGCGCATTGGCTGCGTTGCTTCGAGGCCTACCTGCAAGCCTCAACTGTGACCCTGGACGAAAACAAGTTGGAAATCCTGGCCTCAAAGGTGAGCCACCAAGTTTATACAATAATCCAGGATACGACGACCTACGCGGCGGCTATCGGTCTGCTAAAAGGGCAATACGCACGCCCGGTAAATACGGTCTATGCCTGGCACCTCTTAAGATCCCGCAGACAGCAGCCCGGGGAATCGGTGGAGGCCTTCCTACGGGCACTACGGATACTCGGCCGAGACTGCGACTGCAAAGAAGCATCAGCCGCAGCACACACGGAGGGACTGATCTGAGATGCTTTCGTTGCGGGTCTAAGGTCCGACTACTCCCGGCAGAGACTGTTGGAAAAGGGAGAAATGGACCCGAGAAAGGCAGTGTCCCTCGCGCTCTCGCTCGACGCGGCCCACAGGAATATGGACGCCTTCTCCCCTAACCGCTCCGCAACGTGGACGCCACAACCTTGGGTCATGGGACCGCCACCTTCAACTGCTGCTGCGATGTCCAAGGCACAGAAATGTTATTTTTGTGGCCAGGCAAAACACCCCAGAGCACGCTGCCCGGCGAGAAACGCTACCTGCTCCGGCTGCGGGAAGAAAGGACACTATGTCAGTGCCTGCAAAGGTAAAACCGCTAACGCCAGCAGCGCCGCGTGCGAACCGTGGGGGCAGCCATCTTGTCCGCCATCTTGGACTCCCCCAGCCGCGTGGGGATCGGGACCATGGGCGCCGCCATTTTGTCCGCCATCTCAGACGTCTCCAACTTCAACCACGGGGGACCCGGCATCAACCACCGCCTCATCTGACGACCACATCGACTCGCTCGACCATACGCTGGCCTCCGTGACGCTGGACCAATCTCTCCCTCATCAACTGTCCAGGTCCATGATGGACATTAAGGTAAATGGCCGCGCCACTACCTGCCTTTTTGACAGCGGGAGCACGGAAAGCTTTATCCACCCCGACACGGTGCAGAGTTACTCTCTCCCGGTCCTGCCGACGCGACATCGGATCTCTTTGGCTTCCAAAGCCCAGTCAGCGGACGTCGGTGGCTACTGTGTAGTGACCCTTTCAGTAAGGGGCACAGAATACAAAAATTTTAAACTCCTGGTCCTGCCCCATCTTTGCGCTGCCGTTCTACTGGGGTTGGATTTTCAGTGCAACCTTAAGAGTGTCACATTAGCGTATGACGGACCCCTCCCCCCACTCACAGTCTGCAGCCAGCAGCTTTTAAATCGCCCGCCGCGCAACATTTGCAGCCTCTCCACCCTTAAAGGTCCCCCCCCCCCCCTCCTTGCTCGCTAATCTCACCCGCGACTGTAAGCCCATCGCTACCAAAAGCAGGCGTTACAGTGCCGGGGAATAGGAGCTTCATTAAATCCAAGGTAGCAAGACTCCTGAAGGAAGGGATTATTGAAAGTAGCACCAGCCCATGGCGAGCACAAGTGGTGGTAGTGAAGACTGGCGAAAAACAGCGCCTAGTTATTGACTACAGCCAGACGATCAATCGCTGCACCCAGCTAGATGCATACCCACTCCCCTGCATATCTGACATGGTCAATCAGATAGCACAATACCGGGTGTTCTCGACGATTGATCTGAAGTCGGCATACCACCAGCTCCCCATCAGGGCTGCGGACCGCCAGTACACAGCTTTTGAAGCTGACGGTCATCTCTACCACTTCCTCAGAGTTCCCTTCGGCGTCACCAACGGGGTTTTAGTCTTCCAACGGGAGATGGACCGGATGGTCGACCAGAACGTGCTCCAGGCCACTTTCCCCTATCTAGACAACGTCACCATCTGCGGCCGCGACCAGCAGGACCATGATAATCTAGAGAAATTCCTCCGTACGGCCCAGCGGCTGAACCTAACATACAACAAGGACAAATGTATGTTTCGTACCAAGCGCCTTGCCATTCTTGGCTGTGTAGTGGAGAACGGAGTCATCGGCCCCGACCCTGACAGGATGCGCCCCCTTATGGAGCTCCCCCTCCCCCACTGCCAAAAAGCACTGAAGAGAAGCCTAGGGTTTTTCTCTTACTATGCTCAGTGGGTGCCCAACTATGCGGACAAAGCCAGACCCCTCATCAAGTCCACCTCCTTCCCCCTGACAGCAGAGGCTTGTGCAGCCTTCACTCTCATAAAAGGAGATATTGCGAAGGCCACAATGCACGCAGTGGATGAGTCCATCCCTTTCCAAGTGGAGAGCGACGCATCCGACTTTGCCCTAGCTGCAACCCTTAACCAGGCGGGGAGACCCGTGGCCTTTTTCTCAAGGACCCTCCAGGGCCCCGAGATTCGACACTCCTCTGTCGAAAAGGAGGCCCAGGCCATTGTGGAAGCTGTGCGACATTGGAGGCATTACCTGGCCGGAAAACGATTTACCCTGCTCACTGACCAGCGTTCAGTAGCTTTTATGTTTAATAATAATCAGAGGGGCAAAATCAAGAACGACAAGATCTTGAGGTGGAGAATTGAACTCTCCACCTACAATTACGATATCTTGTACCGGCCCGGGAAACTCAATGAGCCCCCAGATGCCCTATCACGTGGTACATGCGCCAACGCGCAGGTCGATAGACTGAAGACCCTCCACAATGACCTCTGCCACGCGGGGGTCACCAGGTTTTTTCACTTCATCAAATCCCGTAACCTGCCCTACTCCATCGAGGAGGTCAGGACCATGACCAGGAACTGCCAAATCTGTGCCGAGTGCAAACCGCATTTTTATAGGCCAGACAGAGCAAGCCTGATCAAAGCCACGCGCCCCTTTGAACGGCTGAGCGTCGATTTTAAAGGGCCCCTCCCCCCCTCCAACCGCAATGTGTACTTCCTCAACATAATTGATGAGTACTCCCGTTTCCCGTTTGCTATCCCTTGCTCAGACATGACCAGTACCACGGTCATTAAATGTCTGAATGACCTCTTCGCCTTGTTCGGTTTCCCTAGCTATATTCATAGCGACAGGGGCTCATCCTTTATGAGCGACGAACTCCGGCAGTACCTGCTCTCGAGAGGTATCGCTACAAGCAGGACCACCAGCTACAACCCCCGGGGGAATGGCCAGGTGGAAAGGGAGAATGCGACGGTCTGGAAGGCAGTCCTTTTAAACTTGAAATCTAAGGGCCTTCCGACCTCTCGCTGGCAGGAAGTCCTCCCTGCGGCGCTCCATTCCATTCGGTCACTGCTCTGTACAGCCACCAATGCTACCCCTCACGAGAGAATGTTCTCCTTCCCCAGGAAGTCCACATCGGGGATCTCGTTACCGACATGGCTGACTTCTCCAGGACCCGCCCTACTGCGGAAGCATGTGAGGTCCCATAAGACGGACCCCCTGGTCGAGAGGGTGAGCCTCCTCCATGCCAACCCTCAGTATGCTTACGTGGTCTACCCGGACGGGCGGGAGGACACAGTCTCCATACGAGACCGCGCACCTTCGGGTGCTCCCGAAACCCCCCCCTCGCCATCCACCACTACCCACGCCTACCCCCAGTACGCTTACGTAGCGTACCCGGACGGGCGGGAGGACACAGCCCCCACACGAGATCTCGCACCTTTGGGTGCCCCTGAAACACTACCATTGCCATCCACCACTACCCACAACCCAACCCCGCTAGACGGCATGCCGCAGCCCCAGGACCCGTCATTGACCACCCAACCACTCAATGAGACGCCAGATTCAACGTTGGATGCTGCACCATCACCGCCGCCACCACGACGATCAGGACGGCATACAAGGCCACCTGATAGACTTACTTACACGAACCTTTAGTACACTTCACCCCGCCGGACTCAATTTTAAACAAGGGGTGAATGTGGTAAACCACTGGTTGTTGTTGTTGTTGTTACACACTGTTGTACCTATGCATGCCTCAGCACGTCTCGGCTGGCTCCACCCACACAGGCCCAGGTATAAAGGTGATTGACCTGCAGCCCCCTGCCTTCTTGGAACCCAGTCAACCACGAGAGGCATGCTCTGTTCTTTGCTAATAAAAGCCTTTAGTTACTCTCTTAACTCTCAGTCTTTTATGAGTAATTGATAGCGCATCAAGTATAGAAATAGGAGGATAGAGCAGATAATTGTGTGGCTGGAGAGATGGTGCAAGAGGGAGGACTTCAGATTCCTGGGGAATTGGGGCCGGTTCTATGGGAGGTGGGACCTATACAGGGCGGACGAGTTGCACCTCAACAAAGCCGGTACCAATATCCTCGCGAGGAGGTTTGCTAGTGCTGTTAAATTAAGTTGGCAGGGGGATGGGCACCAGGATGTAGCATTAGAAAGGAGAAACAAACTTGAAAATTCTGTGTACCAATGGCGCGTGGTGTGAGGATGATTTGAAACTCCCTCCCGAAATGCCGCGACCTCTCCATTTCTCTCCCCACCCCCAAAAACCTCCTTAATACCCACTTTATTGACCAAGCACCGTTCCTAGTGTTTCCTCCTGTGTCTGTTCATTTCTTAATCTATTCTATTTATCTTTTTTCCCCATCCTCTGTAAAATGTTTGGAACATCTATGTTAAAGGTGCTATTAAAATGCAAGTTGTTGTTGTAGTCCGGAATTAAGATACAGTATATGCAATGTATATGGGGAAACACCTTTGGCGAGCCACAAATTTAATATTAAAAAAACAAAACCCTTTTATTGCAGTTGTCCAAGACACCAGTCTTGCTAACTAAAATATTTCTGGTAGTCACAGCATGGTTACAGACATCTGCTTATCGTGTTAGTTATATCTTCATACAGATAAGCAAGCCCTGCCCGTGTAGACAGCCACGTTTCTCGACCTGACATCTGTCATAGGTGCTCTTCTTCTGCTTCATCTTAGTCGCTATCTCTTTCGTCATCCACAGAGCTCTGGTTTTGGTTGCCCTACCTTTCCCCCTCGTGGAAATATACCTCGACTGTACCCGAACCATCTCCTCTTTAAAGGCAGCCTATTGTTCATTACAGTTTTGCCTGCCGATCTTTGGATCTGGCCCGAGTACATTGGAATCATTCTCAACCCACTGCATTGGCCTTCCTCTAAGTATTTTTACTCCAGGTTGCTCCCTGTCCTTTTCCATAGTTAGTCTAAACCTTATGATACCATGATCACTGTTGCCTCAATGTTCCCCAACTGACACTTGCTCTACTTGACCCACCTCATTCCCAGAACCAGACCCAGCAATGCCTCCTTCCTTGTTGGGCTGGAAACGGACTGATCAAGAAAGTTCCCCCTCTTTGCCCTTTACACTATTACTATCCCAGTCTATATTAGGATAGTTGAAGTCCCCCATTATCACTATTCTATAGCTCTTGCACCTTTGTAATTTTGCTCCTCTATATCTTTCCCACTATTTGGTGGCCTATAGAATACGCCTAGTAGTGTAATGGCACCTCTATTGTTTCTCAATTCTAACCAAATGGATTCTATCCTTGACCCCTCCAGGACATCCTCTCTCTCTCCAGCACTGTAATATTCTCCTTAATCAATGCTGCCACCCCATCTCCTTTCTTCCCTTCCCTATCTTTCCTGAACACCTTATATCCAGGAATATTTAGTACCCAATCCTGCACTTTTTTGAGCCAGGTCTCCGTTATCGCCATGACATCATATTCCCATGTGTCTAAGTGTGCTTGCAGCTCACCAACCTTATTTACCACGCTTCGAGCATTCACACGCATGCACTGTAAACCCATCTTAGACCTCCTTGTATTCACTTAGTCTGACCCCACCAAATACCGGACTATTTCTTACTCTAGTGCTACCTGTCGCTCCCCACCCTTTGCGCACTTTGTTTAACTTTCTAATGCTACATCATGGTGCCCATCCCCCTTCTAACTTCGTTTAAACCCTCCCCAACAGCACCAGCAAAGGACATTGGTCCCAGCTCTGTGGAGGTGCAACGCATCCGGCCTGTACAGGTCCCAGCTCCCCCTATAGTCTGCCTGCAGGACCTCATCCCTCTCTGCCTTTGTCATTGGTACCGATATGGACTACGACCTCTGGCTGGTCACCCTCCTCCTTCAGAATGTTCTGCAGCCGCTCAGTGACGTCCTTAACCCTGCACCAAGGAGGCAACATACCATTCTGGAATCGCGTCTGCAGCCGCAAAAACGCCTGTCTGTTTCCCCAACTATCAAATCTTCTATCACTATTGGTTTCCGTATCTTCCCCCCACCCCCCCCCCCCACCCCAACCCCTGTGCAGCTGAGCCACCCATGGTGCCGTGGACTTGGCTCTGGCTGTACTCCCCAGAGGAACCATCGCCCTCACCATGTGCTGAATACTGGTTGGCGATCGAGATGCACTCTGGAGACTCCTACACTACCTGCCTGGTCTTTCTAGTCTGTCCGATGGTCACCCATTCCCTTTCTGCCTGCACACTCGTGTGCTGCGGGATGACCATCTCCTGAAACATGCTATCCAGGTAGCTCTTAGCCTCACGGATGCACTGCAGTGACACCAGTTGCTGCTCAAGCTTGGAAACCCGGAGCTCGAGCTGCTCCAGCTGAGTACACTTCCTGCACACGTGATTGTCCAGGACATGGGAAGTGCATTCTGCAGGACTGAGCTGCCCTGCTATGCCTTTATTTATTTGACTATTAACAAACTTTACAAAAACTAAAGACTAAGATGTACCTAATTCAAGTTATTAATATAATAGCAAAATACTGCGAATGCTGGAAATCTGAAATAACAACATTGAGCTTCCGGTCGCCTGTTGTTTTAATTCACCGCTTCACTCCCGCTCTGATCTCTCTGTCCTCGGCCTATTACATTGTTCCAATGAAGCTCAACGTAAGCTCGAGGAACAGCACCTCATCTTTTGATTAGGCCCTTTGTAGCCTGCCGGACTCGACATTGAGTTCAACAATTTCAGATAATTATCCCTGCCCCCATTTTTCATGCAGTATGATTTTTGCCACTCCCATTTGCAACATTTTATCTTTCCTGCCTCTTACAAAAGTACAGGATGTTCTTTCAATTCCTTCCTCCCCATCTAACCTCCTCCCTGTCTCTGCACCTGCTTAATATCTGTTACATCTCCAGCTTTTTCCAGTTCTGATGAAGGGTCCCAGACCTGAAACGTTAACTCTGTTTCTCTCTCCACGGATGCTGCCTGGCCTGCTGAGTATTTCCAGCATTTTCTGTTATTTTTTAATAATATTGTTAACAGTTACTAATTTAATGTAGTATTAACAGTTAGTAATTTCCAAGCTCGTGCTTTATCCCTAAACAGCTATTTAATCCCAGCCCCTAACTTGAAGAGCCCCTCTCCGACCATGCTCTTTAGCAGAACTTAGCAGAAATAAATTTAAAACTTAAAAAAAACCACTCACCAGCTACTCACCAATCAGCTCCTTCCCCTGTGTTAATGTCACTTCAGGTTTTTCACTCTGACGTCACTCTTTCAAATTCTGCCTGTGTTGAGTTGCTCAGCTCTCCCTCAGTTCCCACTCGGGTCCGTTCCTTCTGGTCTCGGACCTGCTCTCTCCGCGCTCTTTATCCCAGCTCAGCTCTCGATCCGTTCCAGCTCGGGTCCACTCCTTCTGGTCTTGCCACTTCGTGTGTAAAATGATCACGTAACCATTTGTCACTGGGCATGAGATCTTTTAAAAAAAAAAATGGGGACATTTGAAGTATTTGTCATTATTCAGGTTATAAATTTTTATGATCACTCCTTTTTATAGAAACATTTTATCTGCAAAATTTCACACCAATATGCAGCAAATGGTATAGGCATAGTCACCCTTTTGGGGTAACGAAGTCAAATAAAACCATCATGTTTTTACGTTGCATAATATCTAACATTGTATTATCAGTTGAACACACAGAATCCATTAGTTTCCTAAGAAAGCAGTTGTGTTAAAAGGGCCACAATGAAATAGTCATAGGCAGAAAAGGATGGAAGAAGTGAAATCTGTGAATTAAAGGTTTTTGAATCTTGTCTGGAATGTGGTGCTGATGATCTATACATGTACAGGTGGTCAAGGAGTGCCCAGGGCCCATCAATTCAACAGGTTACAATTTTGAAGGACATTATTACAAAGGAATAGAGTTTTGCTCTCTCTTAATATGTCTTGCAAGACTATTTTTGTTTGCAGCTGCAGGTTTGTTGCAAATGAATTGCGCGCAGTCTCTTGTTCGGGGAAAAAAAATATTGTTGCAGGGTGAGGGATAATCACATGCCTTTTTACAACACAAATCGCTGGAGCACTGAACTGCAATTTCAATATTTGCTTCCAAGGAATATGTTTAATTGAAAATATAAATTTGATTGAGAGAGAACACAACAGAAGAAAATGAAAGCCCAGTTTAATGGTATAATTACAAATCCAGATAATGTGTAAACTTTTATGTTTTTAATTTCACCTTTCCATTCATTTTCAGTCGGGCAGACAACAGCTGATTTAACAAACTGGTAGATATGGATATATTGTTTAGCAAAATCTTTACAATTAAAGAGCGATGGGGGTTTGTAGGGTAATGGTAATTCAGGGAAATAACACGCTGGGTAAAAGGCACAATGAGTCAGCATACTGTAGTGGATTTAAATCCAGCCACATTGATCACATGAAGTATGTCTATCTCCATCTCCTGGGAAGTATCCAATGGAAAATGAACCTATGCAGGCTCAACCTAGGGTGAGAACTCACAATGCAAAACTTCCCATTGCTGACAATCTTGTTCAAAGATGCCACCTAAATGTTTGGTGTGGGAAATAGAAAAAATATATTTTAGTGCAAGGGGGTGTTCTACTGACAGTGGTGGTCAATTGTGGCAGAGCACAGAGCTTTACTCTGTATCTAACCTGTGCTGCTCCTGACCTGGGAGTGTTTGATGCTGACACTGGGTGCCAAGAGTGGACAAGTGCTCTATTCACCACCACTAAGATTCTCCCCATCACACCTCCACTCCACCCCACCCCAAAATAAAATGTAGTCCCCCAGTGTAAAATAAGTGTTTATAAATAATTTCTGTGTAAGGGGGCCCTTTTAACTATTAACACATTCTCAAGGGCTCTGTGTTCTAAATTCCTGAAGACCGTGTCAGCTAACCAAAAGGAAAACCGTTCTATTGGTGCAGATGATGTATTTTACGGCAACTGAGTCACTGAGTCAATGTGCTACGAAGTGGCGAATGCAGAAGAAATCTGGAATGTGGAATCCTTGAAACACTGTGCTCACATTAGGTCTGTCCATGAACAAACAGCAATCCGATGATCCTATGAACTCCAATTTGAAAATAGATGGTGTAAAGGTTGCACTTTGAACTTGTCCACTGGCCCAGAAAAAGTTGATGGCACTGGTACACAAGTCCCATCTTGGGTCACTAACAGCATGGGTGAGTGATGCTCTGGATCTTCATATTTAAATAGTGGGGATTTTGATGTTTAATGCAGAATTTGTTGATGGCATTTATTTTGTATGGCCTTCCAGACCAAATGCTTATTAACATATACTTCATGTACTGAATGGATATTTGTAGTGTCTGGGATGAAGCAATGTGCAGCAATCTCAAGGGGTACTTAATGGACATCATATGATGTGCAGCATGAGTGCTATATAATATATATATATATATTATATATATATATATATATATAATATATATGTTATATTATATATATATATGTATGTATTGAAGTATATACGCAGGAGAAGCTCAAATTAAAGGTTGAACTTGAGGGTTAATTCTTTCAAACTTAAATTATTATTGGTACCAGGCTGAAGACTGTTGAAATTGTATTGAACATAATGCACAAGCAAAATAACTGAAACAGTAGAATTCTGCTTTCTCCAGGCTTCTGGTCGATGACTTAAAAATTAGATGGATGAATATGTAGATAAAGGGAAAATGATACCTGATTTTTTTCAAGACTTCTGTCTAGCTCAGCAAAAGATAAAAAGGGATTATTCTCTTGGATTTTGTGGCCAGCAACATTAAAGGTTTTATAGATCGAAGTTAATTTAACGGATATAATTTCTAGATATTTAGCTCAATGAAACACAGACGAAAGGGATTTCTTTCTGCTTTTGTGGCTTGATAACGTGTGGTCATTACAACAAAATAATAAAGTTATGCTACTTTGGCATTCACAAGTTTACAAATGTGCCTTTTCTAGCTTAGTTATCTTTTTTAAATGATTGACAATGAATATTATATCTTGGCAGCTCTGCATTATACTCATGTTAGCACTGGCTGTGACAGTTTATTAAAGTGAATCAGTATATGTAGGATAGTTCCTGAGCTAAACTGCATCATAAATAAAACTCTCGACATAAATAGTAAATCCTGATCCTGTTCTTCCTATTCTTTTTCGATTTTAGTTTTTCCTACAAGCAATGGATTTTACATTTTGTTAACTTCTCTCTCTTTAATTCAACCCCACCTCTCATTTTATCGGTCACAAGTTCTCATACTATAGTAATCTGGGATGTTATGGTTAAGGTTATCCACCAGGTGGTGCTGTAGCCAATGCTGCTGCTAAGGTCAGGTTTGCTTCCTGTCAAGACAGCAAAGGTGAAATGCCTGGATGCAGGCATGATGTATGTTACTCTGTTTGTTAATAAAGTACTCGTGCTAATTCTACGATATCGCCTCTTCGAGTCCTTGTCTCACTGCATGGATTTATCTCTCTTGAACTGAGACTTGTTATTGCCTGACCCTCTGCATTGAATATATATTCTGCTATGGAATGAGTAAATGTGTTTTTTTGTATTTTGTGCAGACGTGCTTTGATGGAGATTTTCTGACTCTTGTCGTGACCTAGCTTGAGTGATCTCAAACCTGTGGTTTTGGGTTTGTGAAGTTAGTCCAAACCAGTTGGCTTATCCTGTAGATTACTTGTGTGTTGCAGCCTGGGACACAGAACATCTTTGCGTAGATCAAAAGTGTTGGCCCATTAATTTCATTGTGTCATAGCAGCATTTCTAACAGAGAAGCCGTGACAAAATATTTTAATCATGAAAAGTGTAGTGTATGTACCTTTTGAGAGAACTACTTTTACAGCTCCTGTATACTGTAGTACCGGCAGTGACCACACCTGTATATAAGCCTTGAGCCTGCCTCTGTACCCTAGTCTTGAGACTACCCTCCTCCAGTAAACACCTGTTGATTGTTAAGTTACAGCCTCCGTGTGGTTATTGAAAAACATCATACTCTCGGAATCACGGATCTAACAGTGGCGACGAGTGTCGATTCGAATCTACCTGCAACTCTGCATTTCCCTTCGAGGATTCGCTCCGGGAGGGCGGTGGAAGAAAGTCAAGGCCAGAAACACGGGCGTCGACCACGAGCAACCGCCCAGTCGTCTGGCAGAGAGTGAACATCACAGGGGAGGCTGTGGAGAGCCGGGCTTGGTTCCCCTGCCACGACGATCAGCAATAGACTGACGACAGGTACAGCGCAGACCCTTCCCGGAGAGCGGCGGCTGGAGCCGACCGACGGAGAGAAAGCCGAGCAGCGTCGATGGGGTAAGACAGAGGGTGAAGCGCACAGGGCGCAGCCGGGGGTTGAAAACCGAGCGGCGTCGAGGAAAAACAAAACGATTAAAATAGAGGAAAATGCAAGCCCAAAGTTTCTTAAGGCCAGACCAGTGCCTTATGTGATCAGACCAGCTGTCGAAGCAGAGCTGGAAGGGTTGGAATGTTCAGGAGTACTGTCCAAAGTAGACTGGAGCGAGTGGGCTACACCCATCGTTCCTGTAATGAAGAGGTCGTTGAGTAATACGCCTGGGGAACCAAAGAAGGTCTGCATCTGTGGGGATTTTAAGGTGACAGTGAACCCAGCCCTTCACACGGTACAATATCCGCTTCCACGAATTGAGGATATTTTCGCCTCGCTATCTGGAGGTAAATGCTTCGCCAAAATTGATCTGGCCCAGGCGTACTTGCAAATGGAGGTAGAAGAAGCCTCGAAACAATACCTTACGATTAACACTCATAAAGGTCTCTACCAATACAACTGGCTGGTGTTCGGGGTAGCATCAGCTCCGGCTATTTGGCAAAGGGCGATGGATCAAGTCCTGCAAGGGATTCCAGGGACCCAGTGTTATTTGGACGACATCCTGGTCACGGGCGAAAATGACAGTGATCATCTCGCCAACTTGGAGAAGGTGCTCACCAGATTAAAGGAATATGGGCTACGAGCTAATCGCCACAAGTGCGAGTTTTTCCAGAAGCAGATCTCGCATTGTGGCCACGTCCTAGATGAAGAGGCGTTACATAAGTCCCCTGAAAAGATTGAGGCAGTAGTCAAGGCTCCAGGACCGGAAAATGTGTCACAACCGAGGTCGTTCCTCGGGCTGGTAAACTACTACCATAAGTTCTTAACAAATTTGTCCACGGTATTACACCCACTGAACACCCTACTGCAAACAGGGGTACCATGGAAGTGGAATGACAAACGTAGACGAGCTTTCCAGAAGTGTAAAGAATTGATCACATCAAAAGAGGTGTTGGCCCATTTCAACCCAGCACTACCAATTCGTTTGGCATGTGATGCATCACCCTATGGCATTGGAGCGGTGCTGTCGCACAAATTCCCAGACGGGTTGGAGAGGCCAGTAGCCTTTGCGTCTCTGTCACTACCCTCAGCCGAGCGCAACTACGCCCAGATTGACAGGGAGGCCCTCAGCCTAGTATGGGGAGTAAAAAAATTCAACCACTATCTGCATGGGCAGAAGTTCACTTTGCTGACTGACCACCAACCACTTGTCTCCATCTTTAGTCTTAAGAAGGGCGTTCCAGTGTTGACTGCACAACGGTTACAAAGATGGTCCCTGTTTCTAGGGGCGAATCAATATGAAATAGAATATAAAGGCACGAAACAGCATGGAAACGCTGATGGGCTATCGCACCTGCCACTGCCTACTGTGGAGGAAGCACCAGCAGTGGACCCTATCGAGATATTTTATTCGTCAATAATTGAACGATTGCCAGTAACGAACGCGGATATAGAGAAGGAGACCCGCAATGATCCGACGCTGTCTCTGGTATATGATTTGACGGTGAGGGGATGGCCAACACATGGCGACTCACTGTTGCCAGCATTCTCATCCAGAAGAGAACAGCTGTCAGTATGCCAGGGGACAGTGATGTGTGGATCCAGAGTGGTGATTCCACCCAAGTTAAGGGAGAGAGTGCTAAATGAGCTACATGGAGGTCATCTGGGGGGAGTGAAAATGAAAAGCCTTGTTAGGGCTTGTGTGGTGGCCGGGAATCGATCAACAAATCGAGGACCTAACCAAGAGCTGCTCAGGATGCCAGAAGGTCCAAAATGCACCACCACATGCCCCTCTACACCCATGGGAGTGGCCCTCCTCTCCATGGCAACGGGTGCATATTGATTTTGCTGGTCCATTCATGGACTCAATGTTCTTAATAGCAGTGGATGCTCATTCGAAGTGGCCTGAGGTGATAAAAATGTCCTCAACCACTACAGAGAAAAGGATTGCAGTCCTACAGACCATATTTGCCAGAAACGGCTTGCCAGAGCAGATTTGCTCTGATAATGGACCACAGTTTGTGTCCGAAGAGTTTCGAAAATTTGAGAAGGAATGGGGTAAGGCATTACACATCCGCACCGTATCATCCAGCCACAAATGGATTGGCTGAGAGGTTCGTACAAACCTTGAAGGCAATAAAGGCCATGTGCGATGATGAAATTCCACTACAGCATAAGGTGGACAATTTCTTAGCCTACCGAAACGCGACACATGCAGTTACCAACCAGACCCCGGCCATGTTCTTTAACCGAAGGTTGCGATCTCGTCTGGACTTGCTCAGACCAAATGTGCGAAGAAATGTTGAGGAGAAACAATTCCAGCACGTCAATGAGAAGCCGACAAGGAGCTTCAATGTAGGACAACCAGTCTTGGCCCGTGACTACCGAACAGAGAAATGGCAACCCGGAACGATATGCACACGGCAGGGGCCATTAATGTACACAGTGGATGTCGGGAGAACATTGTGAGACGCCACGTCGATCAGATCTTAGCATCACAGGAACGAGTCAACCCCATGTCTTGCGTACCTGGGGATGAACCCGACATACCGGTAGCATCTACCTCTGAACCAGTAGCAGTGGAACCCGATGAACTGACGGACGAAAAGGGGCCAGAATCGCCTCCACACCAAGAACAAGAACCTCAGGAAAGGCGCTATCCCGAAAGGATCAGGAAGCCGCCCCAAAGACTGAATCTTTAAATGGACTATTGTTGTTTAATGTACATGTTAAAGTGTTAATTGTTATTTGAATATTATGGATACTGCTAATCTCAAAGGGGAGGAATTGTAGTGTATGTACCTTTAAGAGCGAACTACTTTTACAGCTCCTGTATACTGTAGTACCGGCAGTGACCACACCTGTATATAAGCCTTGAGCATGCCTCTGTGTACCCCAGTCTTGAGACTACCCTCCTCCAGTAAATACCTGTTGATTGTTAAGTTATAGCATCCGTGTGGTTATTGAAAAACATCATACACTCAGAATCACAGATCTAACAAAAAGGAGTATGCTGAAGAGTACCTCACCAGCAGTATCACTTTCATGCAGGTATTTGGCAGGGGTATATGAATTTCAAGCTCTTGCCATGACGTGTGAGTGCCCACTCCTGCTTGGTTTGCAAACTATCCCTTTTTACTGTTGTGTCGCAGAATGCTTTGCATGGAGCTTGTCTACAATAGCATTACTAGTACGTAGTAAAATCTTAGCTCTGACAATCTGGAAAATCTAAGTATTGTTTTGAAAAACCCAAGTCTCTCATTTTCTAGAACATTCATTTGTAGTAAAGGAAATCTCTGGTTACAAAAGCAAAGTACTGCGGATGCTGGAAATCTGAAATAAAAACAGAAAATGCTGGAAATACTCAGCAGGTCAGGCAGCATCTGTGGAGAGAGAAACAGAGTTTAACATTTCAGGTGGATGACCCTTCGTCAGAACTGGAAAAAGCTGGAGGTGGAACAGGTTTTTAAGGAAGTGTAGGGGCAGGGAAAGAGGGGAGGAAAGAACAAAAGGGAAGGTCTGTGATAGGATGAGGGCCGGAGAGATTAAGAGACAAAAGGGATGATGGTGCAAGGCAAAAGGAGATGGTAATGGGACAAGTTAAGAAACAAAAGATGGCTCTAGATGAATTGTAAATGGCAATGGCTGAATGATCGACAGCTGCCATGTGAGAGAAGAAAAAATGGAAAAAAAAGATAGGGGCAGAGGTTATGGTCAAAAATTGTAGAACTCTGGTTATTCCACTAGAGTCAACATACTTTGATCAGATTGAACTGTGGTTGTGTGTTCCCATCCACCTCCAGTCTGACCTTGTTTCTTTGTCAAAGGGTCGTAAACAGAAAGATGAGGCTCACTGTCCTGTGTGTGGTGTATGTAACCTGTTCCACCTTAAGAGAGCTACCTTAAGAGATGTACTACTTCCTCTTGGCTGCTGTATACTGTAATACCGGTGGTGACCACACCGGTATATAAACGTTGTGTAGTGATTTGCTGGGCAGTTCAGCCCTGACCTCCGAATAGTAAAGACCTGTTAAAGTTATTCTTGTCTGTGTCCAGTGATTTATAATAAGCATAACTGGGACACACAGACTCAACACTGTGCAAGGCAGAATCTTTGTCATTTCTGACACTGTAACTGTCTTGATAAGAGAATGCATGGTGACAGGACTCACTGGGTTGTGGCTGTCCATTGTTGACGATTACATGGAGTCTGTAGCACAGAAACAGGCCATTTGGCCCAACTCGTCAAAGCTGGCATTTATGCTCCACACGAGCCTCCTCCATCCCCTTTTCATCAAACCCTATCCAGATATATCCTTTTATTCCTTTCTCTTTCATGTGCTTATTTTGCTTCATAAAATAACACACAATTCTGGCAGGGTTCATTTCGCCTAATAACATGTAGATTGTGTGTCTTAGGTTATGTTTTCTCCCCACATCCCAACAAAAACAGATTATCTGGTCATTATCACATTGCTGTTTGTGGGACCTTGCTGTGTGCAAATTAGCTGCTGCGTTTCCTACATTACAACAGTGACTGCACTTCAAGTATTTCATTGGCTATAAAGCGCTTTGAGACGTCTGGTGGTCGTGAAAGGCGCTATAGAAATACAAGTCTGTCTTTCTTCCCCTTAAATGCATCAATCTGAGCTTACTGTTTAAGAATTGAGATTGTTTATTTCTCTCTGCTTATTTGTATTATGTCCGTGTATAATTGAGACACGGACTGCAGGAGTTGATTATAACAAGTCTTTACTGAATGGAGACAACCTGGAAACTGAAACTACAGAAGCCTGCTCGGGCCTTTTATACAGGGGTGGTCACTGCCGGTACTGCAGTCTGAGACCAGTTATTCCCTTAAAGGTACATACACAACAATTCCTCCCCTTTTAGATAAACAGTACATAACATTCATTTAACAACTAAATAATAACTAATTACAATTACGGTTGCTAGATACATTGGTTGAAGTTAAGCAATTGTAAGTTCAGTCTTTGAGGCTTCCTGATTCTGTCTGGATAACGCCTCTTTGGGATATCAGGTTCTTCTGGCAAGGTTGAGTCGGGATCAATGTCGTTTGGTTCGTCTGCTTCCAACATCACCGATTCTGCGGTAGATGCAATTGGTACTTCGGCTTCATCGCCACATGTATCAGATCGTGGTGTGGAGTTGACGTTTCCCAGTGACTCTAGAATCTGGTTAGCATAGCGTCTTACAATGCTCTCTCCAACGTCCACGGTATACATTAGAGGTCCTTGCCGTGTACAGATCGTTCCTGGCTGCCATTTCTCTGTGCAGTAGTCCCGGGCCAAAACTGGTTGACCTATCTTAAAACTCCTGGTCGGCCTTTCATTCATGTTCTGAAACTGCCTGTTCTCCACATCTCTTCTGACGTTTGGCTTAACCAAATCCAAGCGGCATCGTAGTCTTCGATTGAAGAACATCATGGCTGGAGTTTGGTTGGTAACCGCATGTGTCGCATTCCGGTAGGCAAAAAAGAAGTTATCCACCTTGTGTTGTAGGAGATAACAACAGAAAATGCTGGAAAAACTCAGCAGGTCAGGCAACATCCGTGGAGAGAAATTTGAGTTGACGTTTCGGGTTGGACCCTTCTTCAAAACTGGAAAGAAAAGAAACTACATCGGAGGCAGGGCTGCAATCAGACAAAAGAATAAAAGAAACAAAAGAAGTAAAAGAGATTAGAAGCTAGACGAGATGGTAATAGGCTGGGATTAGGTGTAAAGTGTACTGGCAGGGCAAAAGATAGCTGCCAGGTGTGAGAGAGAAACAAAAGGGAAGGGGGGGGGGAAAGGAGTGGAACAATTACAAGAGAAAATGAAATGGGGGCCGAGCTTATGATCTGAAATTGTTGAACTCGATATTGAGTCCGGAAGGCTGCAGACTGCCTAATCGGAAGATGAGGTGCTGTTCCTCGAGTTTACGTTGAGCTTCCGTGGAACAATACAAGAGGCCAAGGACGGTGAGGTCCGAGTGGGAATGGAGCGGTGAATTAAAATGACAGGCGACCGGAAGCTCGGGGTCACCCTTACGGACTGAACGGAGGTGTTCCGCAAAGCGGTCACCCACACCTGGCAGCTATCTTTTGCCCTGCCAGTACACTTTACACCTAATCCCAGCCTATTACCATCTCGTCAAGCTTCTAATCTCTTTTACTTCTTTTGTTTCTTTTATTCTTTTGTCCGATCGCAGCCCTGCCTCCGATGTAGTTTCTTTTCTTTCCAGTTTTGAAGAAGGGTCCAACCCGAAACGTCAACTCAAATTTCTCTCCATGGATGTTGCCTGACCACCTGAGTTTTTCCAGCATTTTCTGTTGTTATTTCGGATTTCCAACATCTGCAGTATTTTGCTATCGTACTTGTGTTGTAGGAGTATATCTTCATTACACATTGCCTTCATAGCCTTCTTGTAGCCTTCTTGAATGTTTGAACAAACCTCTCGGCCAATCCATTAGTGGCTGGATGATATGGGGCGGATGTGTAATGCTTAACACCATTGTTCTTTAAGAACCTCCGGAACTCTTCAGACACAAACTGTGGCCCATTGTCAGAACAAATCTGTTCAGGCAGCCCATTCCTGGCGAATATAGTTCGTAAGACTGTGATAGTTTTTTCTGTGGTGGTTGAGGACATTTTTATTACCTCTGGCCACTTTGTGCATCCACCGCAATTAAAAACATCGAGTCCATAAAGGGACCAGCAAAATCAATGTGCACCCTTTGCCATGGAGATGAGGGCCACTCCCATGGATGTAGAGGGGCTTGTGGTGGGGCGTTTTGGACCCTCTGGCATCCTGTACAGCTCTTGGTCATCTCTTCGATTTCTGTATCGATTCCCGGCCACCACACAAACGCTCTGGCTAAGTTCTTCATTTTTACCCCTCCCAGATGACCCTCATGAAGCTCATTGAGCACTCTATATCCTTCAATTTGGGTGGAATTACTACTCTGGATCCACACATCAAGGTTCCTCTGCACACTGACAGCTGTTCTCTTCTCGGCGAGAATGCTGGCAGCAGTGGTTCGCCATGTGCTGGCCATCTCTTCACCGTTAAATCATAGACCCAGGAGAGTGTCGGGCCATTTCGTGTTTCCTTTTCTATGTTTGCATTCGTCACAGGGAGACATTCGACTATAGTCGAGTGGAATAACTCCACTGGATCCACTGCCAGTTCTTCTTCCACCGTCGGCAACGGTAGGCGCGATAATCCATCAGCATTCCCATGCTGTTTAGTTCCTTTGTACTCGATGTCATATTGGTGTGCCCCTAGGAAAAGGGACCACCTCTGTAGCCGTTGTGCTGTCATTATTGGTACGCCCTTCTGAGGGTTGAAAATGGAGACGAGAGGTTGATGATCAGTTAGTAGAGTAAATTTCTGACCGTGCAGGTAGTGATTGAACTTCTTCACCCCCCCACACCAGGCTGAGGACCTCTCTGTCAATCTGGGCGTAGTTACGCTCGGCTGAAGTTAACGAGTGTGACGCAAAAGCTATTGGCCTCTCTGAACCATCAAGGAATTTATGTGACAGTACCGCCCCAACGCCGTAGGGAGACGCATCACACGCCAGTCTTATCGGTAGTGATGGGTTGTAGTGAGCCAATACTTCTCTTGACGTGATTAGGTCCTTACTCTTCTGAAAGGCCCGCTTACATTCATCGCTCCATTTCCATGCTACTCCCGTTCGTAGTAGTGCGTTCAGTGGATGCAGAATTGTGGACAAATTCGGCAAAAACTTATGGTAGTAATTCACCAATCCCAGGAATGACCTTAGTTGCGACACATTTTCAGGCGCTGGAGCCTTAACTACCACTTCAATTTTGTCAGGGGACTTATGCAACCCCTCCATCAATCACGTGGCCGCAATACGATATCTGTTTCTTAAAAAACTCGCACTTCGGACGATTGGCTCGTCGCCCATGTTCTCTCAGTCTAGTGAGCACCTGCTCTAGGTTGGCAAGGTGTTCACTGTCATCTTCACCTGTCACTAGGATGTCGCCCAAGTAACACTGAGTCCCCGGAATCCCTCGCAGGACTTGTTCCATCGCTCTTTGCCATATCGCCGGAGCTGAGGTTACTCCGAATACCAGTCGATTATACTGGTAAAGACCTTTGTGAGTGTTTATCGTGAGATACTTCCTAGAGGATTCTTCAACCTCCATCTGCAAATATGCTTGTGCTAGGTCAATTTTTGTAAAACGCTTCCCTCCAGATAGTGAGGCGAAGATGTCTTCTATCCTTGGAAGAGGATATTGTACTGTGTGAAGGACTGGGTTCACCGTCACCTTGAAGTCCCCACAGATGCGAACCTTCCTTTGCTCCTCAGACTTATTGTTTAACGTTTTCTTCATGACCGGAACGATGGGTGTCACCCACTCGCTCCAGTCTACCTTGGATAACACGCCTGCCTTCTCCAGATTCTCCAGCTCTGCCTCGACGGCTGGGCGAATTGCATATGGTACCGGTCTTGCTTTGAAAAACTTGGGAATTGCATTCTCCTCTATTTTTATCGAGGCGGTTACGCATTTGAGAGTGCCCAGTTCTTGTTGAAATACCTCTTTGGCGTCAGCTAAGATTGTTGACTCGTCCAGGAGTGACGTCGTCATCCTTTTTACCAGCCATCGTCAGTGCCTGAATGGAGTGCCAGTCTAAACTTATCTTTCTGATCCATTCACGTCCCAATAACGGTGGTCCACCATCTTGCAGAATGTAGAGATACAATTTCCGTATTTTCTTGCCGTTGTATTCGACAGGCACCCTTATTTTTCCTCTGGGGTGTACTTTTTGCCCCGTATACGTCCTCAAGACAATGGATGTCTCTTTCAAGGGTATGTGTGAGAATAGCCGCTCGTAGTCTCGTCGATTCATGACGGTTAGAGCTGATCCTGTATCCAATTCCATTTTGACTTGGGACCCTGCTATCGTGAGGGTGACCCAAATGGTTCGGTGATCCTCTTTTGCGATTACGTTGTGAAGTTTGAGACAGCTTAGTCTCTTGTTCCCGGATTCCCTATCGCTCATCTGGTCTTCGGAACTACTGTCCGTCATCTTTTGTACTTTCCTGTACGGTTCCTTAGTAGCCTTTTTGTTGTCGTTGGCCTTCTTCCCAGACCTGCAAACTCGTGCAATGTGTCCCATCTTTCCGCATTGCCTGCATATTTTGTCCTTGGACCAGCAGTCCTTCTGGTCATGGGTTGTTCTGCCGTAGCGATAACATTTTGCAAATCCCCGTGTCATTTCGTGGGTGCCGTATTCCTGTGGCTTTTGCTGTATTTCCGCAGCTCCCCTTGCTGCTGCTTCGTACGATACTGCCATGCTGAAAGCCTTATCTAGCGTCAGCTCTTCCTCCGAGTAACCTCTTCTGGGTTCCTTCACTCAGGAGTCCACAGACAAATTTGTCCCGTAGGGTATCTGCCAGTCCTGCTCCGAACTGGCAGTGCTTTGATAGCTTGCGTAGTTCCGTAAGGTAATCAGCATTGCTCTCATTTTTATGCTGAGTAGTCCTGTGGAATTTAAATCTTTCTGCTATCAGCAGCGGTGTAGGATTTAGGTGTTCCTGTAGGATAGCAACAATTTTGTTAAAACTCTTCACCTTCGGTTTGGCTGGAGTAATCCGGTCCTGCAATAGGACGTACGTTCTTGCGCCCATTAAATTTAGCAATACCGATGCCTTTTTCTCATCGGCTATTTCGTTTGCCTCGCAATATACCTCGACTCTTTCCACATACGTGGTCCAGTCTTCTATTGCATTATCGAAGGCAGTGATAGCGCCAGTCTTTGGCATCTTGAAAATCTAAGATGGCGCCTCCCGCGCTTTGCCTTCGTCCCCCATGGATCAAAATGGCGCCTCCCGCCCTTTTCCTTCTTCCCCGCCGAGTTAAGATGGGCCTCCCGCGCTTTCTCACCGCTGCTGCCAACGCTGTTACTGCCGATTATATTTATTTTACTATCCTGTAATGGCGACGCCCTATGGTTTTCGCGCCTCCCCGATCGCTGCTGCCAGCGCCGCTCTCCGCGGTATTTTTATTTTTCTATCGCGCTTCAATATTTGCTCCGTTAATTGAAGAACCGTTCCCGTCGTGGAGCGGACCCTCTGGGACACTTCCCTCCTCTTAGGTCCGAACGCTGCCCGGCTGCGAAGCACTGGCCGCGCCCTGTGTGCTCCACCCTCTCTCTCTCTCTCTTTGCTTCCCGACTCACTGCCCGGCCCCGTTGCAGAGCCACCCGATCGAGCTCTAGCCCGCTGCAGCCCAGGAAGGATCAGTGCACTACCTGCCACCAGCCCGATTAGCTGGGAAACCACAGACTGGAGACCAAGCCTGGCTCTCGACAGTCTCCTGCACTTTTCAATTCGACGATTTGGAGGGCGGTTGCCCACGGTCGATGCCCGTTTCTCGAGATTCTTTGGATTATTTTTTTTTTCTTCTGGCTTCGACCTTCAATAAGGTCGTCTGAGGTGCTGCCGAGTTGCAGGTAAGTTCATTTCTTACTCGTCGCCAGTATTATGTCCGTGTATAATTGAGACACAGACTGCAGGAGTTGATTATAACAAGTCTTTACTGAATGGAGACAACCTGGAAACTGAAACTACAGAAGCCTGCTAGGGCCTTTTATACAGGGGTGGTCACTGCCGGTACTGCAGTCTGAGACCAGTTATTCCCTTAAAGGTACATACACAACAATTTGGTATCTTTCTGGTTTTTTTTGCCTGCTTTTTGCCCTTCTCTTGCATTCTCTTACCTTTTCAGTTCTGTATCTGTTCTCTTACTCTGCTTTGACAGGTCGGCCAGGTTCCTCAGGAGGTGAATGACAGACTCAAGGCTATAAGGTCTTGCTTGGGTCTGGCAGGGTTCATTTTGTCGAATAAACGTAGATTCTGTGTCTTGGGACGTGGGGAGTAGCGACTTGCTACACCTTTTTTTTTCTCTTTCTTGACAGATTCCATCTTTTATATACTTGGATCAGATCACTATTTCTTGTTCATCTCCTTTCACACTAGTAAAAGGCAAATTGAGCACTGATGCCAGGCCTTTCTCCACACAGTGGTCAATACATGCAATGGCCTTTTGGGAGAGAATAGTGGAGGCAAAAAGTCTGGAATCGTTTAGCGGTGCGTTTATCTCAGTACTGATTAATTTCGGATTCTGGAAGGTCCCTGTGCTTCTGTCATTTGCATAGTTTCCTTATCCTGGCATCAGACTGTACATTCAGATTTTCATGTGTCTTTGAGTGTGCTGCTGGGCTAATGGTGCTGGACTTATTAAGTGTAAACAGTAAGTGCCACCTTACGGACCTCGTTCTTCCACAATCTAAACTAGAAGAGTTACTATAAAAGTGATTTTTGAGGAACAGTTGGATACCATGATATGGGGCTTTTCCAAATTGATTACTTCTGTTATCTAATGTTTTAGTTAGTTATAGATTGTTAGAGTAAAGAATTAAGGCCTCCTGAGAACTTCTTACAGGTTAAATGTTAATGTGGATCTTGTCAGTATTTGTGATAGAGCGGAATGGTCTTCCTCATTTGTACCCATCTTAGATGAGAAATGTGTGGGTAAAAGCTAGGGCCTGCTTCAGAGGAATATGTTTCCCACCTAATTTTATCACCGCTGAAAACTGCTTTACTACACTGAGCCATTGATGAGCCTCTCCAGTGGGCCATGAAAATAGTCAAGGTTAAATACTATTGAGAAAACTTGTATCGAGTTTAGGTGTACGAAAATGTCCCAAGGCACAAAGGAATGGAAACTGAAGAGCTGACCAAAGGTTTGGGTAAAGAACTGGGTTTTAAAGGCACTTTTCTGCCTTTTTCAACATTGTCTTGAAGTCTGTGGGTGTTGGTTATTGCAGCTGAGGGAATATTAATAGTTGTTCAGCTTACAAATCGATTACTTCTGTTATCTAATGTTTTAGTTAATTATAGATTGTTGGAGTAAAGAATTAAGGTCTTCTGAGAACTTCTTACGGGTTAAATGTTAATGTGGATCTTGTCAGTATTTGTGATAGAATACTGGGAAGTTTCTATCCAGACTCCATCGTTTGATTCTTGGCTTATAGTGGGACTCCTGAATGGTACCTGTGGTGTTGCAGTACTTTTTCTTCAGACATTGTTGTCCGGTGAAAGAAATAGCTGAATTAACACAGCAGGTGCAGGCTTTTAACAGAGGTTGTTTCTGTGAATGTGCCTTTTGAATTATGTGTTCAATTTGATCTCCATGGCAACTACCAGTAAATATTTGTAAACACTTCGTGCTGAGCAAAAATAGTTGCTTTTATACACACTAGATTCTGGGAGACGTGCACCTGTGAGTCGGCTCCCAGCATTGCCACGACTAAATGTGGGTCCCCTATCCCAGCTGCAGAAATTCAGACTCTCAAAATGCTGGGTCCATGATACTGCTACTGATTTGAGGGGGCTAGATTAATGGTGTAAACCCATCACCCCTGTGCTCGCTGACCTACATTGGCTCCCGGTTAAGCAGTGCCTTTTTAAAAAAATTCTCATCCCTGTTTTCAAATCCTTCCATTGCCTCGCCCTTCCCTGTCTCTGTAATCTCCTCCAGCCCCACAACCCTCCGATATCTGCACTCTTCGAATTCTGGCGCATCCCTGATTTTGGTTGCTCCACCATTGGTGGTTGTGCCTTCAGCTGCCAAGGCCTTAAACTCTGTAATTCCCTCCCTGAACCTCCACCTCGCTACCTCTCCTCTTTTAAGACACTCCTTAAAATCTACCTCTTTACCAAGTTTTTGGTCACTTGCCCTAATATCTCCTTATGTGGCTTGGTGTCAAATTTTGCTTTAAAGCACGCCTGTGAAGTGTCTTGGGACGTTTTACTACGTTGAAGGCGCTATATAAATACAAGTTGTTGTTGGTAGCTGGCTCACGGGGCTGGTCTCACAATCCAACCATAACGAGCAAAAGTGGCTGTAGATTTTTTTATAAGTATGTTGATCTTTTCTGATAGTTTAATTATTAGAAGGGGTACTGACTGGAGACCTTTTTTAATGAAGATGTTGTACAGGAAAATTTCGTTTAACCAGAGGTTAAATGTCTGGAAAGCTCTACCTACCAGCAAAATTCAGGAGCCGTTTCCTATAAGTTTTTTTTTTACTTCTCGTTGCTTTTTTTTCCCCAGTCAGGCTCTGCAAGGTCTAGCTGACGCTTTTAAGCTGCGGCTAACTGTTTTGAAGCTGTTGCTGAGCAACAGGGTTTGTTGATTCACACAGAGCTCAAAAGCTCCGTATGTTTTAACATTAGCGCTGGTTTCTACGGCAGTTTTGATGGTACGGCACCAGCTCGGTCCCGTCAGTGCCGGATACCAGAAAGTTTCCTGCAGTTGTTTGACCTGCTGTTCAACTACTGGTCAAATTCAATGATTGCACACACTTTAGAGGGATGGTCATCCAGAAACTGTGTTTGCATTGTTTGTATTGTACTTGAACATTTATTCTGTTTTGAGATTTTTTTCATAATTTTGTCTTATTTCTTTGTGTCTTCCTTCTGTTTGACAATGCTGCAACCATCCTGTGAACTATGGTTTTAATATTCTATAATAATGTAGATTGGAGTGGTGATGGTCTCTGGTTCCCTTAGTATTTCCAGAAGTTTCCAATCTTGGGTATTTCTGAAGATTGTATTAACCTGACTCCCAAATCCCAACGCTCTTCCACATTTATTTTAGAAAAATGTACCGCCTCACATTTGCTGACATTGAATTCCATCTTTCACATTTTTTGACCATTCTACCATCATATCAATAACCTCCTTGTACCTTCCTTTGGTCTTTAGAATTATTTATCATACCCTATTTTAGTGTTGACTGAAAACTTGGACACTTCCTCTAATTGTATATCCAAGACATTTGTGTAAGCAGTGAACAGAGCCGTCCCAGCACAGAACCCTGCGGGACACCGCCACCCACTTTCAAGCATTGCGAAACTACCCTTGCTCCTGTTGCCTATTTCCTCCCTTTTTTTAATCCAGTTTGTTTACCTTCTAATTCTATGCCTCTTAAGTTTCTCCTAATAGCCTCCTGTGTGATAGCTTGTCAAAGGCTATTTCAAAGTCAATACACACCAGGTCCACTGCATTTTCCCGACCACAATGTGTGTCACCCCTTTAATGAGCCCTATCCCGTTTGTTGAGCACGATCTTCCGTTCTGAGATCCTTGTTGGCTGCTTCTGATTATTCTCTCCTCTTGTAGACATTTAGTAATTTAATCTTTAATTCAAAATTACAAATGTTCACAGTTGTTAAACTAACTTGCCTGCAGTTATCTTGGTTATCTGTCTCCATTTTTGAAAATGGGTATTACATTGGCCACTCTCCAATGCCTTGGCACTCTCCAATGCCTTGGCTCTCAATAGAATCCTGAAATATAATTTCTAGGGCTTCTGTGGTTTCTTCCTCTCGAAACTTGGCTGTTTTCTGTCGAGTCCTGGCAGTTTCTGGTCCTCAATAAATATGTAAAATAGAGGTCCACACTGTGCCATTCTGGGCAAATGCAGGGAACAGCACCAACCGCTGTACATGGCCGCCTTTGATCTCACAGAGGCCTTCGATACTGTCAGCCATGAGGGATTATGGAGTGTCCTCCTCAAATTCAGCTGCCCTCAAAAGTTTGTCACCATCCTCTGCCTGCTTCACGACGACATGCAAGCAGTGATCCTGACCAAAGGTTCCACCACAGACCCAATTCACGTACGAACCGGGGTCAAGCAAGGCTGTCTCATCGCACCAATGCTCTTCTCGATGTTCCTTGCTGCAATGCTCCATCTCCCCCTCAGTAAACTCCCTGCTGGAGTGGAGCTAATTTAATCCGTCGCCTCCAGTCCAGATCCAAGGTAGTCCCATCCTCTGTCGTCGAATTACAGTATGCAGACGACGCTTGCATCTGTGCTCACTCGGAGGTCGAACTCCAAACCATCGTCAACACCTTCACCGAAGCGTACGAGAGAGAGCATGTGCCTTACACTAAACATCCGTAAGACCAAGGTCCTCTACCAACCTGCCCCCGCCACACAGTACTGCTCCCTGATTATCAAAATACACGACAAGGCCTTGGACAACGTGGACCACTTTCCATACCTCGGTAGCCTACTGTCAACAAGGGCAGACGTCGACAACGAAGTCCAACACCGCCTTCAGTGTGTCAGTGCAGCCTTCGGTCGCCTGAGGAAGTGAGTGTTTGAAGACCAGGACCTCAAACCCGGCATTAAGTTCATGGTCTACAGAGCAGCAGTGATACCTGCCCTGCTGTGTGCCTCAGAGACATGGACCATGTACAGCAGGCACCTCAAAGCACTGGAGAGGTACCACCAACGCTGCCTCCGCAAGATCCTGCAAATCCATTGGCAGGATAGGCGCACCGACGTCAGTGTTCTAGCTCAGGCCAACATTCCCAGCATCGAAGATTTGACCACGCTCAGTCAGCTTCGATGGACAGGTTACATTGTCCGCATGCCTGATACGAGACTCCCAAAATAAGCGCTCTACTCGGAACTCCGACACGGCAAGAGAGCCTCAGGTGGGCAGAAGAAACGCTTCAAGGACACACTCAAAACCTCCTTGAAAAAGTGCAACATCCCCACCGACACCTGGGAATCCCTGGCCCAAGACCGCACAAAGTGGAGGAGAAGCATCCGAGAAGGCGTCGAACACCTCGAGTCTCTTCGCCGGGAGCAAGCAGAAGCCAAGCGCAGGTAGCGCAAGGAGCGCATGTCAACCCAAGCACCCCACCCACCCGCCCCTTCAACCACCGTCTGCCCCACCTGTGACAGACTGTAGGTCCCACATTGGACTCATCAGTCACCTGAGAACTTATTTTTAATGTGGGAGCAAGTCATCCTCGGTTCCGAGGGACTGCCTAAGAAGAGAAGAAAATAGAGGCTGCTGTAGTCACTTAATAAATATATTAACAAGTCCTCATTACGGTCACTGAATCTCTTATATTTTAAATTCAGTACGTGGGATACCTGTTTCATTGAAAACTCATTTTAAGTACCTGCAATTCCTGTCAATCCTGTTTTAGCATTTGCATTGTGGTCTATAAACTTTGTGCAACATATGAAACTGACAAAGGGAGAGAGGTACCAGGGTCAGAGGGAATGCTTTCTTCATTTAATGTTATTTCAATTTACTAAAACAAATGCCAGTTGAATTTTGAAACCAACTAATTATCTGCACTGTTTCATTGACAGAAAAAGTCAGTGCTTACCATGTACACTTGTGTGCGATTCTAATTTCTAACACCAGTTAGTGTCAGGAAACAAAAAGACTTGCATTTGTATAGCGCCTTTCACCACTTCACGGCGTCCCAAAGTGCTTTACAGCCAATTAAGTACTTTTGAAGTGCAGGCACTATTGTAATGTAGGAAATGTGGTAGCCAATTTGCAGACAGCAAGCTCCCACAAACAGCAATGTGATAATGACCAGATAATCTGTTCTTAATGTTGATTGAGGAATAAATATTGGTCAGGACACCAGGGAGAACTCTCCAGCTCTGCTTTGAAATAGTGCCATGGGATCTTTTGCGTTCACCTGAGAGAGCAGACGGTTTAACGCCTCATCCCAAAGACGGCACTTCTAACAGTGCAGCACTCCCTCAGTACTGCACTGGAGTGTCAGCCTGGATTTTTGTGCTCAAGTCTCTGGAGAGGGACCTGAACCCACAACCTTCCGACTCTGAGGCGGGAATGCTACCAACTGAGCCATGGCTGACACTCCGTGACCCAAATAGAGAGAAAAGCAGACAGGCATTTTGTTTCCCAAATCTCACTTTTTAAAAATCTCAAGTTGAATTTTGAAAGCAATCAAAATCTCTGAGGGTAACTGATAAGAATGTAGTGGAGGGGGTGGGGAGGATTGGGTAAGGAGTGTCTCTGGCGTAATGGCACTTAACGTGGTGGGGGTAGAATGGAGGGAGGATGAGATGAGTGACAATGGAGCAAGGGGGTGGATACAAGGATTGAGTGGGTGGTTCAGAGGGGAGGAGGTGGGGCTAGTAATGCCAGGCTCCTGGGAAGGGGTATGATTAGTAGAAAGGAGAAGTGGTTGTGGGGGAAGCACAAGGGATTTGGGGAGAGAATGGGAAGGGAGCTGCTGAGGGCCACACGTTTCCTGCAGAACCCACCTGAATGCGGCTCTTTTTCCTGCCATACCACCCACCATTTCCCACCTGAAAGGGAGACAGTCAGAGAAGTAAGAAGGGGGGGAGAAGTAGTACAGAAGAGGAGGAGTCCGAAGCTGAAGGGGAAAGACAGAGAAATGGCATCACCAAGAAATCAGAGACGAGTAAGAGAGTAACTATTTTCTCCAACTTGCCGTATGCCACACCATGGAAGGTTGACTGGCACTGTATCAAAAATATAGCATCTGTCTGCACTTCCATCAACTTTTCTGATTAAATTCTTATGTTCACACTTATAAAGAACGCTGCCTATGTAAACCTGTTACATAGTTATTCCTGCCCTTCCCTGCAGGACCACCACTGTTGGGAAGATGTAACTACATCATTTTGTTTATTTACTACTGTAACAACAACAACTTGCAATTATATAGTTCGTTTCAATTTAGGAAACCGTCCCAAAGTGCTTTACAGGAGAGTAATCCGTCAAAAATTGACACCGAGCTAGAGGAGGAGATATTAGGACGGGTGACTTAAAAACTTGGTCGGTAAGGTAGGTTTTGATAAAGTAAGAGAGGCGAAGAGGTTTAAGGAGGGAATTCCAGGGATCAAAGATGCTGAAGGCACGGCGGCCAGTGGTGGGTTCAAGGGAGTTGGGAGATGCATAAGAGGCCAGAGCTGGAGTAACGTGGAGTTTATGGATGGTTGCAGGGCTGGAGGAGGTTACTGGGTTGGGGGGTGCGGGGGGAGGGCAAAGCCATGAAGGGATTTGAACATGAGGATCAGAATTTTAAAACTGATGCATTGGTGGACTGGGAGCCAGTGTAGGTCAGAGAGCATGGGGGTGATGGATGAGCGGGACTTGGTGCGGATTATGTTGGCAGTTTCTATTATAGGTTTGGACATAAAATTTTATAGTAGAGATGTAAATATTGGGACAGAATGTATGACTTCAAAATGGGGACTGAATAATGCTTGCATGCCCTGGTCCAGTTATCTCCCACCCGCTAACCCTGACTCACCTGAAGGCTACTTGAGGTATTGACTGCCCACATGCGATGCTCTGGGAGATCGACTTGCTAACTTTTTTTATTTTTTAAAAAATAGCAACAAGTTTATTTAAGTTGCCATGTTGAATTTTCTCCCAGCTAAAGTTTTACAGGTAACACGTATAGCAGAAAAAAAAACTCCAAAAATTAACCTTCTGCATAAAGGATTTATTCTGAGTCAGGTTTGCCTGTGTGGTGGTTTACTGAAACCTTTTCTCAGAGAGGCCTATTCCTGTAACATGTCTTGATTTGGAGTATTTGGTTGGAGCTTGGCAATCTTAATTTTGTTTTTGTATTAAAACCTGAAAACTATAATAAACCATGACATTTTGTACTTTCTCTGAGGTAACTTGCGTGGAGTTATACAAGGGGGTGGATTGTTCATGCAGTTTGTTTATTAAAGCAGCCATGTATTTATTTACTGTGGCAACCCAATAAATCGCCTCCAGGTGAAGCAGGAACTCTTCAGCCTTCTCTGAGGTAATTTTCCAAAAAAGTAGATTTATTATAATCAATGTTTGTTTAAAGCTGTTCAAATTTATGTGATCAATTTCATAGTGGAATCTTAAGATTTTATTTATTATAAATGGTTATAGAAGCCACTTTTTGTTTGCAGTTAGAACATTAATTGTTCATAAAACAGATTTAGCTGTGTAACTGATAGTTATCTATTTACCTGCAGTGGGTAAAGAAAGTGCTATTTTATATATTTTCCAGGAACCAATCAAAAAACACTTGCTTCACTATCTGTTGGCAGATGGGGAACGTACAAATCAAAAGCGAGGACAGTGGCTAGAAAACTACCAGTGAGAAACTACTAAGGACTTGTGAAAACAACCAATCCTGAATGACCAGTCAGAAGAACATACCAATAAAAGAAAGAAGGCGAAAAACTCAATTTTGCTTGCAACCTATTTGAAAAAGATTTTGTCAAACTTTTTTGCCTTCTGCTGAGTCCATATAAGAAAAGGGTTCTCAACCTAAAAAATATATATATTTCACAGTAACATTATTAAATTTAAAATTCACCCTTGAAACAGTCTTTTGTGTGTGTGAGTAGCTTCTTTGTTTTTACTTTGAAGGCCACAGCTTGACGACTGACAGCTATTTATTTTAGAGAGATGGTGCTGTTTGAGTATGTGAAGAATTTCCCACTGCGCATCTGTATGATTTATAGGGTTCTGTTCGGGCGAGTGGAAGGCAGAATCACACTAAAGTGTACCTCCTAAAATTATTTTTCAGTTTCTTTTAAGTTTTTCCAAATGGTTTAAAAACTATATGCAGAATGCATTTTTTCTGAAGTTTCATACTTCAATATACAGGCAGCTGGTAAGAGACTGACTGTCTTTCTGATCTTAGTTTTTAAATTAATTGAATTTTGAACATTTCTCGGGCAAGCAGAAGAATTTTGATTCCCATGAGATGTGTTTTGTTCATATAAGTTAAGAAATGCCACCTTTTCAGCTAATTGGAGCTGGTCTTCTCTGGTGCTTAAAGACCCCAGTTTCCATGGGCTTGCCCCAGGTCTGCCTGGGAATTCCTGTTCTAGTACCTCTTCCTAATAACCTGAAACTCCCATCAGTGCTGCTAGATCACTGGACCCTCTCTTTCCACCACCCCCCAGCCAATCCTCTCCCATCTCCAGACCCCCATTGCAATGCTACCATACCCAACTACCACCTCCCCACTGCTCCTAGGTTTCTCCCTCCCCCATTTCTGACAGTGTTCCAGACCTTTCCCACACTTTCCCCAGTGCTGGCATATCCCGGGAACCTCTACCCGCTCCCCCACAAGTATTTCTCTGCAATACTTCTTGACCGTAGAACCTGCCTATCATCCCCCAAAAAAGCTGTCCTACCTCATGATGCCACTATCCTGATTGGTATCAAACCCTGATGCCGCACTCCTCCATGAACGCGGATTGTTAGGAATTCAGACCTGTTGCGGATAACTTCACTGGTTCAGTGGCATCAGAACCCCCCCCCCCCCCCCCCCTTCCTTCAGCGGTCTGAGCATCTTCATTTTATGGGAGTTGACTCTCGCTGTCCTATAACTTCTTGCATTATAATGTAACCTGGGAATGTAACAATAACATCCCCATGCAATTTTGACCTGGTATTCATGTCTTTTGCACATGTATCTCTTCAATCTCTCCAGCAGACAAAGTTTGGTTCAAATGTGCAGCTGCTTTATTCTGCAGTAAGGTGACCATATAAAACAATAGATATGAGCAGATTCCGTTAGATACAACTTAGCTCTAGGTAGTAACAAAAATATTAAACACATACACTTTGTTGGGTCAGCTTACTTGACTTAAACAGACTAACTCATTATCCTACAGTTCTGTTCTCTCTGCTGGCTCCTGTCTTTTTAACCTTTGTTCAGTACTTCCACTGCCTGATGGACTTTTTGGAGTCTGTTTTGGTTTTTAAAAACCTCTGACTGTGTCAAAAAAAGCCTATCCCTCTTTTCCTGCTATCGCAGACCAACAAAAGGTCTAAAGATTTTAAAACAGAGCGTCCTCTTTCTGAATACCCAGAGAAGCTAACAAATTGCCTATTGCTTAGTCTCTGGGAGAAGCAACTTCCTGCTTAGCATATGAAGCAACCTGTTACCTATCTTGCTTTAAACGTGAGAACACTCATTACTTTTAATGTTTTTTTTTAAAAAAGCAACTTACCTCCCCGCCGCCCCCTGATTCTTATTGTGGCAAAGTGACCAACAAAGTCTAAAGATGTGACACATACAGTAAATCAAACACACAGATTCCAATCTTCTGCCCCCCCCCCCCCCGCCGAGTGCTACCAAATCCCAGCTTCTTCCTTCATAATGCTGTAACACAGCAGAACCACATTCTGATACTGATGACCAGCACTTCCCCAATACCTGCTCCTGAACACCACAACTCTTCCCTCCTTATTGCGACTAAATCCCATTCTAAACATTCAATCATTTACAGTTTGCATGGAAAAAATGGACAGTGATGGTATTTAATTCTCAATACCATGTGATAAAAACAGATTTTGACACGTTCAGTCAGTGTCCCTGTTCATGCATTGCATGTTGTGCCATAATAGCCTCTTAAGTCCTCCCATCAAAAGTCTTTTTAAAACACAAGGCAAAGCAAACCAGACATTTATTACTAGTTTTCCTCACCTTGAGCAACCAGAGATTTACAAGCAGATTAAACAGTTGCCTTTTAACTAATCTTAGGATGTACCTATTTACAACAGTTAGACTCTCGTGGTTTTTAAAGGGACAGGTCAGCTACTGTCATGCAGCTACTTCTTAGCAGAATAATACAGCAGCTACTCCTCAGCAACAGAATAATACATTTTGCATTGCATACAATACACTGCATCCCTTGATTTGTCATGAGCAATGCCCTGAGAGATCAGCTAATATTATTTACATAAATAATAACACGGTTAGCTTTGCTCTCGTCAGAGGGGTGGGTCTGGGCTGACACTCCTGTGTAATACTGACACAGTGCTGTGTTGTCAACTTTACACGAGGCTGCATCTGCCAGTTACGGTGGTTCAGATGGACATACAAGATCCTGTGGCACTGTTGAAGAAAAGCAGGGGAGTTCTTTCACTGCCATGGTCAACGTTGCCCCCTCAACTGATGCCACCAAAATGCAATCAACTCGTCATTCATCTCATGAGCTGTTTGTGGATCTTGCTGTGTGCAAAGTGGTTGCTGTATTTTCCTGCACTTACAAGCTATTCATTGTGTCGAGGACTTTGATATGTTTTTAAGAAATGTGCCAAGTGCTGTTTAACTGGAAGTTAGTTCTTTCTTTCCATCTTCAGTTTTACTTGCACTTGTTAATAAATTACCTGAATTATAATTATTGCTATATGGAAGGGGAAAACTTGCAGAACTGGGATATGATCTGCATTCGTCCAAGGGCTATGCCTAAGGCACAGCAAGATTGTTTCTGAAATGAATAAATAAATAGAGTTGGTAGTTGGTATATTTTATAGTTTTCTCTCTGGCGGTTATTAACTTAAAGAACAAACTCAGATTATTCATGAGCAGTAAAAAAAAAGAAATGGCAGTTTATTCTGTGCAGTACATCAGTTCCAGTAATCACCATTACAGTTACGACCCAAAACACCTCCCAGGCGGGATCAGTGTTACTCGGCTGAACAATGTTTTCCAGTTCACTTTGCCACAATGCAGCCTGACTTGATTTATTTATTTGGGCAACAGGATATTTTAGAAATAAATTTGAGCTCCTCAAACTACTGACTTGATTGATTGCAACAGAAGGAGAGAAATTTTGCCAGGTATAAAAATGGCAGTCTCTTTGGATTCGATATTCTCCCAGGCTGCAAACTGATGTGGAACATGCTCAGAGCTTGGGAAACATTTGTAGGATGTCGGGACAGGTAAGAACAACTCCAGTCCCCCATTCCAGATAAAGAGCAGGCTCTTCTGAAGGAAAGTTGCTCTGGGGCTTTCAAGATTAAATAGCTGGTGCTATGGACAAGTTTAGCTATTGCTTTTGAGAATTGTTTTTTATTTTGTATAAATGTTTAGGTATGTATACAGTCAGTGGGTCAATGTAACATGGCACCAAAGAAGTTTAATGTTTGAGTGAGTTGGAACAATTGCTGGTTCACAAGTGGTAGCTTTGGAAATAAGTTGACTGATTTGAATGGTTGGTATTGTGCTGGTTGCTTTTGTGTTGATTCATAGCCTTTTTCAGCTGTCTAGTGAATGGAACTGTTTTTTTGATTTGGTTTGTATTTAATCAATAGATATTTTGGCAAATCAGCATGCTTAACTTAACAGACATTAGAGTTTTGCAATTTTAGCTGTTTGAGCCAATTGCAATTTTAAATTTTGTGCTTTGAAGGCAAAATTGTATATCAATAAAAGCTAGATGCAAGATTTTTTTAATTATATAAAATACCAAATAACCAAGACAGTGGGTGAAAACAAAACAGTAGTTAATCACAGTCCTTGGAATCTGTACTGCTGATGGGACTTTATGGAAATGGTGTACGATATATCAGAACTTGGTGCCTTAATGAATATATCATCTAATAAATCTTCTGTTTGCACGCATTTCTTGTCTGCACCACTTGCTTCCTGTTATGTTTTTGTCACCCCTTTTTGTGTCGATGTTTTTCCATTATAAATTGTCGTGTCCTCATTGATGATGGAAAATGTCTATGTAAACAGTGTCATGCACTTTGTCACGCTTTGAGTTGTCTCTGCCAGTTTGGCTGCTTTTTTATTTTTTTATTTTCGTAGTTGTGCTTCCTCAAGCTGAGTACAAAACATTATTATAATAAATTCAAAAACAAAGGTAACTTTTCACACTTATTTAGTAGTATTTGTTAGCATAAATAACGAAGTATCCGAATCTATTACTAACAGATTTTTATAGAAAAATCCACTCGTTAAAGTAGCTCTCGGACAGTTTTGCTTCCTCACCCGATGGCCTCCTCCACATGTAGCTGTGAGGCAGCCTATCCCTCTTCCCAAATTCAATTAGCGGGTGTGCACCAAAATAACTGCAAAAAAAAAAGGGTCAGCAGTACTAAGAAAGCTTTCCTCATCCTCTCCGTAGTCCTTCCAGTGATATTTGTGGTTTTGCCCACACTCCTGCAGATTGCATGCCATAGTGGTTTCCTTGGTTCTCGGCCCTGCCAAGACCCACTCCACAGGTTCCCAATGCCCAGATGGTCCTCCGCCTTAGTCAGGTTGGAACATCAGACTCCTGATGGTAATTATCATTTTCTAACTTCTAACCGTTCCCCTACCCCCCCCCCCCCCCCCCCCCCCCAAAACAGATGCTGGGTCTGTGGGGAGTTTGAGGCTGGCTTTAAATTTTGCTCAGTGGGGACACAATATCGCTTTTTTTTTGTTCCCTATGGATGCTGCAGAAATGGCTATGCTGGAAAGGGGGGGAGCAGCATAATGGCCAGAGCTGCACTGCCTGAAAGGGTGTTGGAAGCAGATTCAATAATAACTTTCAAAAGGGAATTGGATATATACTTTAAAATGAGACATTGGCAGGCCTATGGGGAAAGAGTACGGGAGTGGGACTAATCTGCAGTGCTGAAGAGGTTGCAGCTCGAATCGCAGAATGATACAGCACAGAAGGAGGCCATTCAACCCATCGTGCCTGTGCCAACTCTTTGAAAGAGCTAGCCAATTAGTCCCACTCCCCTACTGTTTCCCCAGAGCCCTGCAAATGTTTCATTTTAAAGCATATATCCAATTCCCTTTTGAAAGTTACTAAATCTGCTTCCAAAACCCTTTCAGGCAGTGCATTTCAGATGATGATAACTCGCTGCATAAATTTTTTTATTCTCATCTCTTCTCTGGTTCTTTTGCAAGACTACAATTCTGAGGGAGGGCAAATGTGATCTGTGCTTATTTCAGGGTGTCATGTGCACAATCTTCGCTGTCCATTGGGGACAGTTTATCTGGCGAGTTGGTTGCTGCTTACCTTCCATCTAAGTTAGATTCTTTGTCTATCTTGTTATGAGTTATGTCTTCTGAATTAGCGCTATTTGTTATCTGCAGTGGGTTCGGACTTAATTATTTGTGTTGGGTGTTGCTTATCTTTGATCATGGATTACTTTTTCCTGGGTCTGGGTTGGGCAGTTAGTCTGTCAAATAGCAGAGTTGGAGATTTGGGGAGTGTGCTGGCTGGTTTCTCGTTTGGTTCAATGACCACTTTCTTGCATAGGATTACATTACATAGGGTCGATGGCACAGAAACAGGCCATTCGGCCCAACCAGTCCATGCTGGCCTTTATACTCTACTTGAGTCTGCTCCTGTTTTTCCTCATCTAAATCTATCAGCATAACCCTTTATTCCCTTCTCCCTCATATGCTTGTCTAGCCTCCTGTTAAATGCATCTATACTACTCGTTTCAACTACTCCCTGTGGTAACGAGTTCCACATTCTCACCCCTCTTTAGATAAAGAAGTTTCTTCTGAATTCACTATTGGATTTCTTGGTGACTATCTTATATTGATGGCCTCTAGTTATGCTCTTTCCCACAAGTGGAAGCATTTGGCCTGAATTTGTGATCGGAGGCTTCCCGTGGGCGGATGCCTCCGATCATCAAAAAGTCTACGCATTTACCTGGTGGTCCGGGAGATACTGAGACTTGCGATCTTGGGCCTCTCCTCATAGAAATGTGTAGAGGCCCACATATCCCAGGGGTGTATGCGGTTCCTAAGTGCCCCGGGATCACGTGGGCCGGCCCAACAAATGAAAGAACCCCATTCATACTTATGGGAGTTCCATACGCACGGAACTGTCATAAGTATGAACGGGGATGACTCAAAAAAAAAAAAAAAAAAAATACACGAACACCTGAAAAAAAAAAATTTTGAAATTGCATGTGTAAAATTAATTAAAATGCTGTTTAATTAAATATTTTAAACAATTTAATTTTTTGAACTTTTTTTAATATCTTTTAACAGGGCTAAATATAAACTTACCTTATTGGACAGGGTTTCTAATGTTTAAGTGAGAATTTTATTTTTCTATTTTTTAAAACTCTCATGCTGGTAAAAGCAGGGCTTATGCCTGCTTTTACCAGGCATAAGAATTCCACAGCCTTTCGGCGGGCAGAAGTTGGGCAAATAGCACAACTCTCCACCCGCAGAGGCCCTTCTCCCGTGGATGTGGAGGATCTGTCTTGACAGATCGCAAGTGCTGGGTTTCAGCGCATGCGCTTCGCAGGCCTAAACCCGGCACTTGCGTGACCCCTACGGACGTGTACGCACCCGTAGGGGTTGTAAAATAAGGCCCATTCTCTCTGTATCCACTCTTATCAAAACCTTTCATAATTTTAAAGACCTCTATTAGGTTACCCCTCAGCCACCTTTTTTCAAGAGAAAAGAAACCCAGCCTGTTCATCCTTTCCTGATATGTATACCCTCGCATTTCTGGTATCATCCTTGTGTGGTAAACCACTGTTATCGTTTTCATTGTTGTTCACTGTTGTTCACTACTGTTATCGTTATTACACATTGTTAACTCTTGCTACTCACTGTGTACCAATGCATGCCTCAGCTGGCTCCACCCATGGCTCCGCCTACATGACCTGGTATAAAGGTGGCTGCTCGGCAACCCACTTCCTTCCTGGAACCAGTCATCCACGAGAGGCATGCTCTGTTCTTTAGTTAATAAAAACCTTTTCATTACCATCCTAATTCATCGCTTTTTATGGATTAATTGATAAGCGTATCACCTTGTAAATCTTCTCTGCACCCTCTCCAGTGCCTCAATATCCTTTTTATAATATGGCGACCAGAACTGTACACAGTACTCTTAGTGTGGTTTGGTGTCTTTGTTTTCTGGCATTCTTAACTTGCTCCGTAGTCCGTTTATTGTTTGATGGCATTTCTCTTTTTTTGGGCTATCGGCCATCCACACAGTCCTGCATCCTTGCTATGCGTGTTTTGTTTTTTCTGCGTATAGATTTTTGCTTTGGATTTCCGACATACTGTAATCGGCTGATTTTTAACTTTCTTGATCGTTTTGCTGCCTTTTGATGGGGAGCCCTTTCTGATCGTTTGGATCTTTTTAAAACGTTGTTCTTCCTGCTTGCACATATCTTGAGGCCATGATTTCATGCTCAAGGGATTTCTTGGGATTTCTGAGGGTTGAGTTGGAGCTGTCATGTAAACCGAGCTGCTGCCCACTGTATTCAATCAGTCACATAATATCATCCTTACAGCACCACCTAAAAGGACAGTTCCTTTTGGGATCTTGAGACTGCTCATTGTTTGAAATTTATAATACATCGGGACTCCCTGGTTGATCTGTAAGTGGTCCTTGGATGATTTTTTGTGTATAGGAGCTTCCAGGGTGAATTTGTTAGTCAAATCCAACTTTGAAGATTAAACAGACTCCAGGGCCTGTTAAATCACCTTCAGTGAGAGACCAGACAACACAACAGCCCAATGCAATTGAGGTATGTAAATCTTTGGATACAGAGTTTGAAAGGTTTGCTTTACTATATATTTTGTAGATTTGTGTATCTAGTAATATTAATGTTCAGCTAACATTTGGGGGCGGTTCGAAGCATTGATAAGCCACAATTGGAAATAGTAATGGCCTGCAATTTGCGGTCAGCAGCGAAGCGAAGGCTGGCCCTGAAGTACGCTTTGCACAAGGATCTCGCGATCCCTGTCTCTCTAACTTCGGGTTTTCCGATCTTCAATTCAAATCAGTGAAAGTTGATGGGGAATCCCCTTGTACAAACAGCTGTGACATCAACAGGCTGTCGAAGCAGCCAATCAAAAGGCAGAATTCTTTCAGACAGCGAACAAGGAAGTGGGTAAGCTCTTAAAATTCTAACTTTTAATTAAAAATTAGAGAGAGCAAAAGAAAGATTGGGGCTCTCACATGGGGAGAAAGGCAAACCTGAAATAAAGATAGACAATCTTTTATAAAAAATTTTTTTTTTTTAAATGAATAACTTTTTTTTGGAAAGTTTCTTAAATTTTAATTCTTATTAAAATGGACAAATTTCACACTTCACAAAATTAAAATGAGTTTTCCAAACCCTTAACAGCCTTCTGTGGTAGAGAATTCCACAGGTTCACCACCCTCTGAAGAGATTTCTCCTCATCTCAATCCTAAATGTCCTACCCCGTATCCTGAGACTGTGACCCCTCGTTCTAGACCCCCGAGCCAGGGGAAACTTCCTCCCAGCATCCAGTCTGTCTAGCCCTGTCACAATTTTAGACGTTTCAATGAGATCCCCTCTCATTCTTCTAAACTCAAGTGAATACAGGCCTAGTCGACCCAATCTCTCCTCATACGACAGTCCTGCCATCCCAGAAATCAGTCTGGCGAACCTTTGCTGCACTCCCTCTATGGCAAGTACATCCTTTCTTGGGTAAGGAGACCAAAACTGCACACAGTACTCCAGGTGTGGTCTCACCAAGGCCCTGTATAACTGTAGAAACACATCCTTGCTCCTGTACGCAAATCCTCTTGCAATGAAGGCCAACATACCATTTGCCTTCCTAACTGCTTGCTGCACTTGCATGTTTGCTTTCAGTGACTGGTGTACAAGGACACCCAGGTCCCTTTGTACATCAACATTTCCCAATCTATCTCCATTTAAATAATACTCTGCCTTTCTGTTTTTCCTACCGAAGTGGATAACTTCACATTTATCTACGTTATACTGCATCTGCCATGTATTTGCCCACTCACTCAACTTGTCTAAATCGCCTTGAAACCTCTTTGCATCCTCCTCACAACTGACAATCCCACCTAGTTTTGTGTCGTCAGCAAACTTGGAAATATTACATTTGGTTCCCTCATCCAAATCATTGATTATATATTGTGAATAGCTGGGGCCCAAGCACTGATTCCTGCGGTACCCCACTAGTCACTGCCTGCCACCCTGAAAAAGACCCATTTATTCCTACTCTCTGTTACCTGTCTGTTAACCAATTTGCAATCCATGCCAGTATATTACCCCCAATCCCATGTGCTTTAATTTTGCACATTAACCTCTTATGTGAGACTTTGTCAAAGGCCTTCTGAAAATCAAAATGCACCATATCCACTGGTTCTCCCTTATCTATTCTACCAGTTACATCCTCAAAAAAAAACTCCAGTCGGTTTGTCAAATACGATTTCCCTTTCATAAATCCATGTTGACTTTGTCTAATCTCGTTGATATTTTCTAAGTGTCCTGTTATCACATCTTTTATAATCGACTCTAGCATTTATAATTATGTACAGAACACTATATGCAAATTATATTCAATACTTTACACACATTTTAGAAATTTTAAAAACATTTTTGACATATGGACCAGCTGGGCCAAATGGCTTGTTTCTGTGCTGTAAATACTACGTAATACTTCACTGTCTCCTGCTCCCTGTACTGTTCCTTCCACCTGCCCCTTTTTAGGGGCCATAAATATATGTATCACTGTTATTTTGATCACAAATGTGAAATTGGGCATTTGATTGCACGGTTAGGATGTGGAGTAATAAGAGAGTAGCCCGAGCTGACTGCAATTCTAACCTCTTAATACATATTACTATTTGCAATTGTGGCTTATCGATGCTTCGAAACAACCCCAATATATAAATACATTTTACTGTACAACTCTCCCATGGTGTTGCACACAGGGACTTGTTTAGGCCAAACACAGTTCGAGAGCGCAGGAATACTGGAACCAAGTTGGGGAGAAGGCCGATGGGGTGGAGTGAAAGGGGTGGATGGGGAGTAACAGGAGGAGATATGGGAAAGCTGGGATTGGGGGGCGGGGGGAAGAGGAGTAGTACGGGGAGCAGGAGAGGGTGAAGTATTACTTGGTATTTACAGCACAGAAACAGGCCAGCTGGTCTATGCTGGCGTTTATGCTCCATGAGCCTCTTCTCACATCTATTCATCTAACCCCATCAACATATCCTCCTATTCCTTTCTCCCTCATGTGTTTTTCTAGCTTCTCCTTAAATGCTTCTATGCTATTCGCCTCAACTACTCCTTCTGGTAGCGAGTTGCACTTTCTAACCACTCTCTGGTTAAAGAAGTTTCTGTTAAATTCCCTATTGGATTTATTAGTGACTATCTCATTTATTGGTTCTAGTCTCCCCCACAAGTGGAAACATCTTCTCTACATCTACGAAACTCCTTCATAATCTTAAAGACATCAGGTCACCTCAGATTTCTCTCTTGTAGAGAAAAGTGCCCCAGCCTGTTCAATCTTTCCTGATAGGATACCACCAGAACTGAGAGGTTATACCTATTAAATATTTTTATCACCCATATTTAAATGATTACCGGTGGTAGGGGGAGCGGAAGGAAACAGTTTGCCAGGTTGCATTTTGATGCTACGTGGAGTGGAGGACAGTGGGCCAGGGATGATTTCTGTGTGGCAAGAGACAAAATGCTGCTGGTGACAGGCAGGGAGGGAGATTGGACAGGTTGAAAGGCTGGCCAATGTGGGTGGGGGCGCAAAGCTAAATGCTGCTTGGTGGAGGAGGGGTGGATAGGTGCCTAATATTCAAGTGAGGGTGGGCAGATGATGGGGACAGGAGAACCGTGACTGCAGCTGGGGCTGTGCTGATGCTCAATGGGGAGGAGGGTGGGAAATGTTGCTTCGTGGAAAGGTAGGGTTGGGGGGAGTGCAGGGAGGTGAGTACCACAACTGCCAGGAGGGTGTAATTACAGGGTTACCAGTTCACATAAGCAGTTTCCATTATAAATTTTGATGTAGGAAGTTATAATTTAAGGTAATTGGCAAAAGAGCCAGAAAGGATATGAGGAAAATTTTCTTGACACAGCGATTGGTTTTGATCTGGAATGCACTGCTTGAGAGGACAGTGGAAGCAGATTAAATAGTAACTTTCAAAAGGGAATTGGATAAAAACTTGAAGGGGAGAAATTTACAGGGCTGTGGGGAAAGGGCAGGGGAATGTGAGTAATTGGATAGCGCTTTCAAACAGCCGGCACAGGTATGATGGGCTGAATGACCTCCTTCTGTGCTGCATCATTCTGTGATTCTGTGAATAGAAATGTAAAAATAAAGTGAAGAATGGGGACTGAATTACATCTGCTTGCTCTGGTCCAACTATCCCCAACTTCACCTGAAGACTAAACTTGATCTTGTCTCCCCATGTGCAACACCACAGGAGCTTGACTTGTAAAATATTAAACATTTTATATCTGTGCCCACTTCTTGTCAGAACCATTCTCTGTTGTCATGTTTTTGTTACATTTTTATGTCAACTTTTTCCCATTACACTTTCCCACATCAATATTTTATATGGTTTTTCTCTATGTAAACTTGTCACACGCTAGAGGTGTTCAAAATCATGAAGGGACTTGGTAGAGGTGTTCAAAATCATGAAGGGACTTGGTAGAGTAAATAACAAGAAATTGTTTCCAGTGGCAGAAGGGTCGGTAACCAGAAGACACAGATTTAAGGTGATTGGCAAAAGAACCAGAGGTGACATGAGGAAAACATTTGTTTAATCAGTGAGCTGTTCCGATCTGGAATGCACTACTTGAAAGGGCGATAGAAGCAGATTCAATAGTAACTTGCAAGAGGGATTTGGATAAATACTTCTTGAGAAAACATTTACAGGGCAGGGCTATGGAGAAAGAGCAGGGGAGTGTAACTAACTGGATAGTTCTACTAAAGAGTTGGCGCAGGCACCATGGCCCGAATGGCCTCCTGCTGTTCTGTATCATTCTATGATTCTGTGAACCACAACCATCTGCACCATCTGTCCAGGACATCCAGCTGCTATCGGTTCCATTTTTCCGACCCATGGGGGCGAGCAGGGTGACCAGAGAGCCACCGAAAAGCAGAAATTTTTAAGTTAGAAATTTGTAATGAATATATAAAAGTATTAACATTTTTATAAATCTGTTTTTTTTTTTAAAAAAATTAATTTTTTTTTTAAATTAGAAAACACTCTAATTTTTTTTTACATAAAGCTTAACAGTAACCTTACTAGGGCTAAAAGGGTTAAATTATGAGGACAGGTTCATATATGTATTCCCTAAAATATAGAAGATTAAGGGGTGATCTAATTGAGGTGTTTAGATGATCAAAGGAATTGATAGGGTAAATACAGAGAAATAATTTCTTTTGGTGGGAAAGTCCAGAACAAAGGGGCATAGCCTTGAGCAAGGACTTTCAGGTGATGTCAGAAAGCATTTCTTCACACAAAGGGAAGTGGAAATCTGGAACTTTTTGGAGAGAAGCCGAGGTGAAGACCGAAGACGGTCAAGGTCTGAGCTCCCAATTGCTATCCACTGCCTCTTGCTGGAAAATGTGCATGTGTGAAGCTTGGGTAAGGACAGGATTGGGCTTGACTGTGATGCCCACAAAGTGGAATAGCTTGCTGCCACTTGCAAGCAAAGCTCACCTACAAAGATTGGCCATTCGGACCAGGGACTGGAAGTCGGACAGCTACTGTGGAATCCTATCCCGGCCTGCTTCAGTACCTTATGGAATGGAGAAGACGAAAGTCTACTGGATAAGAGAATAGGGCAGAAACATTTACAGGAATGACATTAATTTTATAACTTAATGATCTGTGTATACAGTTAAAGGAGAATTTGACAAGTTTCTGCATTATACTCATGTCATGCTGTGGTTGAAGAGGTCAACAGCACCACTGATCAAATTGCTGTCTTCCACTCGCTGATGACCTGCATCATTTCAATATTGTGTGCAATTTGTATATAATGTACGTATTTAAGTAACCGGTTTGCTATAGCTACTGTATCTGCATCTTGGTAATCTACTGATTGTTAGCGTAAAGGAGACGCTGGTGTGGCAGAACCACCAGAGGATTACGGACAATTGTATATACAGGAAACTTTGTGCTATCCGGCACCCACGGGACCGAGCTGCTGCCGTTGCCTCAAAACTGCCGTACTCTCCTGAGTTAATGTTGAGAGATACGGAGATTCTTATCTCCGTATTTGACAACAAACACTGTTGCTTAGCAACAGCTTCTAAACACTCGGGTGTGGCCCTAAAGCTCTGTAGCTGAAGCTGTTGCTATAGCTACAGACCTTGCACAGCTTGACTGTTCAAACAAAGCAACAACAAAAAAAACAAAAAGAATAAAAAACAGCTGCTGATTTTTGCCAGTGGCTCCAGATTGCCGGATAGCTCACCTCCGGATAGCACAGTTTCCTGTAATTCCTTTTACAGCAATGTAGTACAGCTGGGGGCTGCACCTTTAATGTATCTGTTAACTGTACTAGGGCTTCTTTCCTGTACTCCGCGTGATGTCATGCCGTCCGTCACGTGATCTCAACGGCGGAAAGGTGGTGATGACGTCATGATGTCAGAGCTCGGAACCTGCTAGCAGTTGAGCTCGGAACCTTCTAGCAGTTTCCAGAGAGGCTTTCAAGCAGACCAGACCTATTTGCATTGTATCTACAGTTTCCTGTACAGCTTCGTTTGTTCATTAAATTTTATTGTTTTTGATTTTCTGAGTCGATCTCAATTCTTCGGCTAGGAACCCCAGCTCCTACACTGGCATATTTCCCAAGGGTCCATCTAGTTTTGTGAATTATTTTCATTTATTGAGAAACTGACAAATGGGAAAGAACCATGTTGCAGGACATCACAGGCTGAAATAAGACAAGTCAAATCAGGAAATAGTGATGGGTAATGGCAAGTTGGGTTGTGAAAGCCTGAGGATCATAAGAAGTGATCAAGGGAAGTAAGGAGGTCCACAGTTTTGAGTCGGTTTGAATTTAAGTGAGACTAGGATCGCAGTAATTCACAGATATTTCACAGAATCTCACAGTGCAGATAGAGGCCATTTCGGCCCATCGAGCCTGCACCGACACATATCCCACCCGATCCCCGTAACCCCACGTATTTAATCCCCTTAACACTAAGGGTCAATTTATCATAGCCAATCAACCTAGCCCGCACATCTTTGGACTGTGGGAGGAAACCGGAGCACCCGGAGAAAACCCACGCAAACACGGGGAGAATGTCTGTGTGGAGTTTGCACAGTCACCCGAGGCCGGATTCGAACCCGGGTCCCTGGCGCTGTGAGGCAACAGTGCTAACCACTATGCCACCGTGGTCCAGTTGGCTTAAATTTTACTCCGGAAGATTGGCTGGTTCTAGCCGAAAGCCAGCACACAGATGGGCTGAGTGGCCTCCTTCTGTTGCCTAAACCTCTATGATTCACATGAAAACTGGACAAAATACCTCATTTTTGTCAGTGCCAACAACACAAAACCACCTCTAATTTGTCACTAAATTAACAATTTTACTCTGTGGCCACAAGGACGTTGTAGGAATTATCACATTGTTGCAGTAGACACATTGTTGTCATAGTTGTAGCGTGATTAACTTTGCAGCTGGCTGTGCTCCACCTGACCTTTGAGTGCTTAATGCTAATACAAAGTGATTGGATCACTCTATCCCTTGCACCAGCACTCGCAAGTCTCATTTATTACACATGCAATGACCAAACATGCAGCCTTTATATTATTTTGTTAAGAGTAATATATATTTAACATAGCAAACATTTTATATTATATGAAAAAAGGTTTAAAGGAGTGATGCATGCTGTTGCAACGAGCTTAAAGCTGTCTGCTCCACTCGCCACAATCCAATTTCTACAAGGAAGCCTAAAACAGGTGTTGGCCCCTCATTTACATATGTAAAGGCCCAATGCCTGTTTCAGGAGATTGTCAGCAACACTCACTATTGGACGCTGGTCCCCGAAATTTCTACCCCTCATTCTCATCAGTCTGGGCAGAATTCCAACACCGGTCTTTCAAAGAGTCAGCACAGGCCTGATGGGCTGCCTGGGCTAAGTGGCCCCCTTTGCTGCATCATTCTATGATTCTAGGTCAGAAGAGGCAAGAGGACCATGTTCAGATGCCTGTGCCATGCAGTGATACAGTAACCGTATGTTAATAGAACTCTAATGTGACTTTTTGTCCATTTTCTGTTTTTGAAATTCATGCAACATATCTCTGTTTAGAGCAGTTAGTGACTCCACTGCAAGGTCCAATTCTGAGGTTTGCAGCATCCTTATCTTGGTAAAGCTTAATAAAAATGAGCTGTTGATGGCTTGAATAACTTTGACAAGCACATTGGATAAATTGTAGCCACCACATCATGGTGGTTGCTTGCATGCTTAATAAAGTAGTGGGAGTAATTGGATAGCTCTTTCAAATAGCCGGCACAGCCACCATGGGCCATGTGGCCTCCTCCTGTACTGTATCATTTTAAATGTGCTGCAAATCTCTGTAATAAGCTGGCTACATCTTACTGTTCCATTTTAATATCTCTAACTGAAAGTTTGTTCAAAGTTTGCAAATCATTGCTGTGTCCAAGGCTTTTTAAATCATCTGTTGACAGTGATTTAACCTTCATTGTTCAAATTGCTACTTTTGAGTTTTCATTCTTTGAGATGCAGGGGTACTTTTTAAACTACACAGTACTGTACAACGCTAGTTATTCTTCAAGCCCCATAATTTTTGGGGTGGAGGAAATCCACACTTCCCATTTAAAAACAAAAGGTACAATCCAGGTGAAAATTGAAACTTATTGCCCTATTTTGTTACACTTTAAAAAGTCAAAAAAATGTTACTGCCACTTGTAATTTATTTTTTTTAAATGTGCTGCTCCCATTGCAAATCCAATAACAACCTATGGACGTATCACAAAGGCACAGAGAAGACCACCTGCTCCATCACGTCTGTCCCATTCAGTAATAGTTGCAACTGAGCATCATATCCCCCCAATGCTCCCCAGCTACCAGCAGCCATGAAGTCTCCTGGCGCAGGCAAAACACTTCATGTTTAAAAAAAAAAGCCCTGGGCTAGTTTGGGAGCAAGGTGGGGGAGGTTTGTGTGCAAATTCAGTGAAATTGCTTTCTGACTCCGAAAGGAGAATGAAAAACTGGTCCTAGGAGATAACCGTGATCTCGAGGTACATCATCCAACATCACACCTACCTTTTGTAAGCAGCGATATCGACCACCTCCGTGAACTCACCCAGCTCCCTTTTGAATGTTCGCAGTGAATCCACACTCGCTGCACGAATTGGCAACTTACACCAAAGGTGTGTGATTCTCTGAGAAATCTAACATCTAATCTGTTCTATGCCTACCTAACTTACATGCATATGCCCCCATTCTCCCTGACCTATTTAATTCACACAGTCTATCCACGTGGCTATCATCTAGTCCCTTCATCATTTTAAATACTTTCAACAAATCAGCCTGAAGTCTAAGCTTTTCTGGAGTAAAAAGGCCCAGCTGTCATGAGCTTATGACATAGTGATCTTTTGGCCCTTCTCTGGATCTATTCCAGGGCCTGTAAGACTCCCACAATATGAGGGGACCAGACTGGACACAGTATTCCAGATGGGGCCTAACCAGTGAATTGTACAAGGATGCTATATTGCGGCTTTATATTGGACCATCCTAGCTATACATCCCAGTGCTCTATTTGCTTTCGTTACAGCCGCTCCACACTGGGTGTGAACCGTTAGAGACTCATGCACTATAACACCCAGGTCCCTTTCTTGCTCAAAGACTTAAAATCAAAACCGAGCATGGCATGCACATGCTTGGCATTAGCCCAACCCATGGGCATAGACTATATTTATCTACATTCAATGTCATCTGCTGACCCATGAGTCCCATCGCATCTTGAAGTTTTTTTTCTCATCTGGGATTCTGACACCAGCACAAATTTTTGCATCAGACGCCAACTTGCAGACAGCTCCCCCAATGCCTTCATCCAGGTCATTCTCCCAAGTTACAGCTGGGTGTACTGGTTACATTTATTTACAACACAAGTTATGGAAAAAGTAATGCACAAAAGAGGAAAGAAAACAACCTACCCAGGGAAGATTTACTACTTGCACCTGTGAAATCAATCTGTTGGCACCCAAATGTAAATTTGCCAGTCATGGCCCTAGACAAATTTCTTTTTGTGTCATTATTTGACTTTGAGAAATTACAGTGTTTATTTTCCCAACAGTTACAGATTCTTTTGATGATGGAATTATACAGCTGAAGGACATTTCTGTATGGAGAGAAGATGCAAAAAGTAAGTGGCTATTAATTGAAGACTGTCATTCTTGGTATGAGATTTATTTTTAACGGGTTCATCAAAATAATCAATCCATCAAAAGTTGAGTACAGAAATAAGTGCAAGGTAATGCATAAATACCGTATACACATTAGAATTCTGATCAGTACAACTTATTGTAGATCAACCAAGACCTGCTTAGGAGATGCTCCTGGAGAATCCATTTCCTAATTATCCATCTAGCTGGCGTTTGAGTGTTTGATAGCTAACTCAAGCTGATTGGACGGCAGTATTCCTTCCACTAGCACTACCATGTCCCATTTATTAGCCATGCAATGACCAAACATGCTCCCTTATATTTTTTCAAATAAAAGTTATATATTTTTTAAAAAGCAAATATTTATATTCTAAGAGGTTAGAAAGAGTAATCTATGCTGTTGCAACTTGCTTACAGCTGCCTGGTCCACTCAGCACAATCCAAGTTCTGCAACGAAACCTAAAACAAGTGTTGAGCCCCTCACTTACATATGTAAAGGCTTTTTGCCTGTTTCAGGAGATTGCCAGCAACACCCAATATTGAACGCTGGTCCCTGAAATTTCTACCCCTCATTCTCATCAGTCAGGGCAGAATTCTAACGCAGGTCAGAAGTGGCATGAGGACCATGTTAATACCTGTGCCACCCAGTGATTGAGCATATACAACAGTCACATGGAAGTTTGGGTCCACTAGAATTCACTATATTCCTAATCTGACAAAGCTTTTAATATTCTACTGGGAAACGCTGTACACTGGTGTTCGTGACCATAGCAAGTCAGAAAGTAGACTCTGCCTCAGATACATAATTTCATCAAAATGTCCAGGAGAAATTATCACAAGACAGTTCTTGTTATAAGTTCCATGGTGTGTGTATAAAGGATATAATAAACTATTGAGAAATGTTTTACTATGTTTATATACGGGGGCTATATTCACTAACTTAACCATAACTTTATTTCATTACAAGCACTACAAAAACATGTTAATTTAGTTCACTCCATAATGCTATTTTTAAAGTAAAAGCATTAAATGGCAACTTGCTCCATCACCAAGTGCATTGATGCAGGTTTGAGCCCCTAAATTCTCCACTCAAGAACATCGGAGGTTTAGTGACCTTTGTGGCTGGCTTTTGAGCAGCATCGGCACAGACTTCAGTGTAGATTTTCACCTATTTCCCTTTGGATGGGGAAAGTTAAGTTGAGAGACATTGAAGGAGGAGAGAAGAGGAAGTGAATTGCCCCTAGATGTGTTTAAGAATGATGATTTGTCGATAACTAAGTTGTAACCAGTATCAGTTTCAACAACAACAACTTGCATTTTTATAGCGCCTTTAACATAGTAAAATGTCCTAAGGCTCTTCACAGGAGTGTTATCAATCAAAATTTGACAGCGAGCCACATACGGAGATATTGGGACAAGTCGGCTAAAGGGGTAGGTTTTAAAGAGCATCTTAAAGGTGGACAGAGAGGTGGAGAGATTCAGGGAAGGAATTTCAAATCTTGGGACCAAAGCAGCTGAAGGCACAGCTGCCAGTGGTGGAGAGATTATAATCGGGGATGCGCAAGAGGCCAGAATTGGAGGAGTGCAGAGATCTCGATGGTTGTAGGGCTGAAGGAGGTTTCGGATTTATAATCCTATTTCTTTTATGTAGCTATTCATTGCCAAATAGCTACAAAAAAGTACATTAGTAATGGCCGTTTGCCATTATTACTCTTGTTGAGAGTATGCTATTAATTTGCAATTGCTGTAATTAAAATGTTGTGGTATTGCTGAGACATCAGTACACCAGCACAGGGAACTAAAGTGCCACCTAGTGTCCTGTGATTGTTGTTCATTAGTTGTTCTCTGTAATTGAATGAGTCGATAGCCACAAAAATCACCAAGGCGATTGCATTATGTTTTATGGGGGGTTTACTCCAAGCGCCTTGAATGTAGTAAAACATCCCAAGGTGCTTCACAGGAGCGTTATCAAATAAAATTTGACACCGAGCCACATAAGGAGATATTAGGACAGGTGTCGTAGGCTTTAAGGAGCATCTTCAAGGAGGAGAGAGAGGGGTAGAGCGATGAAGAGGTTTAGGGAGGGAATTCCAGAACTTGGGGCCTAGGCATTTGAAGGCACAGCCGCCAATGGAGCGATTAAAATCAGGGCTGCTAGAGTCCAGAATTGGAGCAGCGCAGAGATCTTGCAGGGTTGTCGGGCTGAAGGAGGTTACAGAGATAGGGAGGGGCGAGGCAAGGATTTGAAAACAACAATGAGAATTTTGAAGTCAAGGCGTTGCCAGACCGGGAGCTAGTGTAGGTCAGTGATCAATTTTGTTAATTCCCTTCATAATTTTGAGACCTTCAAATAGGTCATCTCAACGGCTCATCTTTTCCAAAGATAATGAGCCCAACTTCCTTAACCTTTTCATTGTAATTTAAATTTTTAATGCTTGGAATCACCTTTGTTCACCGCTGTACCCTTTCATTGATTAGGTGATCAGAACTGTACACCATATTTCAGATGGAATCTGGGCAAAGATTTATACATCGGCAATGCAACTTGTTTTAATTTGCGCTCCAGCCCTTTGTTAATGCAACGCAATAGCTTTTTGCATTTTTCACTGCAGCTGAGCACTGTGCTAACAATTTCATGGGAATAGTCACTATAATCCACTATGAATCTCTTTCCTGGTTGCACTGTACCACTGTTTCACTTAACATGTAGGGGCAGATTTCCCTTTTATGTGCAGGGTAGCGCTGATTGGTTCCTGTCGTAGCCCCGACCTAATTTCTTTGGGTTGTGGGGCTTATCTAACGGGCAGGCGCCTAGCAGGATCCCTGCTACCTAGAGGTAGCCTGCTGCTGCTGCCATGGTGGGGAATTCTGGTAGGATTGTACAGTAGTGATGTTGCTGCTGCAACACCAGAAAAGGCAGCGAGGATTTAAAGAGGGAGAAGAGACCCACAAAAGCAAAGCTAATTTTTTTTGTTTGTTTACGACAAGGCCTGAAACAAATAGAATCACAGAAATTTGCAGCACAGAAGGAGGCCATTCGGCTCGTCATGCCTGCGCTGGCTCTTTGAAAGAGCAGTCGTGTTTGGTCCCACATTCCCCGCTTTTTGTCCGTAACCCTGTAACTTCCTCATACTCAAGTACCTGTTAAATTCCCATCTCCCTTTTAAAATTATTTATGGTATCAGATTCTACCACATTTTCACGTCGTGTGTTCCAGATCCTGACAACTGATGAAAACATTTCTCCATCTCCCCTCTAGATCTTTTGCCAATGATTTTGAATCTATGACCTCTGGTTATTGACCCACTCACCAGAGGGAATAGTTTTTCTCTCTCTACTCTATCAAAGCCTCTCATCATCTTGAAAACCTCTATTAGGTCACGTCTTAACCTTCTCTGTTCCAAGGAGAACATTCCTAACTTTTCCAATCTCTCCTCATAATTAAAGTCCCTTATTCCTGGTGAACCACCTCTCTACCCTTTCTAAGACTTTTAGATCTTTCCTGATGAGTCTGTTGTGGCCCATATGAAGGGAGGAGACGGCTACTTAGCCCACTACTTCCATCCTGAAACTCCAGGTGCTTACCACTGCCACTCTGAGGGTACCTCCTCCACCTTTCTCCTGGCAGTCCTTGGGGTTGGCGGAGACAGCGGTAAACAGTGAAATAAGCTGCTTTCTGCGCACCCCCCCCCCACCACCCTCAATACCACTGCTAGTATTCACATGTGGATGGTAACAAAAGGGGCAGCTAAGAACAGAGAGATGGAAGGAGCAAAGAAATTGAGGTTCAGAGCAGGAACATAGCAGCAGGACTCCATCTGCCTTTTCCACTGCTATCCCGCCAAAATCGCCACCTAGTTGACGTAGTTACCTAAAAGATCTAAATCCTTATTAACCTGGTTGCATTATTTACCCTGCTTCCTATTTTGGTTATCAAAATTCAAACCTTCTCCAGCCCTACAAACCCTCAGCGATTTCTGCACTCCTCCAATTCTGGTCTCTTGCGCATCCCTGATTATAATCGCTCCACCATTGGTGGCCGTGCCTTCAGCTGCCTAGGCCCTAAGCTCTGGAATTCCCTCCCTAAACCTCTCCGCCTCTCTACCTCTCTCTTCTCCTTTAAGATGCTCCTTAAAACCTACGTTATTGACGAAGCTTTTGCTCACCCGTCCTAATTTCCTTTTGTGGTTCGGTATCGAATTTTATTAATCACATCTGTGAAGCACCTTGATATGTTTTACTGCGTTGAAGGCGCTGTATAAATGCAAGTTGTTCTATCTCTAAAACTTGCAAAGTAAGCAGTAATGTTCAAAACCAATGACATGATTATCCAGCCCCTCTCCTACCCTTCTACAGCACGATTGTATAACTGAGGTGACATGTTGCTGCAGAGGGACCAAGATCACCTTAGATGCTGCTGTGCTGTTTGCTGGCGAGTTGAAATGCTGGTGTTAGCAGCAAAACTAAAATGGGTGCTGCCTGCAGCACTTCACATTTCATGTTTTACTCTGGCTCCGAGTGTGCAGGCCAGCAATATGATTTTCGCATTGCTGCCCTGATCAAAACGTCCCCAGTGCACATACAATTGTTGAAATTTCAGCACTGAGGCAAGACCTCTCGCCCCCACCCCACCCCCCCATCTGTCCCCATCCCCATTGTGCTTGTGCCAGTGGTGGCTCCGCATTGCAACAATCTACTCTAATCCCATCTCCTTGTTCTTTCCCCACAGTAGTTGGTATTTTCTCTTAAAGTGTGTATCTGATTCCCCTTTAAATGTTGCAATTGACTGGGCTTGAGCAGCCACTGGTGAAGCTTTTAAGTTCTGATAACCCATTGCAGGAATAAAACACTTCTGACCTCCCTCATTATGCTTCTCGTTCTATTCCTAAATTTATGCCCCCTTGTTCCCGATTGAAATGATAAAATCTCTATGGCGACTTTGTGAGCCGAAGATTATGTTTGCAGTTACTTTAAAGTCAGAGTTTTGAGCTGCTTTGTTGTTCCAGTGTTGCAGAAGATGACTTGTTGTATAAATGAAGCAAATTCAACACCATAAGAATCGAGAACTGCTTCCAGTGGAAGTATTGCTTTATCATGAGCATCATGATTCCCAATGCATGAAGTCTTGTACTTTATATGTTTTAAATAAAATACAAGGAGACAAAAATTGTGTAAAACGCAACAGTATTTAAACTGATATTCTCTAATAGGTTTTATAATTCTAATAAAAATTGCCATCTTTATATGGCCTCACACAAATTGTAGAACAAATATGCAGTGAGTAGTTGATGCTCCATTTAAAACTGTCTTAAAATGTGCATTTTTCTATTTTTAACCCCCATTTCTCCTTCCCCTTAATCTCTCCCTCCCTGTGAATGACCAGAAGCCCCATGATTGAAAGCCTGGCACATGAACACAAAAATTGAATGGTGATAATTCATATTGTAGGTGATAATCTAATATTTTTCACATAGTTAGTGTGCATGGAAGAATATTGCATACTTTTACCCTCCTAAATAGACTGGTAGAAAACACCAAGAAGCTGCTTCAGGAGAATTATTGAAATGCCGCTGTGACGGCGAGGTTTTGTAAATGCTCCTCTCTAGTTTCATCATAAAATCCGGCTGTGTGTGTGGAGGACATAAACTATGCACATTTATACACTAGATTTTAGAGTATGCTCGTCTGCAAAATCAATGATGTCTTATTTTTGTCTGTAAATCAATTAGGTTTTCAAGCACGTTCTTTGCTTAAGCTTTTTGAATGTATTACAGACACAGAGATCAATGCACATATTTAAAGGGACAGTTTAGTGAGATCCTTCTGGTACAAATATTGCTGGAACCTTCTTTTCCTCTTCCCCACAATTGTTGCTGTACAATATTCAGATTCGAATTCAGATGCTGGAATTGTTGGTACATTTTATCTGTCTAGAACTCTTGCATCAGTTTATACAATTAGAGTGTAAACTGCACACCCTGGTGACCTTTTGATATGTTGGTATTTTGTTCATTTTTTTTCACAATTGTTCTTTCACAACAGAGCTATATCTGAAAGAAAAGCTGGAAGATCAAGAACAGGATGAATATTCTCCATTGAAGGAAGGAACTGGTAAGTTCAATGTTGAGCTTGTTATCATTCACTCAGTGAGTTGCAGCAGTTCTTAATCCATCCTGCTCTTGTAAATTAATATTTTCACCTGGGCTTGTTATGGCTTCGAGAGGACAATTTAATTTCATTTGCCTTCTTCTGATAAAGCCTAACAAAAGGTTTGAATGCTAGCCAAACTGCTGAAGGGCGAAAATAATCAGCAAAAAGAAAGCATCTCTCCATTTTATTCAAATGAGCAGCACACAAATGTTATGCTCACATATGCCTGAAACCAAAGGATTGACCGTTCTCGTGGCCCTCTAGTGTTCTGCTCCACTCTGTCACTGACAGTGGGGAAATGCAAACTATTTCCAGTGCTCCTTCATTCTGGCTTCTGTGTGCAGTTGACATAGGACTAAAGACTTATTTCATTTTTCTATCCTTTGCAGTTAAAAGTATTGAGGCAAGTGAACCTCCTTGTATAGTATTACAAAGTATTTACAGCACAGAAACAGGCCATTCGGGCCCACAGATCCATGCCAGTGTTTATGGTCCACGTGAGCTTCCTCCCACCCCTCTTCATCTAACCCCATCGACATATCCTTCTATACCTTTCTCCCTCCTGTGTTTATCTAGCTTCCCCTTAAATGCATCTATGCTATTCACCTCAACTACTACTTGTGGTAGCAAGTTCCACATCCTGACCACTCGCTAGGGAAAGAGGTTTCTCCTGAATTCCCTATTGGATTTATTAGTGACTATCTTATATTTATGGCCTCTGGTCTCGCCTGCAAGTGGAAACATCTTCTCTACGTCTTCCCTATCAAACCCTTGCATAATCTTAAACACCTCTTTCAGGTTACCCCTCAGCCTTCCCTTTTCAAGAGAATGAATAAATGAGAAGTTACAGTTCGACCCCAAGTAGCCCTCCCTATCTCTCTGCAACCTCCTCCATCCCTACAACCTCTGAGATCTCTGCGCTCCTCCAATTCTGGCCTCTTGCACATCATGGATTTTAATCGCTCCACCATTGGTGGCCGTGCCTTCAGCTGCCAAAGCCCTAAGCTCTGGAATTCTTTCCCTCTACCTCGCTCTCCTTTAAGACGCTGCTTAAAACCTACCTTTTTGACCAAGCTTTTGGTCATCTGTTCTTATGTGGCACGGTGTCAAATTTTGTTTGATAATCGCTCCTGTGAAGCACTTTGGGACATTTAAAGGCTCTATATAAATGCAAGTTGTTGTGGTTGTACAATGCACACTTCCCTTAGGGTCACAGAGCTACCATAAACAGGAGGCAAGAGGGACAACTCAAGCTAATACACCAACTGTACTGGACCCATAAAACCCCATGCATTCCAACCTTGCCAGATGATTACTGGAGGGATAGCCTCACCTCTGCACAAATTTTTGGTCATGCATCCGCATTCAGTGATTCTGAATGTTGACCCGTGAGGCCACAAAGGTCACGACTGGACTCCATCACCGAGGACCCTACCTTGGGCCTGCTGAGCTTACTGACCAGAGTGAAATGCATTTTATAGCACACACAGTGATGCAGTTCTTGTGAATTGCTAACCTCCCTGCAACTAACATTGGATCGTAGATGTAAAGATCATATACAGACTGGCCTGTCGCCACTTGGAACTCTAGGAGCACCTAGCCATGTACGGCCTCCTCTTGGAGATTTGTGCAGCTTGACCACCTCCTTCCCTGGAAGCAGAATAACTAAGGCAGTGGAAATAAATCAATGGCTGCTCACTGCCTGAACTAGGACAGGAACGTGATGACCGCTGGCAAGACTACTGCTCGATGTAGACTGAGCACCATGACCCTTTCATTCAACCAAACTCCAGGTACCCAAACAAAACAAATTACTTTGACCCATAACCACAAATTAACCCCAAACATGTGTATTGCTATCTTCCTCAAGCTCCCCAAGTACTATAAACCCAAAATGTATGCATGTTTATAATGTTTGATCAGAAACACCCCTACTGTAAGGAATTCATGACCTATCCTAAGGCAGTTATGGTTGGAGGGTCTTTTAAACACAAAACGTGGTACAAAATTCCATCTCGAACTTGGACACATTCTGTCTCTCTCAGTTGCAGCTTTAGAGCCAAAAACTCCAACTCGATCTCATCTCTATCATCAACAACAACAACAACAATTGCATTTATGTAGCATCTTTAACGTAGTAAAACGTCCCAAGGCGCTTCACAGGAGTGTTATAAGACAAAAAATTTGACATCGCTATTATCATCTCTATCTCTATCATCTGTATCTCTGTATATATAATATATATATGTGTGGGACACTCGATGAGCTCCAAAATGATACTGGTATGCAAGGGAACCATTTCCAATGCCAAGACATTCTGGGAGGTAATCTGCCAAATGAATGGAATTAAAATCAGGTGGATTCAGTAAAGGGCAGATGATCTGCCAGATGACTGCCCAGGCAGTGAAGACAAAGATCTCTCCCTCTTGTCTTTTGTAAGGTCAATGTGCTGCTGCAAGCAGAATGTCGATATCGCTTGGAAAGAAAAATATTCTTGATTAACTGTGATATCTTTATTTCTTGTATTAACCTAATTATTTTATAGTGTTCTGTCCCCATGCTATGACATAAATTAAGAATGCCCTAATTAAAACCTGTATTTAAGACTGACGGCTTCGAATAGAAAAGGGATACCACACAATGCCAGTCAAACTATACCACTAGATGGCATACAAAGCAACACTGAAATTGGGAATACAAAAGCACTATAGTTTTTGATTATAATGTTATTTTGTAAAATATAACTCAAAATATCATGTTAATCTGGAAATTCCTGATACTGAGATTTTTATATATACATTATCGGTATATATGGTATTTGATTTAAATATGCTTGGTGAAAATTATATACAAGAAGGGATGGCAAAATTCCAAACTTGATTTTCCTCTTAAAGCCTACAGCATTCTTTCAGAGACAAAATGCCCAGATGCTTGGACTGCCAGTAATTTTAATGTCTATAGAAAATGTTGCTCCAGGAATAAGAGTACTTTTACAAACAGTAATGCAGTCCTTGTATTATGATCGAACTATATGGCAACAGTAAATGGGTACTTAAAAAAACCTGTAATTTAGCAAATTACAGGAAACTTTGGTTTATCCGGAGGTTGTATGTCCAGAATACTCGCTCTAACGGCAAAAATCAGGAACCGTTTTCTGTAAGTTTTTTTAGATCTCTTTTTTTCCCAGTCAGGCACTGCAAGGTCTGTAGCTATAGCAACAGCTTCAGCTAGAGACGCTTGCAGCTGCAGCCGACTCTTTAGAAGCTGTTGCTAAGCAACAGTGTTTGTTGTCAGATACGGAGATGCAAACCTCTGTATGCTTCAACATTAACTTTGTATGTCCGGCAGTTTTGATAGATCGGCAACACGCCGGTCCCGTCGGTGCCGGATATCACAAAGTTTCCTGTAACCACCTTCTCCTTTCATGGCCTCACCCCTGCTTTCCTTTTCAACCTCCGAACTCTGCGTTCCTCTGACTCTGACGTTTTGTGCATACCCCAAACCTTTGCCCCACCATTCGTGGCCGTACTTCGACATTATGCTCTGGAAACCCCTCCCTAAGCTCCTCCACCTCCCTCTTCTCCTGTAAGACCCTCTTTAAAACACGTCTCTTTAACCAAGCCCCTCATATTTCCTCCTTGTACTCATCCACATTTCTGACTATGCCTTTGTCAAGAACCTTTGGATGTTTATCTACATTAAAGGCACAATATAAATGTAAGTTGTTCTACTGAAACCCATGGAACATACTTGAGTAGATCAGTTCTTCTTGAAGTCATCAGCTTCAACATCTAATTACTGTGTAGTCTGTACCTCCAGAAAATGCTATTAACAACTGATTGATTGTTTATTTCAGCCTCCTACAGCGACCTTAGAACTCTGCGTTCTGACTGACCTTTTGTGCATACCCACAATCCTTTGCCCTACCATTGGTGGCTGTGCAAAATTTTCTATAGACAGCAAAATTACTGAACAACTGACTGCTTCATTATCCTCAGATGATGAAGCAGTTCGAGCGCGCATGCAGCAGAACCTGGACAACATCCAGGCTTGGGCTGACAAGTGATATTTGTGCCACATATGTGCCAGGCAATGACAATCTCTTCAACATGAGAGAGTCTAAGCTTCCCTTTGACATTCAATGACATTACCATTGGCAGATCCCCCATCATTAATATCCTGGGGGCCACCATTGACCAGAAACTTAACTGGAGCAGCCACATAAATACTGTGGCTACAAGAGCAGGACAGAGGCTGGGTATTCTGCAGTAAGTGACTCACCTTCTGACTCCCAAAAGCCTTTCCACCAGCTATGAGGCACAAGTAAGGAGTGTGATGAAATACTCTCCACTTGCCTGGATGAGTGCAGCTCCAGCAACATTCAAGAAGCTCGATACCATCCAGGACAAAGCAGTCCCCTTGATCGGCACCCCATCCACCACCTTAAACATTCACTCCTTCCACCACCGGCGTACCGTGGCTGCAGTGTGTACCATCTACAAGATGCACTACATCAACTCGCCAAGGCTTCTTCGACAGAACCTCCCAAATCCACGACCTCTACCACCTAGAAAGACAAGGGCAGCAGGCGCATTGGAACACGACCACCTCCAAGTTTCCATCCAAGTCACACACCATCCTGATTTGGAAATATATTGCTGTTCCTTCATCGTTGCCGGGTCAAAATCCTGGAACTCCCTCCCTAACAGCACTGTGGGAGTACCTTCACCACAAGGACAGCAGTGGTTCAAGAAGGCGGCTCACCACTGCCTTCTTGAGGGCAATTACGGATGGGCAATAAATGCTGGCCTAGCCAGCGACGTCCACATCCTGCAAATGAATAAATTAAAAAAAAACTGTGTGCAGGACTGAGATTGATAAGATTGGGGGAAAATAGGCTTAATCAAGAAGTTGTGATTCGGTGATGCCAAGCGTCGGTTTCAAAAACAAGCAGACTCTAAGAGGAAGGAATAATAGGGGGAGGTAAGCAGTTCCAAAACTTGAGGTTTTGATACAAAATGAATTAAGAGTAGAGGATGGTGTAATGAGTCTTGAGTTTAACACATTGAGGATGCAGGAGGGTGTAGGCCACTTTTTTGGAGCTTAGGAGGAACGAGAAGAAGAAGATTCAGAGAGATTGCAGACAAGAAGTGAGCGAATGGATGCCTAGCATATGGCAAAACATTTTTCTTGCATCCGTTGCAGGAATATTGTACACTGCCTCAGCTTTGGAAGCAGCATTCAAGCCTTGGATAGATTTGAGCATTAAGAGAATTGCTGATGGGGAAAATAAGTATTTGGTGTGGGAGGGCTGAGAGTGGAGACATTAATGCTAAGAGGCAGTCGGTCTTACAAGAGATACAAAGAAACTGTCTTTGAAGAATTGGAAGAAACAAGATTTTTTTTTAAATTGCTTCATCAAAGTGTATTGAAGAGATGCAGTTGTTGTGAATTAATTGTTATGCTGATAAATGTCTGTTGCATGTGCTAAGGTTATGCATTCTGAAGGAAGTTGATAAACGCAGAGTGAACTACTCAACAAAAGTGTGAGTACAATTAGATAATAAGTGGAGGAGGCCATTGATATTGAGAAGGAACAAAGCCCAGGGGACCCTCCCCAGGTCAGAGTTAGAGGGTGGATCATCATCACCTGTGATTTGAGATTAAACTAGATTACTGTAATTTACAATTAAGAGTTGTTGAGCCCATGGTGTTTGGAGATGTCCAAAGTAATGATAAATACGTCACTGAAGTGAGAAAAGCAGAGTTTCAGAGATGCATAACTTGTGGGAAATCATCACTAATGAAATGGCTGTGCCAAAAACCATATTGGTGATCATGAATTAGCTTAGGGCATTCAATATGATAGATAATTCAAGAGTTAATAGCAGCTTCCATAATTTTATTGTATGACCGTTTGAGCCAGCTTGGCTTGTTTGGTAGCACTCTTGTCTCCAGTCAGAAGGATGTGGATTTTAACCCCACTCGATGACTTGTGCACATAATCTAAGCTAACACTCTAGTACAGTATTGAGGGCGTACTGCATTGTTAGATGTTATCCTTCTGATGAGACATTAAGCCAAGACTCCATCTACCTGTCCTTGTAGGTCACGAGGATGTTATTCTCATGGCCGTAATGGTAGATGAGTAGGGATTTTTCTTGGCCAGTGTTGGTCCATTAACCATAAGCCAATTAACAGCTTTGTTCTATTGCTGTTGTGCAGCCACCATTTTTCACAACACATGTCTATATAACAATAGTCACTGCAATTCAGTACTAAATTATCATAAAAAGAAAGCTTTGAGATATTTGTGATAGATGAAATAAGGCACTATGTAAATCTTTCAATATGATGGCAGTTGGATGGGGAAAAGAAGAGCAATTTTATTTTAGGATAGGATGATCACAAGCACATTACCAAGGGGAAGGAAAGGTGAATTGGGTGTCGGAGAGACTGATGAGATCATAGAATCATACAGCACAATCTTACAGATTGGTACCAGGGATGAGCGACTTCAGTTACGTAGAGAGACTGGAGAAGCTGGAATTGTTCTCCTTTAGAGCAGAGAAGATTAAGGGGAGATTTAATTGAGGTGATCAAAATTATAAAGGGTTTTGATAGATTAAATAGGGAGAAACTATTACCACTGGCTGGAGGGTCGGTAACCAGAAGAGACAGATTTAAGGTAATTGGCAAAAGAACCAGACAGAAGATGAGAAATTATTTTTATGCAGCGAGTTATGATGATCTGGAATGCACTGACTGAAAGGGTGGTGGAAGCAGAGTCAATATTAACTTTCAAAAAGAAATTTGATAAATACCTGAAAAGGAAAAAAAAATTGCTGGGCTATGAGTAAAGAGCGGGGGAGTGGAACTAATTGGATCACTCTTTCAAAGAGCCGGCACGGTGGGCCGAATGGCTTCCTTCTGTGTTCTATGATTCTATCTGACTGTGTGTTATTTAAGATAATATAATTTTGTCACACTTTTCATCTATTCAGAAGGTTTTAGCCCCCCGACTCCCAAGGGCGAGCCAATAACCTGCTCCACTACTGTACATGAGAGGCCACATTGACTTGCCCTCTCACTTTCTCCTCCTATAACGAAAAAGCCCATTTTTTTCCCCTCTTGCTTCTCCTTAGTGAGTTGGTTGAGATTACAAGCTCATCATCTGACCACAAAAACATGAATGCATTCTGTGGGAGCTTGCTGTGTGCAAAAATTGGCTGCTGCGTTTCCTACATTACAACAGTGACTACACTTCAAAAGTACTTCATTGGCTGTAAAGCACTTTGGGACGTCCTGAGGTCGTGAAAGGCGCTATATAAATGCAAGTCTTTCTATTTTACAGTGCCACCAAAAGGGCTTTCTTTTATCCCTCCTATTTTTTTTTTTCCAGAAGGCATTTCTTGGGAGAAATTTAAAAAAAAATAATTTCTCCCAGGCCATAATCCTTTTTCTTTTGACTAGCTAATCATCAGTTATAGCATCTGTTTCCCCATTATTATACCTGACTTTATCATACACAATCAACTCCTAGCAAACACACCCTGTTGCCCTCATGTTTTGCAACATACTGTCTGAGTTATTACCTAAAATATCCAAGCTGAAGTAATCACCAAAAGCAATTTTTCCATTTTCAAATAAAAATCCAGATCTTGAAAGAAAAAAAGACTTGCATTTCTATAGCGCCTTTCACGATTACCGAATGTTCCAAAGTGCTTTACAGCCGATGAGGTACTTTTTGAAGTGTAGTCACTGTTGTAATGTAGGAAACGTGGCAGCCAATTTGCGCACAGCAAGCTCCCACAAACAGCAATGTGATAATGACCAGATAATCTGTTTTAGTGATGTTGATTGAGGAATGAATATTGGCCAGGACACCGGGGATAACTCCCCTGCTGTTCTTCAACATAGTGCCATGGAATCTTTTACGTCCACCTGAGAGAGCAGATGGGGCCTTGGTTTAACGTCTCATTCAAAAGATGGCACCTCCAACAGTGCAGTGCTCCCTCAGTACTGCACAGCCTTCTGACTCAGAGGCAAGGGTGCTACCTTCTGAGCTACAGCTAGTTTAAGAAATAGATGAGTCAAGGAGGTGAGCTGTGTGTACCTACTTGCTAGTGATGGTACTTAATTCTGTAGTCATTGTCCCCTTTACTAACTTTAATATCTTTTGTTGTTGGAAATACTTGATAAAGACTGAAAGGTATTTAATGTCACAGGTGAAGATGTTGTTATGCAAGGAAGTGATAGCCCGACAGATAAGGAGTTCCAGTCTGAAGTTGACTATACCCAACCTAAAGTTAGTCCACCAAAGCAAGCAGGTTGGCTTGTTTGTCAAAATAAAATGTGCAGTCATTCATATGAGGTTTGATATCAGATCATGATGTATTTTCTTACTTTTCAAATAGAAAGGCTTCCTGTCCATATGTTCCAAGTGGTTGCGAAGATTCATTTAGATGCCTGTCTTAAGTGAAAATTTTGGATTAAACTTTGTATACTACTGACATTGTCCCCAGGATGGGGAGCAATTTTTGTTGGAGTTACTGTGTCCCTCAATTTGAGGGAGCTGAATTAATATCACTAAACGATAATCAGTAACTTAGTGGTTTTTTCAAGCTGTCCAATTCTTTCAAGCTACTGTCTCTATTAAAGTTGCTATAATTCTTATTTCACTATCCGAAAAGGTGGCATGTGTCACGTGCACACGCACGATCTTGTCCAATGGGACCCTCTTAGCTATCACTGGTAAAGTGTGTCCACTGTTTGATGAAGTTAGAAGTACAAACAGTGTCATTATTTTCAAATAGAATTTTTTCTGGTTGGAGAAACATGTAATTAGCATATCTATTAATTATACCTGGAATTCCCTTTTAAATGTGTTGAGATTGCACAGTTATTTTTGTTAACCATTGGTATTAAGGGATATGGGACAAAGGCAGGAGTTCGGTCACAGAACAGCCATGATCTCATTGAATGGCGGAACAGGCTCGAGGGACTGAAATTCCTAGTGGATTGCCATCTATTTTAACCCCCATCTTTCACAGAATATTTACCCTTTTATCACAGAATCACAGAAACCCCACAGTGCAGATAGAGGCCATTTCGGCCCATCAAGCCTGCACCGACACATATCCCACCCTATCCCCGTAACCCCACGTATTTAATCCCCCTAACACTAAGGGTCAATTTATCATAGCCAATCAACCTAACCTGCACATCTTTGGACTGTGGGAGGAAACCGGAGCACCCGGAGTAAACCCACGCAAACACGGGGAGAATGTCTGTCTGTGTGGAGTTTGCACAGTCGCCCGAGGCCGGATTCGAACCCGGGTCCCTGGCGCTGTGAGGCAACAGTGCTAACCACTATGCCACCGTGCTGCCCTCCAGGTTCTAAATGCATTTGTTGTTCCACACATTTTAAGCCTTGCACTTCTTTGATGCCTAAAGTCCATTGCAATGCCTGATAACAAATTGCAGTCAATTCTTGCTCCAGTAGCCCAAATGATTACTGTAATCAATTGATCGTTTGTATGCCATTTCCCCAATGTCTACTGCTGCTCAGTGCTGATCACGTCAAAGATCTCTTTTTGATCAGTTGCTCACTCTCGAGCTCTCTTTTTACTAATTCCTAAACTAGCACTCTTGGATGCTGCTTAGCACTAACTGATATTGTTTAATATTCAGACCAGGCTGAGTGGCTACAAAGGGGCATCATCAGAGGACTAAAACTGATGGAATTCCTGCAGATTTGATACCAATGGGATTTTGTTAACAGGATTTGAGCTTTATATAAGAACATAAGGATTAGGAGCAGGCATAGACCATACGGCCGATCAAGGCTGCTCTGCCATTCAACAAGATCATGGCTGATCTTTGACCTCAACTCCACTTTCCTGCCCGATCCCCATATCCCTTGATTTCCCTATAGTCCAAAAATCTATCGATCTCTGTCTTGAATATACTCAACGACTGAGCATTCACAGCCCTCTGCGGTCGAGAATTCCAAAGATTCACAACCCTATGAGTGAAGAAATTTCTCCTCATCTCAGTCCTAAATGGCTGACCCCTTATCCTGAGACTCTGCCTCCTAGTTCTCAAATCTACCCATGATCACAAGTGGATTCTACTAAACTAGTCAGTGTTTGACAATTAAGTGAGCTGATGGGGTGGTCAAATATTTTTTTAAAATCCAATCAAACTGTGATGACCAAAAGTTAAAATGAGCTTCCCCAATGACCCAGTTGGTAAGCTATACCAACCAGCAGGTCCAAGTTCGATTCATGTTGCCACTGAGTTAGCTGATGTCAGTCAGGGTAAGCAGTTGGGATGCTGCAATTGGCCTTAAGCAACCCTGGGTATGAGGTTAAGATCAACCAGGATTCCCATGTGCCTGATCACTATCCAGTTGACCTACTAGAAAGTGTATGTGCATAGACGTTAAGTGAGAAGGATCAAGCTTGAATATAATGCTCACCACCAGAGAGTAGCCTGCACACAATCACTGTCTAGGCTCACGTATGAAGAATGGCCACTTGAGTGAGGTACTGGAGGTTTGTCATTGGCTATGGAACTATACCCCAGCAAAAATTGGTACCTTAAGGGGGAGCAGGCAAGAAAATTAGTCAGTTCAACTGATTGGATGGTTGAAATCAAACTGCGAACAAGGCAGTACAGTCCAGCTAACTCCTTGTACCATGTGGCTACAGATTTGAGCCTGTGTTCTTGTTGGCATGGAAATTTGTACTTGTACAGGTAGGAAACGAATGCTGTAACCATATTTACTGACCTTTTGCTGAATAACATTGAATATACAGCACAGAAACAGGCCATGTGGCCCAACGAGTGCTGGTTTTTATACTCCACGCAAGTCTCCTCCCATTCCATCTAACTCAGCCTTTCAGCATATCTTTCTATTCCTTTTTCCTCTCGTACTCGTCTAGTTTTCTTTTGAAAGCTTCCAAGTTGTTTGCCTCAACCACTTCCTGTGGTAGCAAGTTCCACACTCTAACTACTGAAGATTTGTTACTTCTGTAGGTTTTTGCCGCTAGGTGTCATTTTGCCTTGAACAGCTTGAATGTTGCTGATGAGTTACTTAATTGAATGTTGCAGGTGAAGAAGATGAAGAGGTCTCTGCTCAAAAAGACTCGACGCTGAACGATAACGTTTCACTGTACCGAGGTGACATAACGAAGCTTAAAATTGATGCGATAGTAAATGCAGGTTGGTACTATCATCAAAACCTAATGAGAGATGGTGTTTGTGGGAGAACAATTGTTCAGCATTAGATAAATCTTAGTGTGATTTTATAGCAAGCCTATAGGCTTACTGAGATGGATTTATGTTAATATTTTCTGTACATTGCTTTGCTGAAAGCTTTACATTTTCTGTTCAAGATGGTGGTGCAAAAAAAATCACATTTATTGAGTCTTGATTACTTTTGATTGTATGTAATCAAGAAATGGTACTGAAATTTATGTAAGCAGTTTCTTTACAATGTCTTATTGATATGAGAAAGAGCTTGCACCTTTATTAAGAGGCATGCACATAACTTGTGAATTGTGTGCGCACGAATTGAATTTAGATGATGCAGATCGCAAGGGTAGCTCAAATCAGTTAACACCTGAAGTTCTGTTTATCTTCAACTGTCTTGAATACACTTGGGCCATACATGATATAAACAAGAAAACCTTTGGTAGAATGTAATCGATGAAAGAGCAGGAAGGTGTGAGTGGAATGATAGATTTCAAGTTAATTTGGATAAATAGTTGAAGGAGAAAAAGCTGCAGGGTTATGGGAAAAGAGCAGGGGAGTGGGACTAATTGGCTAGCTCGACCAAAGAACCGGCACAGGCACGATGGGCTGAATGGCCTCCTTCTGTGCTGTATCATTCTGTGAAGGTCACTTGATATTTTTTGTCAGTTTAAGCACGTATCCACGCACATACACAGTACACTGGTAATGGAAAGCCCTGTTATAGTATGATTTGTTTGCCTTTGATTGACTGATCAACCTGTGTATATCACTGTTAGGTGTTCGCATACACTTAGCCAATTAGCTCAATGAAAGAAGTATTCTCATGGTTTTGGAGAGTTTTCAGACAGACTTTGTTCATGTAATAATTTGAACTCAAACTTAGTTTGAAAGCTGCTATGTTGGCTGCCTGAGGGGTTGCATTGCGTCTGGTGCTGTGTCTGCTACAGTGAGGCTTTCACATTTTGAGGTTCTCAAACTTGCAACAGTGTTGAGGTGTAAACTTTAGCAATCTGTTGAGTGATGTGATGGTGCCATTTGTATTTCTCTGTTTACAGCCATGATAAGTTGATTTCAAAGACGTTTTACCAGGTGACAGTGCTCTGTTTAAATTTAAAAAAAGAAAAACTCAGACTTTTATAGCGCCTCTCACGACCTCTGTCTTTACAGCCAGTGAAGTATTTATGAAGTGTAGTCACTGTTGTCATATAGGAATAGTATTCTGTGTTTGGTTCATGAGCGGGATGTCAGTATTCAACTATACTGCAGCTGATTTCTCAATCCAACTGTTTAAATGATCCGTACAAAGTATATTTACATTGCAGGATCATATACTCCATGAGTAAGATAGGAAGGTGAAAATATGCACAGTGAATTCTGACCATACTACTGCAAAAGGTGGACCTTGCACAATTGTTACCCCATCCACTGCCTAAAACATTCACTCCCTCCACCACTGGCGTACCGTGGCTGCAGTGTGTACCATCTACAAGATGCACTGCAGCAACTCGCCAAGGCTTCTTCAGCAGCACCTCCCAAACCCGCGACCTCTTCCACCTAGAAGGACAAGGGCAGCAGGCGCATGGGAACACCACCACCTCCAAGTCTCACACCATCCTAACTTGGAAGTATATCGCCATTCCTTCATCGCTGGGTCAAAATCCTGGAACTCCCTCCCTAACAGCACTGTGGGAATACCTTCACCACACGGACTGCAGCGGTTCAAGAAGGCTGCTCACCACCATATTCTCGAGGGCAATTAGGGATTAGGCGTTGCCAGCGACGCCCGTGAATGAATACATTTTAAAAGAGAACCTCTCCCTCACCCATACACACAACAGTTGAAGTGTCCCTTTCCCAATGCTGACTGCAAAACAAAGACCCAAACACCCTTACTGCTGGTCTGAAAGGGAAGCCACAAGCACCAATATCTCCTGCTGGACTGGAGGAAGAACAGGGGTGACCAATGTACCCAAGCCAGAAAGATTGCACCTGAAACCAATCAACCCCACCCCATCCCTACCGACTGAGCAACAAACTGCTAAATAAATTACTAAGACAGAACCCAGCTAAAAAAATGCTCCCGCTCCCTGCGACAGAGCATAAAATGCAGAATCGGAACGGCAAGAGTCTCTCACTGAGTAAATTCCAATTAGTACCACAAACCCACATATAACTCCCCCAGAGAGCAGAGACTTCGAAGGACAGGAAACATAAAGCAAAACCTCAACTGTAATCTCAACCCAAAACCCCAATGAACAGAATCTTGGGAAACCACAACCATCTTCCTCCCACTGAGCAAAAAATTGCCGCAAAGGGGAGGAAAGCTAATCCTAACCCCAACCCTCAAAGAATGTAATTTCTCGTAACGAACCACAACTCTTTCTGCTGCCCTTTCACTGAGCACAGACATTGGACCTGGGCCAACCCCCTCCTCTACTGTAAAGGTAGAGTGATCAGATCCTCTCTTTCCCCCTTCTCCCACAAAGTAGAGATATTGTTCTAACCCTCCCCACCACTTGGCCTCTCTCCTTGGCACTGAGCGTGAGTAGTCAACCAGTCTGCCCTCCACCCACTGAGCATTGCTTAGCTGATTGGAACCCACCCCCTCATCCAAGCAATAGCCCATCTCCCACAATGATCATCGTTTTGATGATCGCAGCCCACAAATCTCACCAAGCATATATTTTCTTCTCCCTCTTATCCCCTCCAACTCGGCACCACTTAGCTAATTGAAGCCAGCCTCCCTGTCTTGCTTTCCCATCCTTTTCCCCCTCCATCTCTTTTATGCTCCCACCTCTCCCATTGTCCCCTCCTCCCTGCTGTCCTACTCTATCCCCAGCCTCCATATGCTTTATCCACTCCCTCTCCCTTCCTGCATCTCCTCCCCCTCCTTCTCTTCCACAATCCTCTCGCTTGTTCTCCTCTCCCTTCCTCCATCCTCCCATCTCCCTCCTCCTCCTCTCCCTTCCTCCATCCTCCCATCTCCCTCCTCCTCCTCTCCCTTCCTCCATCCTCCCATCTCCCTCCTCTCCCTTTTTCCTTTTCTGCCTCCTGCTTGGTTCAATTGAATATCTCCTGCCCTTTAACTTTATTTGACCTGAATACTGTACCACTTCTTGACTATCTTATTGCATTGCCACAGGAATACGACCAGTTTTATTAACCAGTTGAATAATTAACTTTTTGGAATGTACTTGTGTTGAACTTCATTTAGAAATAATTTTGTCGCTTAATTTACAACACAAAGAATGATTCTTTACTGTTAGTAACTCAACCAATATTTTCAAAAAATAACATCAATGGCCGAGAAATTTGTGAATGCCACAAAAGCTGCTGATGCCACCGTGGGCTGGTGTTAACAGCCGCCGTAAACGGCGGTGGTGGCATGACTGAAAAATTGGCACTGGGGACTAATTAACGTTACCCCATCACTTAACTCACTGTGCAATGCCCTCCTGGTGGCATTTGTCCCAGCAGGAGGGCCCCAGTGTAGCATGGCCATAGTGTCATTGAAGCAAGAACTGCCTGCTCTGAAAGCGAGGCTGTCCTATCAGAAAGCACTGTCGGTCTCTTAAATGCGAACTGCTTTCTGAAATGAAAAAAATAAAAATCATGTAAAATTATGCAGTTTTTAGCCCTTACAGCTCAACTGCCTTCTGAAAAAAAAATTAACATTAAAAAGAATTCCCAAATGGGAGTCTTCAGCTCTTAAAGCTGAATTGCCTTCCGCACCTTAAAAAAAAAAGGGAAATGTACTTCAGCAAGCCAGGGAAGTGGCATCTGGGGTCTCCTGCTTTGTGCAGGGTCAACACTGCAAGAGAGGTCCTCTACCCACAGGGGCCAGGGGGCCCTCCAGAAAGAAGGATGTGGGACCAGATCACAGCGGCCTTCACTGTCAGCAGTGTCGCCCCCACCACCTGGCTCCAGTCGAAACAGAAACTTGATGACCTCAGACCAGTGGTCACGGTAAGTGAATGCATTTTCAAGAGCCGTCTCCTACCAACTGCAGCACTAGCCTCATACACTGCTCAATGCATGACCCACCTCCCCCACCCCAATCACTTGCCTACCAACAATCTGTACCAAACACGAGGCATACCTCCCATTCCTAGCTTCACCTCAACCCCTTGGAGGAGACGGTGCTGGCCATTCTTGACAGGGGCATGGCTGAGTCCTTGGCCGGCGGCAAGGCTGAAAGGATACAAGATGACGGTATCCTCATACATTATCATCCTCCTTGCATCCCACTTCCCCCTCATCCCACAATCTCTTCTGATGTAGAAGCTGCACATGGTGTAAGCGTGCACCTCTTGCTTTCGAGCCCTCCCCTCACCACAACTCCACCCTTGTGCCTTCCTCATTTCACACACCCAAGAAATGCAGCCTGCCCAGCCAGTGGTTGACCAAGAAGATAAAGAGAGTGAAAAAGAAGAAACACAGTCACTCGATGTTGCACTCCCAGCCACCAGCTCCTCAAGGTCGACCTGCAAGGCCATCTGCAGTCTCCCCCTCGGAAAGTCAGTAGCCTTCCACCAGCCATGCTGCAGCCACTGGGGCAGCACTGCGTGACTGAGGTCAGTAGGATAGGCAGAGGCACACACAAGACAGTCACTAAGGGAATTCACAAGGGTGATGAATTGATTTCTTGATGTCATATTGGATGGACAGAAGTATAAAGTTGGATTGGAACGTTTGCTTTGTGGTGGCTTTTATTTAAGCATTGTGGCCAAGAGGACACTGTGATGGTCAGTAACAGAGGGGAAGGTAAGGTGTGGGACAAATGTTGAAAGGGGAATTGGGGTTATGGCCACTGTTAGCGCAGGCGGATGATTCGATCCCGGATATCCTGGCCAGAAAGGGGCTGTCTGGGTTGCATCCTACCTTCTGCTTCCTCCTTTTGCGTCTTCCTCTTGCCTCTGAGCAGATGCTGTAAATCTGAAATAAAAGCAGCAAATGTTGGAAATACCCAGCAGGTCAAGCAGCAACTCTCTCTCTCTCTCTCTCTCTCCACGGATGCTGCCTGACCTGTTGAGTATTTCCACCATTTTCTGTCTTCTCCGAGGCCTTCCTTGACCATCCGAGGGCTTGCAAGCGTCCAGCAGCACACTCTGCACACTTAAAAGCAACTTTTAACATGTATTGCACCAAGCCACGACTTCAATAAAATTGAAAAAAGCCCAAAATCATAAATACAAACTTACCTGAAAGATGTGTGTGCCCCTTTTAAGAAGTGCTGACAGCATCTCTGTCAGTCTGCTGAATGCTTGCTTTTCCGAGTGAGCTTAGGACCCAACGCTGAACTCAGCGCTGAGGTCGAAGTTCACAGACATGGCGTCAAGTCGGCGTTGCACAGCAACTGACGTCACGCTCTCCATTTACATCACCAGGGCCAACGAAGGCCCTCACCAAAATGGTGGCCGGCAAGTCCTGCGCCAGAGAAGGGCGCTAGTGTGGCAGCCGCCATTTTTCGCCAGGACAGCAGTGCAAACAGTGGCAGTAAGTGGCCCATTTCTAGGCCTATATGTATCAAGATTTCTTTTGATCTTTTCATTCTGATGCTTCCCCCTCCCCACCCCTTCATTCTTGTGGCTGAGAACAATAATTACAGAGGCATCCCATTCACTTAATTCCCGGAGGCATCTCTCTCTCTCTCTCTCTCTCTCTCTTTCTTGCCTCCTTTCCCCACTCTAGTTGGGATTCCCCACACCCTCTCAGTTCATACCAGCACCCTCCTGCTCCTTTTCACGGTTTGTATTGGCACCTTTCACACCCTCTCACTTTCCTTCTGTCTCGGTTCCTGCTGGACTTTTCATTCGAGTGCTGCCCAAACATTTTGTTTCATTGTCTTGACTTGCTCTTCTATATATTTTAAAAGTTCAAATATTATATCCTCAATCTAGGTAATCTCTCAGCTGCCTCTAGGCTGCCATGGCATCCAGGAAAGGGGTGGATGGGATAGCGAGCCACTTTCATGTAGTGAATGGAGAATGCACTGACAATAGAATTTTTGTAGGCACATGTTGTAAAAGTTTTCAGTTTGGCGTGAAAAGCAAAATTTCGGTAGGTTTCAAAACGCACCAAGTGAAGTGTCAAAACGCACTCTTTAGCCTGAGCCTCCAGACCTCTTGTGGAAAATATATCTTGCACCTTGAACACTCGCTTCCACCTTCTCGAGGACAACCAGTGATGGGCAATAAATGCTGGCCTTGCGAGTGACGTCCACATCCTGAGAATGAATTAGAAAAAAACCCCATCCATCTTCAGTAATTTCTAAATCCAGCACCACTACAAACTACACGTTTATACAGTTAGTTAATCACCGAATGTTGGGTATGCCTGCAGTTTCTGTTATAACTCCACGTCCCACTAACTCCTTGTCTTCAAGTGCCATAAGGCTTATATTCTTCTAACAAATCCACTCCAGTAAGACTTCTATGACAGTCATGACAATGGTCAATATGCGACCAATATTAATTGCCACTATTGCTTATATCTCCTGTCTTTTTTTGAGGCTCCCATCAGAGTTTTGAAGCTTATGCCAATTTTCTAGGTTGGCATGTAGTAAATGTCATACTCGCTATCTGAGAGTCACGAGGACACAGCTACACTTGGCCCAATCTGCTGTGAAATATAGTCCACTATACTAACTCTTGTTTGGTTCTCATAATTACTTTGATGTTGGGAAGTGACAAATTACTGTAGATTTTTACAGTGAAGTGTAGACATAACAATTAAGTACTGGCAATTAATATTGGTCGCATATTGACCATTGTCATGACTGTCATAGAAGCCTTACTGGAGTGGATTTGTTAGAAATGGATGTTTAGGTGACTGCTAATTTCTCTTTTATTGACAGAAGCTTGATTGAAACCAATGTTGCTTGTTTGAGATTTATCATACCTCAGTACAAGGACTGAAATGGAAGATAAACCTCACATATAAATTTTAAAAAGCAGGAACTCCATCATGCTGACTATGATGACTTCTCTATGGTGTGTTTGTCAGTTTGGCATATCCCAAATGAATGTAGACGAGGCAGGGTTGTTCATCATTGCTGAATGACGAATAAAGTGTTTGGGAAAAATATAAAGTTCTTGTTCCAGTTTTTCTTTGGTGAGGCAGGTTATCATTTTGCATTTTCCTTTCAGTATCAAACTTCCATAGTACATAAAACTTTCCTTTTGTGTCCTAAATACAAAAGATCAGAGTAGCAATCTTCTGTGTGTACTGGAATACATTAAATGTTTTTTTTCCCCAATCTGCCATTCAGAAACTCGTTATAATGAGGTACACTTACGAGGTTGTGAATACATCACTGTAATGTAAGCTTGCAATCAATCCTTGAAGTTGGTATGAACCTTGCTCTTAATGAACAGGTGCAGAAAGGATGAATTCTAATGTGACGCAGCTCTGACAGCCTATCAAGTGATTGCACTGATCACTAATCCATTTCTTTGGCAGCACAATTAATCACCGAGTTAGGAATTTACATCTTTGAATGTAAGAACTGGAAATGAATTCAGAAGTGTGACCGATTAAACCAAGGTTGAGCAATTCTGGCTCCGTGTTAGGAAATCCTTCACTGAGGAGTTAATTTATATCACACTACCATGTAATTTTCCGCTTCCAGTAGCATCTAATTTTCCTCGCCCTACATTTTAAGGTGCTTTGTGTTTGTAGTATGGTGGGGTAAGCACTTCGATAACACAAGATAAAAGAATGAAGTGAAAATAACTAGTTATCTTGTAAACAAAAGAATGTTTATTTTAAGTACCACTTTGGTTGTATCTTAATAAGTAACATAGAATCATAGAAAGTTACGGCATATAAAAACAGCAGTTCCATTTGGCCCAACAAGTTCGTACTGGTGTTTTTCTCCAGTCTAATCCCACTTTGCTGCATACTGCTCCCATAGCTTTTAATATTCTTTTTTAAGTAACTATTTAACTTCCCCTTTAAAAGAGTTGAAAGACTCTTCTTCGACAACAGGACTCTAATTTTATGAAATCTCATTATCTTTGCAGATATCAGGATTGAATTGATGGCTCTTTGCAAGTTCTTGACACTTGGGCAAACTGGTTGAAATTCCAGGACTTGTTTTATCTCATGGACAGATTCACGTGTCTAAATTATGTGTCACTATTAGAATGATATCTGTCCACCGTTCGTCACTTTTTAAATGTCTTAAATGAAATTAATACTTTCCTTAGTTTCAAAGAGGATGTAATTGGGTCTTTAAAGTATTTCACCTTTAGAAAAATTCCAAAACTTTTGCCCGGTTTGTGAAGTAAATTTTGTTTTATTCAGAAATCATTTTAGCAATTTCTTAAAGGGGGAGGAAAGTCTAAGTGAGTACTTTAGATCAAAGTGCTCCCTAGTGGCTGTGAAAAGGATATAATCACAAAAAGATACAAACACAAAACTTAGAATTTGTTGTCCAGCTGGAGATATCCCATTGCCTCTTAAAACATCAAATTCAAAAGGCATTTGTGATTATATAATTTTACAGGTAGACTTGGGGAGTATTTTGAACAGAAAATACTCCCACCTCTACCTTCCTTCCCTTTCATGAATTTATGCATATAAATATTAAACTTAGTGCCTCTAATTAAGTATTTGATAAGCATATTAGTTATGAGGATATTTAAAGTCAGTCCAGTGGTGGTGTTGGCCATCCATTCAGTTCTGGTCTCCATATTACAAAAAGGATGTAGAGGCACTGCAAAAGGTACAAAGACGATTTATTAGGATGGTACCAGACTGAGAGGTGAAACCTATCAGGAAAGATCGAACAGGCTGGGGCTCTTTTCTCTAGAAAAGAGAAGGCTAAGGGATGACCTGTTGGAGGTCTTTAATAATACGAAAGGGTTTGATAGGGATGATGTAGCGAAGATGTTTCCGCGTGGAAGAGAGCAAAACTAGAGAACATAAATATAAGATAATCACTAAATCCAATAGGGAATTCAGGACACACTTCTTTACCCAGAGAGTGGTGAGAATGTGGAACTCACTACCACAGGGAGTAGTTGAGGCGAATAGTGCAGATGCATTTAAGAGGAATCTAGATAAACACATGAGGGAGAAAGGAATAGAAGGACATGTTGATGGTGTTAAAACCATAGTCTCTGTCTAAATCTGTTCCTTTTAATTTTATTCATGGATGTAAAGGTAATTAGTTTGCTTGCCAGAATTTGTGTGACTGAGGTACAAAAGGAAGTAAGTTATAGAATGAATACATTTGGTAAAATAGTTTAAGATTAGAAGTCAGTGTTGTAACAATTAGGGTATGACTGTGTATACAAATTGGTTTAAACATGTTCCTGTGGACTTCCCCATGTTAAATGTGTCCATACCTATCAATAAGGCTTGCCTATGACCGTTGGCCCTGAGTAGTTGCCACTCTTATAAGATATGCAGGCTCACCGAAGCGTTGTGTCTGCATGAAGTTGCGGGCTCTGGCCTCCAGGTGGCAATGTGTTATCTTTTCTAATGGATTGGAATGCTTTCTGAAAATTTTCATTGGACCAAAATTTGCTGTCAAAATAACAGCAAGGCTTATGGCGCTCGCCCTTATTTACGGGTAAATGGTACAATAACTTTAGGCAAGGAGCAGATGCGCGGTTAAATGTGATTGTCGAAAAATTGCTGTCCGAATTGTGCCGTTCTGCCATTAGCTTCATGAAAACAGCATCCTGCCCTTAGCCTCCCTGTTTTTTTTAAAGAAATTGTTGTATTTGTCCATTCATTTCCCTTTAAACTCACTACAGAAAATTAAGTCTTGCCAGTACAAGCGTAAATAGCCTCTTTTTTAGGGCATGATGAGCATTAATTACTGCCAATCAATCTCTGGCATCGAAAATTAACTATTACAAGTGTAGAGTCTCATTCATTCAGGTTTTGAATTTTTCAGGCAGATTTTTAAAATGTCATTTTAAATTTAAATTTTTGTTTCTTTTCCGTTCTGTCTCAAGTCTAACTAACGGCAGACGATAATTACTGCCAAACATCCTTCTGGCCCTGAAAATTTAATTTTACAAGTGTGGAGTCTCATTGCTTCAGAAGTTAGTTAGTGTTGGAGTTTTTGTGTCTTTTATCTCTCTCGATCACATCTGTCTTTCCCAATCTTTATTTTGATTTTTGGACATGATTTAAATTGAATTTATACTTCCTGCTTTGTACTTTATGGATTAGACTTTGCGAGGATTCTTCAATCTGATTGGTTGAAGAGTCTTGCTGTTTCCTGCCCTGCTCACAGACGGCTCCGATCCCTTGTAGAGGGCGCTGCGCTGGATCAGATGGCAGATTTGAGAAAGTCTGCACTCTAAAGCCCACAAAAACTTTGTGGGCAACTGACAGCAAGGTGAACAGCAAGCGCCATTCTTTTGCTGCTGATCGCAAAATCCGTGCCAATCTAATTAATGGGTTAATGTTAAATAAGGTTTCAAAGAACACCTAGAATAAAATCCAATGCTGTACAGTCAAAAGGGCAATAGCCCCACAGACAGTATGACTAATTTATTTTCCTCCATCTCTGGACCCCAAAGAAATGATCGCATTGATTTTGTTATCGTGGTGTCGAGACAGAAATGCTTATTACTTTTCGAATTTACATTGAGCATTTACTTGGTGAATTTGGAGAATTGAATGGGGGTATTGCATGAGAACACCATTTTGGAATGCAACCCTTTCACCATTGAACATTGGATTTAAGTGCAGCCTAGACGCTCTGATCACTTATAATAAATGTCGCATTTTGATGTATTTCTACCCATTTTCCGAGGGGGAAAATGTTCCGCAGCATAAAATTAACCTGCCCCAAAATTTGACCCTTAATTTGCGAGACTGAATTGTGAAAGGTCAAGGCTAGGGAGTGAGATTGAAAATGTCATGCTAATAAATCACTGCTCCAATGTTTTGAGGTAAACTTTATTGTGCTGCTGCTGTTAGGGTTAGCGGAACTTTAATGCAATTTACTAATACCATGCCTGACATTGGAGTGCATGGTACTATAACCGGTGAAGTGGAAATTATTCTCTAATGTAATTGCAAATATGGCAGGATGTTCAGGGGGAAAAAAATCAAAATCGTTCAGCGTTGCACTGGTTGCAAGTTTAAACCCAGGCAGTTTTTTTTTTGCAATCCAAGATCAAAAGATGATTGATCCTAATATTCAGAAGTGTTTCATTGTGATAACTGTGAGTTTAGCTTTCTCAGGTGATGCTCGTGCAGAGAGCTGGCGCGGGGCTCGACGGGCCAAATGGTAACCTCCTGTGCTGTAACCATTCTCTGATTCTATTCTAATTATCTGGAGTATTGATTGTGTGAATGATAGCATGGTTATGATGTTTCTTTTCCTGTAGACCTGAATGTGTTCCAAGTGATGGTATATGTTAAAATGTTGTGCCAAGTATCACCAAAGATGTGTATAATTCAATCACTTATGCCTTTGTTCTTTGCCTCTGGTAAGATTTTCTAGTTTGAGAATCATATCTGAACCCTGACTGGGAAGGAAGTGGTCGCAGCCGAGAAACATAATCTCAAATCCCTCCGTGACCTTGCACCCTCCAACCTTGTATTCCTTCCTATGTCTTTCGGCCTTCTGAATCTGGCATTTTAAGCCTCTCCTCTCTCTCCACCCCACCTTGGGTTTTGAGACTGTATTTAATGGTGGAGAGAGAAGCGGAGGGAGTTCCAGAGAGTAGGGCTATGGCAGCAGAAGGCCCATCAATGCCTGGACACCTTATCATAACACAGTAGCTAGAGTTGTACACAGGTTGGGCCAGACAAACTGTGTTTGAGAATCTTTATTTGTTTTGTTACATATTAAAATTGCTATCCTTCATTAACATGCAGTGCTACACATACATTACAGTTACAACTGATAGGTTTAAAATTAACCAATTAATATTTCTTGTGCCCCATCCCAAGCAAATCTAGTGTTGATTCCGCAACCCAACTATGTTGAGGTGGATGTGAGGCTCTTTGCTGCGAAAATTTGTTGGAGGATTGACCTTCCCATGCATGTTTACAGAGCAGCATTGACCAATCTGAAAGCAGATCCGCTTATAGACCAGAAATGATTGGGAGGGAGGCGGAGGGTGATGGAAGAAATTTTCAAAAATATATTTGAAGTAAATTGTCACTGCGGTCCGCGCTTCACGTTTTAGCCAGGAACCCTAATAATCCTCGAAGCCCAGGAAACTTGCCCCTATTTGTGCTTCTGTTCTCTAACCATTTGTCCCGTTGGAATTTTGTGGGATTGGAGTTTTGGCAAGGACTTTCCTAGTGCTGTTACTTCATTGGTGGATAAGTCCTAAACCAGACAACAACAACTTGCATTTATATAGCGCTTTTAACATAGTAAAACTTCCCAAGATGCTTCACAGAAGCGATTATCAAACAAAATTTGACACTGAGCCACGAGATATTAGGACAGGTGAGAGGTTTTATAAAACGTCTTAAAGGAGGAGCGAGAGGTAGAGGGGTTTTGGGAGGGAATTCCAGAGCTTGGGGCCGAGGCAGCTGAGGTCACGGCCGCCAGTGATGGAGCGATTTAAAATCAGGGAATGCGCAAGAGGCCAGAATTGGAGGAGTGCAGAGGTCTCGGAGGGTTGTAGGTCTGGAGGAGGTTGCAGAGGTAAGGAGAGGTGAGGATTTGAACACCGATGAGAAGTTTAAAATCGAGCTGTTGTCTGATAGGCAATGTGCGTCAGCGAGCACAGGGGTGATGGATGAGCAGGACTTGGCGCGAGTTAGGATACTGGATGAACTCAAGTTGACATGATGTAAGTTGGGAGGCCGGCCAGGAGAGCGTTGGAATAGTCGAGTCTAGAGGCAAAGGCATGGATGAGGGTTTCAGCAGCAGATGAGCTGAGACAGACCACCAACATCTGTTAGTATAGTCAACTTGAGATATATGCAAATTAATTGGAACATGGATTTAAATGTGGTCTATGATACCACGTAGTGCAGTCTTGTGCAACTCGCAAAGCCAACAAGCTTGCATACACCTGCTTTAAGAAGCTCTAAGAATTTAATGTTGCGAAAAACTATGCTTCCAGGTGTTCCTATTGATCCCATTAACAGCATTAGCAGCACGTAATAGCTTTCTTTATTTGATGTACTGTCAGATTCTGCCACCTCCACCTTACTGCAGTATTTCTTTGCCTTGGCGACCATCACTATTACACTTGCTGCCTGCCAAAGTGGTGTCTTTGCAAGAAGCTCCCTTAAAGGAGCGCATAGTTCAGCTTAATTTTATACGAGAGGAATATACAGTATTACTATTCCCTTTGACAGTGAAAAGAGATACTTAGAGGCAGTAAATTGAAGCCCAAATTAAATCGATAAAGCCTTGTCTTGCAAAAAATTATTTGTTGATGACATTAATAGTTTTGTCACTGTCAGCAGTCCCTGGTGTATTACCTTTTCTGTATTTTTGCGAATGAAGGTTGCTTGCCTCCTCTTAATTTCCCTGCCCGAGAGGCACTCTGTTTTGGCTGAAACTGCCACACTGGCCCCCTATCCCTAGCCCCAACCGTTGGGGAGAACGGATGCATTGCACTCAGTTGACAGGCATGACGTTTTAATAAATTATTTCAAGTACGTTTTATTTTTTGTTGTGGTTCCAGTTGGTCGCCAGTTGCTACTGACATTGACAAAAATGGCAAGAAATAGAAAGTGACATAATTGGAATATTTTATCGCTATATCCGTGCTTCAATACTTTATCATGTCAGAACCTGAAGTTTTTCTGAGTTCAAAATCTCGTGTGTATGGCCTAGATCCAGTTACTCCAAGCTTCCTTGGAATCTTTGGAATTCTCTACCCCGGAGGGCTGTGGAGGCTCAGTCATTGAGTATATTCAAGGCTGAGATCGATAGATTTTTGGATGCGAGGGGAGTCGAGGGATATGGGGATCGGGCAGAAAGTGGAGTTTGAGGTCAAAGATCAGCCATGATCTTATTGAATGGTGGAGCAGGCTCGACGGGCCGGATGGCCTATTCCTGCTCCTAATTCTTATGTTCCATTATGGTTCGATTAAGCGTTACCCCACTGGTAATCTATACAGTACATCTTGGTCAGACAGACTGGAGGTCGTGAAGTATGTAAAATAATTTACATCTTCGGACATTCGATCACGAAGGAGAAGGTTCTTATTATCTTGTCGGTTTAGAAAACTTAATTGCCTGTCCTTTTTCCCCTATGTTAACACAGTAACGAGTTGTTTGGTAAATGGTTGTACTTTAATAGCTCCATGGCTATATAATCCTTTAATAAAGATTTAGCCGAGATCAGTGTGTATAATTTTTGAAAAGCAGCATGTTCATTTTTGATTTTTAGCTAGAGTGCAAATGCCCCTCCTCACCCCATTCAAAAAAAACCCTGTTTGGACACAATAGAGAAAAAAAGCTAGGTGCCTGTTACCTTGGGCTGAAATGTAAGTGCAGCATTGGACACTAATGTCTAGAAGCTGCTGGTGTTGGTAAATTCACTCTTTTAACTAGTACTGTAATAAGGAAAGCCCGGTAGGAATGTGCTCTTCCTGTACCTGGGTGACTTTAATCTACGTATAGATTGGGCTAACCAAATTAGTAACAATACTATGGAGGAGGAATTCCTGGAATGTATACGGGATGGTTTCCTGGACCAATATGTCGAGGAACCAACTAGAGATCAGGCCATCTTAGACTGGATATTATGTAATGAGAGAGGATTAATTAGCAATCTTGTTGTGCGAGGCCCCTTGGGTCAGAGCGATCATAATATGATAGAATTCTTCATTAAGATGGAGAGTGAAATAGTTGACTCAGAGACTTGGGTCCTGAATTTAAATAAAGGAGACTACGATTGTATGAGGTGCGAGTTGGGTAGGATTGATTGGGGAATGTCACTCAAAGGGTTGACGGTGGATGGGCAATGGCAAAAATTCAAAAATCGCATGGATAAAGTACAGAATTTGTTCATCCCAGTTTGGGATAAAAATAAAACAAAAAAGGTGACTCAACCGTGGCTAACAAGGGAAATTAGGGATAGCATAAGATCCAAGGAGAGGACATATAAATTGGCCAGAAAAAGCAATAAACCTGAGGATTGGGAGCAGTTTAGGATTCAACAAAGGAGGACAAAGGGATTAATTGAGAGGGGGAAAATAGAGTATGAGAGTAAGCTTTCAGGGAACATAAAAACTGACTGTAAAAGCTTTTATAAATATGTGAAGAGAAAAAGATTGGTGAAGTCAAGCGTAGGTTCCTTGCAGTCAGAATCAGGGGAATTTATAATGGGGAACAAAGAAATGGCAGACCAATTAAATACATACTTTGGTTCTGTCTTCACAAAGGAGGACACAAATAACCTCCCAAAGATGTTGGGGAACATAGGGTCTAATGCAAAGGAGGAACTGAAAGAAATCAGTATTTGTAGGGAAATGGTGTTAGGGAAATTGATGGGATTGAGGGCCGATAAATCCCCAGGGCCTGATAATCTGCATCCTAGGGTACTTAAGGAAGTGGCCCGAGAAAGAGTAGATGCATTGCTGATCATCTTCCAACATTCGATAGACTCTGGAACTACCCATGGATTGGTGGGTAGCTAATGTTACCCCACTGTTCAAAAAGGGTGGTAGAGAGAAAACAGGGAATTACAGACTGGTAAGCCTGACATCGGTAGTGGGGAAAATGCTAGAGTCCATTATAAAGGATGTAATAGCAGAGCACTGGGAAACAAGTGACCGGTTCGGACTAAGTCAACATGGATTAACAAAAGGTAAATTGTGCTTGACTAATCTACTGGAATTTTTTGAGGATGTAACTGGTAAAATAGATAAGGGAGAACCAGTGGATGTGTTGTATTTGGATTTTCAAAAGGCTTTCGATAAGGTCCCGCATAAGAGATTAGAGTGTAAAATTAAGGCACATGGGATTGGGGGCAAGGTATTGACTTGGATAGAGAACTGGTTGGCAGACAGAAAGCAGAGTTGGAATAAACTGCTCTTTTTCCGAGTGGCAGGCAGTGACTAGTGGGGTACCGCAGGGATCGGTCCTAGGACCCCAGTTATTCACAATATATATTAATGATCTAGACAAGGGAACTAGCTGTAATATCTCCAAGTTTGCAGACGACACAAAGCTGGGTGGGCGTGTGTGCTGTGAGGAGGATGCCGAGAAATTCCAGTATGATTTGGACAGGTTGGGTGATTGGGCAGAAGCATGGCAGATGCAATATAACGTGGATAAATGCGAGGTTATCCACTTTGGTGGCAAAAACAGGAAGGCAGATTATTATCTGAATGGCAATAGATTGGGAGAAGGGGAAGTGCAACGAGACATGGGCGTCCTTGTGCACCAGTCGCTGAAAGTAAGCATGCAGGTGCAGCAGGTGGTTAAGAAGGCAAATGGTGTGTTGCCCTTCGTAGCGAGAGGGTTGAGTACAGGAACAAGGATGTCTTGCTGCAGTTGTACAGGGCCTTGGTGAGATCACATCTTGAGTATTGTGTGCAGTTTTGGTCGCCTTATCTTAGGAAGGATGTTCTTGCCATGGAAGGAGTGCAGTGAAGATTCACTAGGCTGATACCTGGGATGGCAGAAATGACGTATGAGGAGAGATTGGGTAGATTGGGCTTATACTCGCTGGAGTTTAGAAGAATGAGAGGGGATCTCATCGAAACTTGTAAAATTCTAACAGGACTAGACAGACTAGATGCTGGAAGGATGTTCCCGACGGTCGGGGAGTCCAGAACCAGGGGTCACAGTCTAAGGATAAGGGGTAAGCCATTTAGGACTGAGAGGAGGAATTTCTTCACCCAGAGAGTGGTGAACCTGTGGAATTCTCTGCCACAGAGGGCGGTGGAGGCCAGTTCATTAAATATATTCAAGACGGAGTTGGATATATTTCTTAAGGCTAAAGGGATCAAGGGATATGGAGAGAAGGCAGGGGCAGGGTACTGAATTTGGATGATCAGCCATGATCTCATTGAATGGCGGAGCAGGCTCGAGGGGCCGAATGGCCTACTCCTGCTCCTATCTTCTATGTTTCTATGGATGAATTTTAATTGATTTTTCTTTGGACTTCTAACCTCCAGGAGATAACACTGTTGAGGACATCAACATCCTCAAGTGCCTGGCCACCACTTTACTGGGTCCAGCATTGGATATAACCAAGAATGTGAGACTCCAAAAAAATTAATCCTGTTACCTCCTCTTTGTAGTTCAACGTTACATTCTCTGATACTGAAGTAGGTCAGTTTCCCAATCAAGACCATGTTGACCCATCTTTAGCGGATTTTTTATTTCTTGTACCATTTCATTGAAAGTTATGCACACTGGTGTGACCTCCCTGCAAAATTTAGATAATTAGTCTTGCACCCTTGCCCCAAACTATTTCTTACCTCTCAACTAGGGCTTTCAAACAATTTTTAAAAAAAATACCCGTTTTTAATCTGTCGATTTAAACATTTTAATCTTGATTTTAATCGCATATTTAATGGCTGCAGTAATTGCATCCATCCCATACAAGTTTGTTTAATTGCTGATGCTATTATTATAGAGGAAAAACTCATAAACCGGGCTGTTTATTGTGTATTCTGTGATACGGGAACGCAGTGGAAATGAGTAGCTTTACATATTCTTTTATTTATTTAGTAATTCACGGGATGTGGACGTCGCTGGCGAGGCCAGCATTTATTGCCCATCCCTAGTTGCCCTGGAGAAGGGGATGGTGAGCCACCTTCTTGAACCGCTGCAGTCCTTGTGGTGATGGTACTCCCAGGGTGCTGTTAGGGAGGCAGTTCCAGGATTTTGACCCAATGACGATGAAGCAACAGCAATATATTTCCAAGTCAGGATGGTGTGTGACTTGGAGGGAAACTTGAAAGAAAAAAGAGTTGCATTTATGTAGAGTCTTTCATGGCCTTAAGACGTCACAAAGCGCTTCACAGCCAATGAAGTACTTTTTGAAGTGTCGTCACTTTTGTAATGTAGGAAACACAACAGCCAATTTGCACAATGACCAGATAATCTGTTTTTTTGTGATGTTGATTGAGGGATAAATATTGGCCTTGGAGATGGTGGTGATCCCATGCGCCTGTTGCCCTTGTCCTTCTAGGTGGAAGAGGTCGCGGATTTGGGAGGTGCTGCCGAAGAAGCCTTAGCGAGTTGCTGCAGTGCATCTTGTAGATGGTACACACTGCAGCCACGGTGCGCCAGTGGTGGAGGGAGTGAATGTTTAAGGTGGTGGATGGGGTGTCGATCAAGCGGGCTGCTTTGTCCTGGGCATTTAGGGATGGGCAATAAATGCTGACCTTCCCAGTGACGCCCACATCCCATAAACAAATTTAAAAAAAAGCTTATTGAGTCTTGTTGGAGCTGCACTCAAAATATTTAAATATGCATGTCTTGTGGACCTGGAAACTATTTATCCCACCCTCCCCAACCCTCCCCAACCCTTTCCTATTAAATGTTTTTCATCATCGTTATCAGTCATGCGTGGCATAGAAATTGGAGGGTATTTACCCTTTGTCGGTATTAGTCATTTAAAAGTTGGGAAATGTGAGACGATTGCTGGCTGGGTGATAGATCCATATAATAGAACTGGCAGATTTCAGGTCGGGACTGAACTTGGGAATACCAGACTCTGTGTACAGTACTTGTGCATCACTTGATCCTCCAAAATGAAGTGATGATTGCAATCATCCCGAGGCATTGGTTGGTAGTTTTTAGATTTGAAAACTAAAATAGGAGAGGCAAGTAAGTTTCAGTTTAATTTTTCATTTCAAAGAACTGCCAAACACCAGGGCAAGACTGGAATACAACTTCTGAGTGTCGTCCATAAGAGTGTCTCTAATATTTTTCCAGCAACCTAATAACTAAAGGATTCAATTGTTCGCTGCTGGTTAACCTAATTTAAGCTACAGCTGCAAAGTATTGCTTTAATGAGGCCAGGACTGTGGTTTCATTTCAGAAACAGCTGGTGCTATAACGGGAAGACAGTGGGATTGGAATTTTGTTGGAGTGAAATCAAATGGCTGTAGTGCTTTCTTCATTTGGAGATTATATAGTATGTAAACATTGAGGTGCTGTACCAATAGTAAGTCTTGAATGTAAATACAGAAGCAAAATACTGCGGAGGCTGGAAATCTGAAATAAAACCAGCAAATGCTGGAAACTCTCAGCAGAGAAACAGAGTTAACGTTTCAGATCGATGGCCTTTAGTCAGGGTCAAGGTAAATACTCACAACCTTGGTGTCCTATTTGATCACGAGTTGAGCTTCCTACACCTCAATGTTTGCAAGGTGAAACTGGATAGGCACGCGAGGGAAATAAACTTGCAGGGCTACCGGGAATAGAGCGGGGGAATGGGACTGATTGGATTGCTCTGCAGAGAGCCGACACGGACCTGATGGACCGAATGGCGGCCTCCTATGCCGTTATGACTCTATGACTACCTCATATTTGCTCCATCACTGAGACCGCCCATTTCTACCTCCGTAACATAGCCCGTCTGCGCTCTTCCCTCAGCTCATCTGCTGCAGAAACCCTCATCCATGCCTTTCTTACCTCTGGACTTGACTATTCCAACGCACTCCTGGCTGGCCTCCCTAGTTCTACTGTCCATAAACTTGAGGTCATCCAAAACTCTGCCGCCCCGTGTCCTAACTCGCACCAAGTCCCGCACACCCATCTCTCCTGTGCTCGCAGACCTACATTGGCCCCCCAGTTAAGCAACACCTCGATTTTAAAATTCTCATCTTTGCCTTCAAATCACTCCATGGCCTTGCCCTCCCCTATCTCTCTAATCTCCTCCAGCTCCACATTCCCCCCGAGATCTCTGTGCTCCTCTAATTCTGGCCTCTTGAGCATCCCTGATTTTAATCACTCAACTATTGGTGGCCATGCCGTCAGCTGCCAAGGTCTTAAGCTCTGGAATTCCCTTCCTAAACCTCTCCGCATCTCTACTTCTCTTATCTCCTTTAAGAGGCTCCTTAAAACCACCTACTTTTGGTCAACTGCCCCAACATCTTATATGGCTCCTGTGAAGCACCTTGGGACATTTTACGATGTTAAAGGCGCTACATAAGGTAACCTCTTGTTCCAATCCTACTTGGGACAATTCCCTGATCTTTTCCTCTGTTATGTTGATGGCTTATTGGTTGCTGCTTTCTGCTCTTGCTCTCTGTGGAGGTGTTCACTGATTACGCTTCACATTTCCATCTATCCTTGTCAGAAGAAATAGGAGCAGGAGCAAGAGTAGGCCATACGGCCCTTCGAGCCTGCTCCGCCATTCAGTATGGCTGACCACCTACCTCAGCTCCACTTTCCCACACTATCCCCATATCGCTCGATTCCCTTAATATCCAAAAATCTTATCGTCTCAGCCTATATATACTCCACGCCTGACGATCCGCAGCCCTCTGGGGTAGAGAATGCCAAAGATTCGCAACCCTCTGAATGAAGAAACTTCTCCTCACTTCAGTCCCAAATGGCTGACCCCTTATCCTGAGACTGTGACCCCTGGTTCTAGACTCCCCAGCCAGGGGAAACAGCCTGGTGCATCTCCAACTTTTCCCTTCCCTTCCTGCACTTTTATTTCTCCAATTCTGGTAATTGGATTTGAACAGATATTAGTTACAACAGTTTCTATTTTTAAACGGAGCACATCCCAAGAAGCTGAACAAAAAGAGATTAAAAGTAGATGCCGAGCATTTAATCGAAGAGTTGAGAAGGTGACTAAAGAGATGGGATTTGTGGAGGCTTTTTATAGGAGGTAGACAGAGGTAGGGAGGTGGCGAGGTTTAGGGGCAGAGCTGCAGATTGCTGGGTCACGTTCGCTTCACATTCTGCCACTGACGGAGTAGGAGGAGGACGGGGTGCAGAGGTGGCTAGAGTTGGAAGAGCAGGGGATGTATGCTGTTAAGTAAGGCTGGAATAGATTTCCAAGGTAGGGTGCGAGTTTTGATGATGATGAAGGCAGGCACTGTGGCAGAGGTGGAAATAGTAAATTCCCAGAGGTGGAAATAGTAAATTCTCATTTGGTCTCAACATAATCAGCAAGTTGAGAATTAGCAAGTTAAAGAAAAACTACAACAGATCCAATGCAGTTGGATATTGGATTTCTTAGGGCTCATTATAAATATTTAAATACTGCACCATAACATACTGCTGTGTGGGTGCATAATAGTCTTGGCAATACTATGGTGTGGAGAAGTCTTAGCACATTAGTCATTCTGAATTCTGCCATTAGAGGGTGCTGTGATTCCATCTACATTAAGTTCCACCTTTAGTGTAGAGTCAATTCTCTGCGATGATCCATTTGCATTCTGTTACAGCAGCTTAGTGTCCATGAATTTTTCAGCTTGATGCTTTTCTGTCACCTGGGTTTCTTATGAATTCTCCTTATAGTTTAACCCAGTTTCCTTTTTTTTTCTCTCTCTGTGAGCTCCAGTGACATAATCATTTTGTGCGGTTCACTGGAGGTTACCGGATGCCCCAATACAGTCATGTGTTGTCATACATTATAACAAAGTCAGAGTTTCCTTCTGGCAGATAGTTACCCAGTTGGCCATACACATGTTTTCTGTGCTCATTAACAGCACACGCAATTCAGCGGTAGTGTTTGGCTAATTGTGCCTGTCTTGCTTTGGGGTGGATTATAATGCTTCTCAAGTAAATGAAAACATCTAACAGATTTTAAAAAGGAATTCTATTGGAGCAAAAATGTATAAATCCTATAATCTTCCAACTCTGCTGTACTTAGGTGTAGCTCATTAAAATGACCATCATATAATATCACAGAGATGTTGTGAGACTGACTCTGGCCATGCATATATTATCCGTTGGATTTTTTGTGAGGGAGAAAGTCTGTTTTTGATTCAGATGTTGTGATTCATAGAACCATACAGTTCAGAAGGCGGCCATTCAGCCTGTTGTGCCTGCGCTGGCTCTTTGAAAGAGCAGACGTACTTAGTCCCACACCCCCACTTTTTGTCCGTAACCCTGTAAGTTCCTCAAATACCTGTTAAACACCCAACTCCCTTTTAAAATTATTTACCGAGTCAGATTCTACCACATTTTCAGTGTTCCAGATCCTGACAACTCTGAGTGAAAAAAATTCTCCTCATTTCCCCTCTAGATCTTTTGCCAATGATTTTAAATCTACAGCCTCTGGTTATTGACCCAAGCGCGAGAGGGAATAGTTTTTCTCTATCAAAACCTCTCATCATTTGTAATCATTTGTAGTTTCAAGCCCATTTGTACCTGATAAGACTGCCTTTAAATAATACTGTCTTGTGTTAACACAGTCACTTTCAGAATTTCTAACTTGTCAACCACATGACAAACCAGGTAAGCAGATGATTAGTCAAGAATAATGGTGCCAGTTAGCTGAGGGCGGTGAGTTGCTATCACGTGACCTTAGACAGCACTAGGATATGATAGTAAAATACTGCGGATGTTGGAAATCCAAAATAACAACAGAAAATGCTGGAAAAACTCAGCAGGCCAGGCAACATCCATGGTGAGAGAAACGGTCAATGTTTCGGGTCGAAACCCTTCTACAGAACTGAGAAAAAAAGGCAGGAAATGAAACAGATTGAAAAGCAGTTTGGGGGCTGGGAAATGGGGGAGGGGATGAAAGAAGAGACACTAAGAGATATTCAAGGAGAGACGAGATAGCAATAGGACAGGTAAAGAAACAGACAATGGCTCTAGATGAAGTGTGAAATGCGCTGGCAGAGTGAAAGACAGCTGCCATGTGGGAGAGAGAGGAAAAAAAGGAAAAGGCACAAACCAAAAGTGTGGATAAAAAATATTAAAATATAATAGGGGCCGAGGTTATGATCTGAAGTTGTTGAACTCGATATTGAGTCCGGAAGGCTGCAAAGTGCCGAATCGGAAGATGAGGTGCTGTTCCTCGAGCTTATGCTGAGCTTCCATGGAACAATGCAAGAGGCCGAGTACAGTGAGATCTGAGTGGGAATGGAGCGGTGAATTGAAATGACAGGCAACCGGAAGCTCGGGGTCACCCTTACGGACTGAACGGAGGTGTTCTGCAAAGCGGTCACCCAATCTGCGTTTGGTCTCCCCAATGTAGAGGAGACCACGTCGTGAGCAGCGAATACAGTATACTGGATTGCAAGAAGTACAAGTAAATCGCTGTTTCACCTGGAAGGGGTGTTTGGGGCCCTGGACAGTGGGAAGGGGGGATGTATATGGGCAGGTGTTGCATCTCCTGCGCTTGCACGGGATGGTGCCGGGCAAAGTGGAAGGGTGCTGGGGGTGATAGAGGAGTGGACTAGGGTATCGAGCTGATACACTTTGCAGTTCATACAATGAGCTTGCAAGCTCAGCTTTCTGTGCAACATATTCTGCCGTAGGGGTGGTGAGAAAGGAGCAAAATATTTGGGGGTGTTTTTTGTTGAGCATGTTCTAATTTAAGTGTGGGCCATGCACCCTATAGGCTGTAGTGCATAGCACCTGATTACAAACAGGAGCTGACTGTGTAACAGCATGCAATGTTCCATTAGCAAACCATTACATATGCATTCTGAATTCAGGCTGGGCTCCTCACTGCTCTATTTTATTTCAATATATATGCTTTTCATTTGATCCCAATCAAAGCCTGTCCAAGGCAATGACCTTTTTTGCAATAATATTGAAATGATTAAATATGAAGAGGGTAAAAGTTCGTTCATTTTTAATTTGCCTGTTCATGTGGTAACTGATGTAGCTGTGCCACTGTCGTAAGCACTGCCCTGGGAGTTGACCTGCGTCATATGGTAAGTGAACACAAACACTGAGTCTTCAGTTGCCCTCCTGTATCACTATTTTATTTTTGAAAAACAGCATTCCCTGGAAGCAACTGAGTGTTTTCTGAGGCAAGACACTCTTTCTCATTCAACACCAAATCATTTTGGAGAAAGGTCTTTCACGTGAATGATTGAAGGTAGCTGTAACTTCGTGAATGTACGAATTGCTTGTTACTGCTTTGATGATTCTCGTGACTTAGAAGGTAGTCTATCCACAGTGTGTATGTACGTGTGTGTGTTATATAATATGTACGTGTATATATAACTAAACTCCCCTTCTGTCAGTAAAAGCAGTGAGAAAACACCTAATTGAAACCACATTAAGTCCTGTTGCAGGGCTTGGCCATTAGCGAAGGTTTTGTCAAGGTGTTGAAGGAGATATGAGTGCCTTGTTTATGTTTTGTTTTAGTATAATGGGTGGATCTCCCATGGCAGTTTTTTTATAACCACATAATGCACACTCGACCATCCTGCTGCTGAGGAGCGAGCAGCTGTGTTTTAACCAGGCCTGTCCCTTTAAGGTCACCGTCTAATTGCTGTAAATAAGAGATCCTGTAGTCCGTTCAGTCCGTAAGGGTGACCCTGAGCTTCCGGTCGCCTGTCATTTTAATTCACCGCTCCATTCCCACTCGGACCTCACCGTCCTTGGTCTCTTGCATTGTTCCACGGAAGCTCAACGTAAACTCGAGGAACAGCACCTCATCTTCCGATTAGGCACTTTGCAGCCTTCCGGACTCGATATCGAGTTCAACAATTTCAGATCATAACCTCGGCCCCTATTACTTATATTTTTTTCCCACCCCTTTGTTTTGGGTTCTCCTTCCCCCCCCCCCCCCGCCTTTCCTTTTTCTTCTCTCTCCCGCGTGGCAGCTGTCTCTTATCCTGCCAGTACACGTCACACCTAATCTCAGCCGTCTTTTGTCTTCACCGGCCTATTACCATCTCGTCTGGTTTTGAATACCTTTTAATGTCTCTTTTACTTCTTTTGTTCGATCGCAGCCCTGCCTTCGATCTATTTTATTTCCTTTCCAGTTTTGAAAAAGGGTTTCGACCCGAAACGTCAACTCAAATTTCTCTCCACGGATGTTGCCTGACCTGCTGAGTTTTTCCAGCATTTTCTGTTGTTATTTCAATTAAAGAATAATTGTTTTTGGTGAGTGTAATTTGTAGATTGGCATAGCTTGTTAAATTCGAGGTAACAAGAAAACAGCATGAAATGCATGACCAAAATCTTCAGTATGGCGCGCACTCACTCCCTGTACCCATTCGTCTGTTTTCCAGTGTCATGGTATTTTAGACACAATTTGTGTATAAGTTGCAACACCTATTCCTGTTAATTTATATATCGACATTTTGCTGTCACATGCATGTGATATAAATTTACAGGCCTTTGAATACTAAACAAAAGGAAGAAAATCTTGCATTTATGTCGCGCCTTTCACGACCTCAGGACTTCACAAAGCGCTTTACAGCCAATGAAGTACTTTTGAAGCATAATCACTGTTGCAATGTAGGAATGTAAACTAGGTGGTGCTGTTGCACACCCTATGTCCTGGACTTCTATTCAACAAATACCTTTGCTGGCTAATGGAACTCATTATTCTCTAATACATTTAAATCAAAAATTCTCTTTTTTAGGTTCTTTAGCCTCACTATCCACCAAAGTACTGGTTTCTGTCCCATTACATGGTCCCACTGTTCATGGCCTGCCAAACTATCTCTCGCCTCATTAAAATAGTGCTCAGACCGTTTGGTACGACCCCCTTTCAAAATACTGGCTTCAAAAACCCCTTGTCCCTCCTGCCTCTGTCAAAATACCTCCAGGCCCCACTCCCTGCCAAGATACCAACATCTGCCCCTCTGCCTTCCCAGTTCCCTGCCAGTGTTGCTGTGTTTTCTCTGAGCCTGAGTCCAGGCCCACTTCTGCACTGGTTCCTGTAGTGTATGTGCCTTTAAGTCAGAACTACTTTTTACAGCTCCTGCATACTGTGGTACCGGCAGTGACCACACCGGTATATAAGCTTTGCGCATGCCTCTGTACCCCAGTCTAGAGATTACCCTCCTCCAGTAAAGACCTGTTATTTGTTAATGTACAGCATCCGTGTGATTATTTATCCACTGAACCACGGATCTAACAGTGGCGACGAGTGTCGATTCGAATCTACCTGCAACATAAAAGAAAAAAAAAAAATAGTCGAGGCCAGGAACACGGGCGTCGACCACGAGCAACCGCCCAGCAGTCAGGCAGAGATCCAACTTCGCTGGGGAGGCTGTGGAGAGCCGGGCTTGGTTCCCTAGCCACAACGAACAGTAACAGACCGACGACAGGTCCAGCGCAGACCCTTCCCGCGCAGCGGTGGCTGGAGCCGACCGACGGCGAAGAGAGAGCCGAGCAGCGTCGACGGGGTAAGACAGAGGGTGAAGAGCGCAGGGCGCAGCCGGGGGTTGAACACCGAGCGGCGTCGAGGAAAAATAAAGCAACCAGAGAGAGAGGGTAAGAAACAGCCGGGTTCTAGACTGAGCGGCGTCAAAATATCAAAAGAAGAACTCGCAGAGCACAGCCAGGGATCATGGGCTGATCAGGGTCCGCGGGGCGAAGCAAGGGGGGACGCCATTGAGCCGCGGAGAAGAAGGAAGAGCGCGGGAGGCGCCAGTGAGCCGCGGAGAAGCAGGGAGAGCGCAGGAGATGCCATTGAGCCGCGGAGAAGCAGGGAGAGCGCGGGAGACGCCATTGAGCCGCGGAGAAGAAGGAAGAGCGCGGGAGACGCCATTTTGAGAAGCCGCAGCGGAGAAGAAGGGCGAGCGCGGGAAGGAAGGAAAGCGCGGGAGACGCCATTTTGTGCTAGCGGAGAAGAAGGGCAAGCGCGGGAGGCGCCATTGGTGATAGTTAACGCACAACCAAGGATGCCGAAGAGTGGCAGTATCTCTACGTTCGACAATGAAGTCGAAGATTGGGCGACATATGTGGAACGTATTGAGGTGTACTGCAGGGCGAATGAAGTGCCAGATGCTAATAAAGCACTGGTTCTGTTAAATTCCGTGGGTGCAAAAACTTATGGGTTACTGCAAAATCGAATAACCCCAGAGAAGCCGGCAAACAAGAATTTTGAAAGCATAGTAGAAATCCTACAGGACCAGTTAAACCCCACACTGCTGCTGATAGCAGAACGATTTAAGTTCCATAAAAGGAACCAACACAAAGATGAAAGCAATGCTGAGTACCTAACGGAACTGCGCAAGCTATCGAAATACTGCTAGTTTGGAGTGGGACTAGCAGACACGTTAAGGGACAAGTTTGTGTGTGGGCTACAAAGTGAAGGAACCCAGAAACGGCTTCTATCAGAAAAGGACCTTACGCTGGACAAAGCTTTCAGTATGGCAGTATCTCACGAAGCAGCCACAAGGGGCGCTGTAGAGATGCAACGGAGACTGCAAGAATATGGCACCAACGAAATGACCTATGGAACAGGGAAATGCTATCGCTGCGGCAGAACAACACATGACCAGAAAGATTGTTGGTTCAAGGACCAAGTGTGCAGACAGTGTGGGAAAACAGGACACATAGCAAGAGTCTGCAGGTCTGGGAAGAAAACCAACAGTAAGAAATCTCCACAGGAGAAGTACAAAAAGGTACACCAGGTGATGGACAGTGGTTCAGACGAACAGAAAAGTGACACAGACTCCGGAAGCAAGGAGCTGGGTTGTCTGAAACTACATAAGGTAACCGAAATGGAGGATCACCAGACTATCTGGGTTACACTCAAGATAGACGGAGTCCAAGTGGAAATGGAATTGGACACAGGGTCAGCTCTAACAGTCATAAATCAAAGAGACTACAAGCGGCTATTTTCACACATACCCTTGAAAGCTACAGAGATTGTCTTGAAGACGTATACGGGGCAAAAAGTCTACCCCAAAGGAAAAATAAGGGCGAAAGTGATATATAAAGGCCAGGAAATACCTAAAATGGATATATATGTATTGCCAGATGGAGGACCACCACTGCTAGGACGTGAATGGATCCGGAAGATACAATTAGATTGGCATTCCATACAGGCACTAAAGGTTGAGCCCCAAAAGGATGACGACATCACACCTGGACGACTGTCAAAAATGTTAACTGACGCAAAAGAAGTGTTCCAGGAGGGACTAGGAACACTAAAAGGAATAACAGCAACGATTAAAATAGAGGAAAATGCAAGCCCAAAGTTTCTGAAGGCCAGACCAGTGCCTTATGCGATCAGACCAGCTGTTGAAGCAGAGCTGGAAGGGTTGGAACGTTCAGGAGTACTGTCCAAAGTGGACTGGAGCGAGTGGGCTACACCCATCGTTCCTGTAATGAAGAGGTCATTGAGTAATACGCCCGGGGAACCAAAGAAGGTCCGCATCTGTGGGGATTTTAAGGTGACAATGAACCCAGTCCTTCACACGGTGCAATATCCGCTTCCACGTATTGAGGATATTTTCGCCTCGCTATCTGGTGGTAAACGCTTCACCAAAATTGATCTAGCCCAGGCGTACTTGCAAATGGAGGTAGAAGAAGCTTCGAAACATTACCTTACGATCAACACCCATAAAGGTCTCTATCAATACAACCGGCTGGTGTTTGGAGTAGCCTCGGCTCCGGCTATCTGGCAAAGGGCGATGGATCAGGTCCTGCAAGGGATTCCAGGGACCCAGTGTTATTTGGACGACATCTTGGTCACGGGCGAAAATGACGGTGATCACCTCGCTAACTTGGAGAAGGTGCTCGCCAGATTAAAGGAATATGGGCTACGAGCTAATCGCCACAAGTGCGAGTTTTTCCAGAAACAGATCTTGTATTGCGGCCACGTCATCGATGAAGAGGGGTTACATAAGTCCCCTGACAAGATTGAGGCAGTAGTCAAGGCTCCAGCACCGGAAAATGTGTCACAACTGAGGTCGTTCCTCGGGCTGGTAAACTATTACCACAAGTTCTTACCAAATTTGTCTATGGTATTACACCCGCTGAACACCCGACTGCAAACGGGTACCATGGAAGTGGGATGACGAACGCAGACGAGCTTTCCAGAAGTGTAAAGAATTGATCACATCCAAAGAGGTGTTGGCCCATTTCAACCCAGCACTACCAATTCGTTTGGCATGTGATGCATCACCCTACGGCATTGGAGCGGTGCTGCCGCACAAATTCCCAGACTGGTTGGAGAGGCCAGTAGCCTTTGTGTCTCGGTCACTAACCTCAGCCGAGCGCAACTACGCCCAGATTGCCAGGGAGGCCCTCAGCCTAGTATGGGGAGTAAAAAAATTCAACCACTATCTGCATGGGCAGAAGTTCACTTTGCTGACTGACCACCAACCACTTGTCTCCATCTTTAATCCTAAGAAGGGCGTGCCAATAATGACTGCACAGCGGTTACAAAGATGGTCCCTGTTTCTAGGGGCAAATCAATATGAAATGAAATAGAATATAAAGGCACGAAACAGCATGGGAACGCTGATGGGCTATCGCGCCTGCCACTGCCTACTGTGGAGGAAGCACCAGCAGTGGACCCTATCGAGATATTTTATTCGTCGATAATTGAACGATTGCCAGTAACAAACGCGGATATAGAGAAGGAGACCCGCAATGATCCGACGCTGTCACGGGTATATGAATTGACGGTGAGGGGATGGCCAACACATGGTGACTCACTGTTGCCAGCATTCTCATCCAGAAGAGAACAGCTGTCAGTATGCCAGGGGACAGTGATGTGTGGGTCCAGAGTGGTAATTCCACCCAAGTTAAGGGAGAGAGTGCTAAATGAGCTACATGGAGGTCATCTGGGGGGAGTGAAAATGAAAAGCCTTGCTAGGGCTTATGTGTGGTGGCCAGGAATCGATCAACAAATCGAAGACCTAACTAAGAGCTGCTTAGGATGCCAGAAGGTCCAAAATGCACCACCACATGCCCCTCTGCACCCATGGGAGTGGCCCTCCTCTCCATGGCAACGGGTGCACATTGATTTCGCTGGTCCATTCATGGACTCTATGTTCTTCATAGCAGTGGATGCTCATTCAAAGTGGCCTGAGGTGATAAAGATGTCTTCAACCACTACAGAGAAAACGATTGCAGTCCTACGGACCATATTTGCCAGAAACGGCTTGCCAGAGCAGATCTGCTCTGATAATGGACCACAGTTTGTGTCCGACGAGTTCCAAAAATTCATGAAAAGGAATGGGGTAAGGCATTACACATCCGCCCCGTATCATCCAGCCACCAATGGATTGGCTGAGAGGTTCGTACAAACCTTTAAGAAGGCGATAAAGGCCATGTGCGACGAGGAAATTCCACTACAGCATAAGATGGACAATTTCTTATTAGCCTACCGAAACGCGACACATGCAGTTACCAACCAGACCCCGGCCATGATGTTCTTTAACCGAAGGTTGAGATCTCGTCTGGACTTGCTCAGACCAAATGTGCGAAGAAATGTTGAGGACAAACAATTCCAGCACATCAATGAGAAGCCGACAAGGAGCTTCAATGTAGGGCAACCAGTCTTGGCCTGTGACTATCGAACAGAGAAGTGGCAACCCGGAACGATATGTACAAGGCAGGGGCCATTAATGTACACAGTGGATGTCGGGGAGAATATTGTGAGACGCCACGTCGATCAGATCTTCGCGTCACAGGAACGCGTCAACCCCATGTCTCGAGTACCTGGGGATGAACCCGACATACCGGTAGCATCTATTTCAGACCCAGTAGCAGTGGAACCCGATGAACTACCCGATGAAAAGGGGTCAGAATCGCCTCTGCACCAAGAACAAGAACCTCTGGAAAGGCGCTATCCCGAAAGGGTCAGGAAGCCGCCCCAAAGACTGAATCTATAAATGGACTTTTGTTATTTAATGTACGTGTAAAAATGTAATTGTTATTTGAATATTAAGGGGGCTATTATTAATCTAAAAGGGGAGGAATTGTAGTGTATGTGCCTTTAAGTCAGAACTACTTTTTACAGCTCCTGTATACTGTGGTACCGGCAGTGACCACACCGGTATATAAGCTTTGCGCATGCCTCTGTACCCCAGTCTAGAGATTACCCTCCTCCAGTAAAGACCTGTTACTTGTTAATGTACAGCATCCGTGTGATTATTTATCCACTGAACCACAGATCTAACAGTTCCTTGCCCTGCTCCAGCCATTTGTGCCAAAGTACTTCTGCTAGTTGATGCCCTTCAGTCCTGCTACCTGTCAATCTCTGGGCTCTCGTTGCACTTGCCTCCCAGCCCCCTCACCATCCAACATTGATGGTTTTTTCCCCCCATCAGGAAACCAGGCCCACTTCTGTCCTGTTCCCCAATTTGTCCTTGCCCCACTCTGGCCACTTGTTGGCTGATCCCCACCAACTTGTCACATTATATAAGTTACATCAAGCCTACAGCACAGAAACAGGCCATTTGGCCCAAGCGGTTCATGCCGCCGATTATGCTGCACACGAGCCTCCTCCCACCCCTCTTCATCTAACCCTAGCAGCAGATCCTTCTATCCCTTTCTCAGAACAAAAGGTCATCGACCTGAAACGTTAACTCTGTTTCTCTTGCTGCAGATGCTGCCTGACCTGCTGAGTATTTCCAGCATTTTCTGTTTTTATTATATGATAGAAGTGTTTAAAGTTATGTAAGGATGGGACAGGGTAGCTAGAAGCAGACTGTATAGTACCCAAGACATCTTGAATGAGGGGCCATAGATACAAGATTATAAGTAAAAGATTTAGAACAGGGGGCAGGAGAGAGGCTGTGGAATTCACTTCCAGGATTAGTGATCGAGGTTGAGGCAGAAACTGTATCAACATTCAAGACTCGATTGGATAGGTGGATAAAGGAGTGTAGGAACAGGGTGGGTAAATGTGATGCGTTTTTGTTCACAGGGAAGGTAAAGATTGACATGGAATGGTTGGGCCGAATGGCCTGATTCCGTGTTTTAGCGTGTATGTTAACTGATTTGGTTGAGAGGAGCTCCTGAGAGAAGCTCTTGCTATAACTCAGCAACAACAACTTGTATTTATATAGCGCCTTTAACGTAGTAAAATGTACCAAGGTGCTGCACAGGAGTATTTTAAGACACAAAATTTGACACCGATCCACATAAGGATAAATTGGGGCAGGTGACCAAAAGCTTGGTCAAAGAGCGTCTTAAAGGAGGAAAGAGAGGCAGCGAGGCGGGCAGGTTTAGGCAGGGAATTCCAGAGCTTAGGGCCTAGGCAACAGAAAGCACAGCCACCAAAGGTTGAGCGATGAAAATCAGGGATGCTCAAGAGGGCAGAATTAGAGGAGCGCAGTTATCTTGGAAGGTTGTGGGGCTGGAGGAGATTGCAGAGAAAGGGAGGGGCGAGGCCATGGATGGATTTGAAAACAAGGATGAGAATTTTGGAATCGAGGCGCTGCTTAATTGGGAACCAGTGTAGGTCAGCGAGCACAGGGGAGATGGGCGAACGGGACTTGGTGCGAGTTAGGACACGGGCAGCCGAGTTTTGGATGACCTCAAGTTTACGTAGGGTGGAATGTGGGAGGCCAGCCAGGACTGCATTGGAATAGTGAAGTCTAGAGGTAACAAAGGCATGGATGAGGGTTTCAGCAGCGGATGAGCTGAGGCACGGGCGGAGATGGGCGATATTACGGTGGTGGAAGTAGGCAGTCTTTGTTATGCTGCGGATATGTGGTCAGAAGCTCATTTCAGGGTCAAATATGACACCAAGGTTGCGAACAGTGTGGTTCAACCTCAGACAGATGTTAGGGAAAGGGATGGAGTCGGTGGCTAGGGAATGGAGTTTGTGGCGGGAACCCAAAACAATAGCTTCGGTCTTGCCAATATTTAATTGGAGAAAATTTTTGCTCATCCAGAGTTGTATGTCGGACAAGCAGTCTGACAATTTAGAGACCGTGGAGGGGGTCAAGAGAGGTGGTGGTGAGGTAGAGCTGGGTGTCATCAGCGTACATGTGGAAACTGACGCTGTGTTTTCGGATGATGTCGTCAAGGGGCAACATGTAGATGAGAAATAAGAGGGGGCCAAGGATAGATCCTTGGGGGACACCAGAGGTAACGATGCGGGAGCTGGAAGAGAAGCCATTGCAGGTGATTCTCTGGTGTTGCATTGGTCCCAACCTAAGCTAAAACTGGCACTGCTTTTAAACTTGTAAAATATCTCCGGTTTCTTCTTCAGTTTAATTCTCTTAATCTTCTGGTGGTTACTTAAAAAAAATAAAAAAAATAAAAATTGAGGGCCAAATTCTTTTGTTCTCTTGCGCGCTCTCTCTCTCTCTCTCCCCTTCCCCTCCCCTTTAGCGAGTTAACATTTTTAAAACAAATTCCTATCTGATTGCAAAGGATTTCTGAGGGTATGTATCTCCTTATTTTCTAAATTAATTTTCTCCTCTTTGCTGTGCAGGTGACCTAGGCCCCCTCCTAATTCCGGACTGGAATATGAGAGCGCAAATCCCCATGCCTTCCAACAGGAGAAGCCCATGGAACTAGTGCCTGTCTCAACCAAGCTTTTAGGCTAGCAGTAAAATGTATTGCAGCTCCTTAGCTTTTTTATCACTAGACACTTCTACATTTGTAGAGGAACGACCTCCTCTTTCCCCACAAACATTCCGACTGGGTGTTGTCTGGGACTATCTTGCAGGATTTTAGATGCAAATTGTCATCATTTTAATACGAAATGCTAATTATACTGAGTGAATTTAAAGAGACAAATTTATGGTCCATTGCCTTTGTTCGGAAAAACCGAACAGCCTGACCTGAAATTAAATATTTTTTTAAATCAGATACTCCGCCTGTTGAACTGTGGCCTGGACACATTTCTTGATTGATTTTGCTGGCCAGTCATTGTAGGGACGGCCTGCCTCCATAATCATCAACTTTGTCTTCATTTCTGTTCCCTTTTGAAGTCACATTTACTTTCTCGGACCGCACACATGTTCATGGGGAGTGAAATATTCAGGATGTCTCCTCCTCCATCGCCTTTTAATCTTGTATAATACTGAAGAGACATCATCTAACTCGGTAGCTGTGAGCTGTGCTACCAGGGATTCACATTCTGGAGAAGAGTCAGCTTCAATCCATATTTATGATCTCTTTAAGTGCTCTATCTTCCTAGCTAATTGCAGAACTGTTTTTTCTTTTATCCTAATATTGCCTTTCTTATGCTACAGTGGGACCACTGTTGTTCACAATTTATATCAATGGTTTAGACTTCGGAATCAAAAACACATTTTATAAATTTGCGGTTGACACCAAATTTGGGTGGGGGTTGGGGATAGTCAAAAATGAGGACTGCAACAAATTACAAGACGACATTAATGAACTTGCAGACTAGGCATATACAGGTAGACTACCTTTTATCCGAACTTCCGAAAACCGAAACCCTCTAAAAACCAAAGGTTTTTTGGTTCAGCGCAAGTCGTGCGCACGACCCCGACCCCCGCCGACGACCCCCCGCCGACCCCGACCCCCCTGCGGGCCGACCCCGACGACCCCCACCCCCCGACCCACCCCCGACAAATTACCCAGTCTTATAAAATACCTTCCGAAATCCGAAATTTTCCGAAAACCGAAACACGGCTGGTCCCGAGGTTTTCGGATAAAGGATAGTCTACCTGTAATTGGCAAATGAATTTCAACACTGATGATTGTGAGAGATTCTATTTTGGTAACAAAAATAAGGAGGTCACATTATTTGGAAAATAAGAATTTTAATGGCGTAGAGGAGCAAAGGGATCTGGGAGTACAAATACACAAATCGCTAAAAGTAGCGATGCAGATAAGTAAGGCCATTAAAAAAAAAAAGCAAACTAAGTGCTCGGGTTTATTTCTAGAGGGTTAGAATTGAAAAGTAGTGAAGTTATGATAAACTTGTATCAAAACTTGGTTAGACCACACTTGGAGTACTGCGTACAAGTCTGCTTGTCCTATAAACAGGATATAGAGGCACTGGAGAGGCTGCAAAAAAGTTTTACGAGGATGATACCAGAAATGCCAAGTTATACTTATCAGGAAAGGATGAACAGGCTGGGTCTCTTTTCGAGAAGGTTAAGGGGTGACCAAATAGAGGTCTTTAAAATTATGCGAGGTTTTGATAGAGTAGACACAGCAAGAGTGTTTCCATTTGTGGAGAACAGCAAAACTGGAGGCCATCCGTCTAAGATAGTCACCAAGTATTCAAATAGGAAAGACGGGAGAAGGCTCAAGTGGAGCATAAACGCTGGCATGGAGTGGTTGGGTCGACTGTCCTGTTTCTGTGCTGTGCATTCCATGTAATTCTGTGTACATAGATTATTGGTCTTCAAACTGTCCCTTGCTCTTTTTTCTGGTAAACTTGATTCATTTTTAGTTTTACTGCTGACTTTGAGTCTCGGCACTGCCAGTAAATCAGATCGGAAATAGGAGGGGGTAGAGTTTCCGCTTTGGGCATAATCGGGAAATTGCGCACAAAATGCGCTTGAAATTGTACTCGTTAATTTACAGATCAGGTTTCTGCATTTGGTTAAACACACACAAAATCTTCTATGCACCAGCACAATTGAGCAGCGTAATAGAACGGAACCTGTTTCTTTTTTTTTCATTTCCATTAAAAGTATTCCTTGATGTATTTGAGTGCTAACCTGGTGCAGTTTTATTAATACAGCTGAAAATGGGTTTATCACAAAAAATAAGCATTTTTAATGAGGGTGTCCAGTCCTGCCTGTGAGTAACCTGATGTAAAATCAATGAAAATGACTTTTTTTTAAAGTTACTGAACCATTTAATAGTTTCATTGGTGTACACTAGTTAGTTTCTTAATAAAATTAATATTTTTTGATAAAATACTTTTAAAACGCCTGTGCACCTAAGAGAACAAGCTCAATTTGAAGAACCTTCCCGAACCAGCGGAATCTTTTTACCTTCCCACAGTTGATGCTGTCGGTGTTCTTTTTGGTGGGGGGTGGGGGTGCAGAGGTTGATTTTCTCAGTGAAGTAGAACTCACCCATGCATTTCCAGAACTCTTGCAGTTAGAGTTTCAGTTTTCTGAACAAAATCATGGATAAGATGAGAGGTCGTCCATACAGTTTTACACCAATGTCAGGAGTATTTGAGGCGAATAGCATCGATGCATTCAAGGGGAAGCTGGATAAACACACGGGGAAGAAAGGAATAGAGGGATGTGCTGATAGGGTGAGATGAAGCTCATGTGAAGCATGGACTAGTTGGACCGAATGGCCTGTTTCTGTGCTGTAAATTCCATGTGTGCAGGGAGTTCAATAACTCACAAAGTTCAGTGGATTATCAATAATTGCTTAAATCCTTTTCTTGCTCCACCTTTGCGAATCAGGAGAGGGACTTGTATGTTAGCCTTCCCAATACCCACAGTTCCATGGCCTACTTGAAGTAGGACTCTCTCATTATGTCCATTGATGAGGTTGGAGTTAGCCTCATCCCATTGTGCTACTGGCCTGTCTAAACTAGGAACCTTTCTTCCTTGTGTTACTGAAACTTTAATGGTGTTGCCCCTTTGCATCTCGTGAGAGGTTGGGTTTGCTCATGCCTGTGCGGCGAAAGGAAATGAGCACAATTTGAAGAGCCTTCCCGAACCAGCGCAATCTTGCAATTTTGACCTGGGGGGGTGGGGGGGGCCTTTCCGTACGAGTTGAATCACAGGAAACACGAGCGTGAATAGTTTTGGGCGTAACGCACTTGCATTTAAAATACCCCGATCTTTAGCACTGGTTCAGCCAATACTGCCCGGATTGCACTGATATTACTGGCGTGAACGAGCGGAAACCTGATTCTTGGGTCCGCTGTTTCACCAGTCTCCTTAAAATAAGATCTTTTCACATTATTGCCCTTTAGAACGTGAAATGATGTTTGTTTGGGGAGACACCTGCTGCCATCTTAGTGCAGTTGACTTAGCACCATCTCACAATTCCCATCGGTCTTTCATCATGTAATGGGTTTGCTGTTGCCTGTTGGAATTACCTTGCATTTATCTACATGTAAAGGCATCTACTGTTCCTTAACCCATCAGCTTAATTGATCAATAACCTTGTCAATGCTCTTTATTTCCCTCATACAGTATTTGTCAGCTCGCCCTATACTCCAGAATCATTGTTACATTTTGATAAGACCTCAATAATTACTGTCCTCAAGTCCAAGGTGAATAAGGTGCGCTGCAGGGAAAACAGTGCACTCTTCCGGAACTCTGCTACTCCCCGCCCCAGACACTGCCTTTCCTATTGAGCATCATTTTCTGCTTCCAGTTGCAAAGCCAGTTTTCAATACTGCGAGCTAATGTGCCATTAATTCCACCAGCCTTAACCCTCTTTAAAAAGTCATAGAAATCCACATAAGTTAGATCCGTTGGATAGCTTTCATCTAGTTACTTACTCAAACAATTCCACCAGATCACTGAAATGTAATCTCTCACTTCCAAATCCAAACTAATTTCTGCTTATAACCTCTGTGCTCTTTAGATAGGTATTGAGTGTCAGCTGTGGCTCAGTTGGTAGCACTCTCGCTTCTGAGTCAGAAGGTTGTTGGTTCAAGTCTCACTCCAGAGACTTGAGCACAAAAATTTAGGCTGACAGTCCAGTGCTGTACTGAAGGAGTGTTGCACTGTCGGAGGTGCCATCTTTCGGATGTGACGCTAAACCGAGGCCCCATCTGCCCTCAGGTGGACGTAAAAGATCCCTGCTCCTCTTTGAAATAGTGCCATGGGGAGTTATCCCCAGTGTCCTGGCCAATATTTATCCCTCAATCAACATCACTAAACCAGATTATCTGGTCATTATCACATTGCTGTTTGTGGGAGCTTGCTGTGTGCAAATTGGCTGCAGCATTTCCTAGATTACAACAGTGACCACACTTCAAACGTATTCAATTGGCTGTAAAGCGCTATGGGATGTCCTGAGGTCATGAAAGGCGCTGTCGAAAGGCAAGTCTTTCTTTTATATAATGTCAAGCATTTTTCTCGCTACAGGTATTTGCCTAGTGGGTCTATAATTTCCAGCTTTGTATTTCACTCCTATATTTAGCGTTGTTGCGATCCTGGGGTGCAGTCCTTCTGTTTACAAAGCTCCTAAAATATTAGCCGGAGCCATATCTATTTTCTGTCATTCCTTTGAAGTTTCTGGGTAACTCCCATTTGGTCCAGATGCCTTCCAGACATTTAGCTGCTTCAATTTCTTGATAACATAATGCTTTATTGATGTCTACTTGTGTTGTGGATTCCTGAAGCAAGCTAAGTGGATCTGAAATTTGAGCGTAGTCCTCATTTGTGAAGGATGTATTAACACATTTGCCATTGACTCATTCATTTTCCAACTTATCTCACAAAGCTCTCTGGTAATTAACACACTGTCTACTGCTAAAATGGCAGAAAAAAACTTTGAATCCCTCGTATTGATGTTTAAGTCTTCATTTATATTACACACTTGTCTTTCGTACAATTCTCAGTCCTCACTATTTTTGATTAATTTTATTTTTCAAAATATTTCTGTTTGGCCTTTTGTTTACTACATTGATGTGACACTCACATTCAGACAAGCGTAAGGATGGCATATATGGGAAAAGGAAAAGTTCAATCTGGTGCTGTAGAATGACTTTTATGAAGTTTGGGTTAAATACAAATTATAAAGTGAGTTTTACTCTTAAAGGGGCTGTACTGTACAAAACCAGGGAATGCTGCATACTCACTGAAACTGCACTTACAGCAGTGAGACACCTTACATTGGTGAGTATGCATCTGGCAGTGTTTCTTTCTTTGTGTATGTTTCTCATGTCTTATGTTTTCTGTTTTGTTCTGTTGATGGGAAGTCCTAAAATGTTTTCCAGTTAGATATCACAAAGTGGTTATGTGCATATTCTGTTTATCATCGGGTGTGCTTACGTAAATGTATATTTGGAGTGAGTTTTGTACTCGTCAATATAGGGTGAATCACTGCTGTAAGTGGAGTTTCAGTGAGTATGCAGCATTCCCAGGTTTTGTACAGTACAGCCCCTTTAAGAGTAAAACTCACTTTATAATTTGTATTGAACCCAAAAGTCATTTCACATAAGTCATTCTGCAACACCAGATTGAACTTTTCTCATATCTGCCATCCTTGTGCTTGTCTGAATGTGATTGTCACTTCGATACTAAATTGTGCTTTGCTGTATAAAGTTATGAGGGGTGGGCTTGTGCCCACTCAGAAACTGTTAAATTTTCCAAACTCATTTCACTCAGGACAGTAATTATTGAGGTAATATTATAAAATGTAACGGTGATTTGCAGCCAGAAGTGAAAAATGGCTTCTGGCTCATTTACCAGTCAGTGTTTCTACAAATGGCAGCCTACTTTCAGAAGCAGCCCTGTAAGGTAAAACGATTCAGCTCTACTGCCTCTGAGACATACCTGAAGGCATGGGTTTCACTGACACCTCCCAGAATGTTGCCATGGCAACATTAGAAACTGTGGTGCTGACAGTAGAAGCACCATCTTCTATGACTACGTGTTGTCCTAATGTATTAGCCTCCCTCTATTGTTCTTCATCGTTGGTCTGTACATGCCATTTCCTCTTCGGTCCGGCAATCACAAATTAAATTTTTGTATGCTTAGATTTCTTTTTATTGTGCTGGTGCTGTGGAATCAGCTCTGCTATATAAACAGGACAGATTATAAAGCCCTGGGACCATCAGTCTGTATTAACAGAAGTGCTTCAAGAAGTAGTGCTCCATTTATAACCTGGTTAACAGATCTGCCTGAATGAGTGCAATTTCAAAGCAACTGTGGATATGAAAATATAGCAATGTTGCTCACCAGAGGATGTGAACCCGTTCTAGTGGATTACTGCTCCATAAAGTGACTTGATTTTGAGTTTATTAGCAATTGAAATGTCTGTGTGGAATAATTCCCACAGCGATGCAAGTTTTATTGCTGTTATAACAATTGCTCTTTAAAAATAGTGATGAGGTGCTTTCTTTTTTTCCCTTTTTGTTTTATTTTGAGTTGTATGGATCAAGTGTCTCCTCAGGCAGTGCACCAATGCAAGTTGTGTGGGGTGGCGGGGGTGGTGGTGGGGAGGGGGGGGGGGGGGGGGGTGTGGATTGGTGAGCAAGGGGGCAGCCTGAGAATGCCTCTTGATGTTCACCCTCGTGTACCTTCCCCCTTATTGCCTCCCCCCCCACCCCACAATTGCTCCTCCATGTTGAAGATGTAATGCACAGCAGCACCATGCTGCCACTGAACTCGATGACCATCATAAAACCGACCTTTTGTACCAGAACTCCCACTCGCTGTGTGCATTTTTGTCACTTGCGTGCTTTGAGGGAAATGTACGTTAATTGTTTTCAGCACTGAGTGCGTTCCATTTAAAAATAGATTTATTTGCAACTGTGTTTCCAACAGCTCTGTGCTGAGAGTGAACGCAGTTAATTACTAAAAGGTTATTTGCACAACTTAACTTGCTGCAAACTTCTTCTGTATTATCATGCACCAACCAAATTACAATTCCTTACCCAATGATGAAATAACCTACACATATTTGGATTTTTGTGAAAGTAACTGTTAATAATTAGTCACTTAAAAAAAATCCTTACTGTAATGACATATACTGTGGGAATAAGCTGATTTTCTCCCAGGTTTAAATATATTTTGCAGGCCAGGTTGGCTATTAAATTAGCAAAAGGAGTCTTTGAGAATAATGATGGTTGTACGCTGCTTAAGGTTTTTGAATGATTTTACAGCTTGGTAAATTGTGTTCAAAATACCAGGGGAATGGAATATTGTAACTCTGGTACAAAAGGATTGGAGTATATAAGAATAAAATAGTCTTACTGCAGTTATATAGGGCCTTGGTGAGACCACACCTGGAGTACTGTGTACAGTTTTGGTCTCCTTACCTCAGGAAGGATATACTTGCCTTAGAGGGAGTGCAACGAAGGTTCACCAGACTGATTCCTGGGATGGTGAGATTGTCCTATGAGGAGAGATTGAGTAGACTATACTCCCTAGAATTTAGAAGAATGAGAGGTGATCTCATTGAAATTTATAAAATTCTTACAGGGCTTGACTGGGTAAATGATGGGAGGCTGGGAGAGTCTAGAACTTCTGAGTTACAGTCTCAGAATAAGGGGTTGGCCATTTAGGACTGAGATGAGGAGAAACTTCTTCACTTAGAGGGTTGTGAATATTTGGAATTCCTGACCCCAGAGGGCTCTGGATGCATTGATTATATTCAAGACGGAGATCAATAGATTTTTGGATACTAAGGGAATCAAGGGATATGGGGATAGGGCAGTAAGGTGGAGTTAAGGTAGAAGATCAGCCATGATCTATTTGAATGGCGGAGCAGGCTCGAAGGGCCTACTCCTGTTCCTATTTCTTGTGTTCTTATGTTTTATTTGGCAGGGGGTGGGGGAAGGTGGTGTGTGTGTAATGGGGAAGGTGTAGTGGCATAGTTGATGCGTGTAACCCTCCGCTCGATGGCATATTAATAGAATATCTGGAATTATTCTTTTTGAATATCAGTTCACTTTCCTTTGGAAAATGATTAACTTGACTCTCTCTCCATTCATTATTCTGGAATAGCCTAGTGGTACGGGCTCTGACACTTTCTTGGGAAAGAAAAGAAAATTTGAAACCTTTATGGAGAGCTTTACAGAAAGCTGAATAAGAATGAGTTATATTTAAATATTATTATACAAGTGTGCTTCAGTAATACGAAGGTGGAGTAATTGCACTGGATTGTAAATGAGGGAATATGCAGGTGCAGGGAAGCATACTCTGATATATACATTTATATTAAACAGTGCAGTGACAACTGTCAGATTTTACCAATGTACTGTACACACTATTTTCTTAGTTGCAGAATATTGTTTGGTGCTGTTTCGAATTCATAACAGTACTTCATCCATCTTAAAACAACTGATGTTATTCGTCATTACAGTTTCATGAGTGAGTTTCATGTAAATAAAGGGAAATGTCAGCATTCTGGATTTCGAAGAAGAATGCGACATGTGCTACAGCCTAAACACACATGCATTTGATTTCCTCTAACCAGGTTTGTGTCATAGCACTGCTTGTTTCTCAGCCCATTGACGTTCAATATTTGACATGTCAATGTTTAACCCTTTGAGAGCCCTATATTCCTGACCAGTCATGCCAGTGGCAGAGCACCGATCTTCCATTTAGTAAACAGACTATTCGTCTCGCTGAAGTCGACGTTTTGTACTTGTGCAGTCCGCTTTTGTCTCGCTCCTGCCTCCGCGCCAAACCTTGGTTCTTGCTGTTAGCTGTGGCCTCCGGACTTGTCAGGTCAGATTGAATTCCGTTCTCCATTATCTTTGGCCCTTGATTCTGATCAGTGTCAAGGATGTTAGATGGAACACTTCATGGGAATGGGCTGCCTCTGAGGAGAGAAGGCCCACATGTCCCGTCTCATTGTGTAAAAGTCCGCCGCTGTTGGCTCATTATGAATTGGTAGTGACAGCAGTGCTAGTGAAATCTGCAGTGTGCACTCCAGGAAGGATGAAGCAGACAGAGAATAATGGGGTTGAAAGATTTTTTATTAAAAAACGCTTTGTTATAATGTTCACCTTATTCCAATTCTGTAGTTTTACCCTATTAAAGGGTAATTCATCCAAACACTTCTCAAAATGTGAAATTATTGTCTGTTGCCATGATTGAACTCAATCATGTCTCTGCACAGGGAATTGAAATTAGCAGAGCAATGTTTTCAGGTGTATTAGTAGCTTCATTTTGCCTCCTACCATATGGTTCTTTCAGTCCACCCCTCCCAACAGTAATCTTTTGGAAAGAAGGATACTGCAGCCAGGCAATGCCACCGTTGATCCAGCCACAACAATGGCCCAGAAATTCGTGTCGGGGGCTTCCCGCGGGTGCAAGCCCCCGACCTACACTTAGCTAGCGCACCGGCAGTTGAGGCCTGGGCCTGCGTGCATTTCCTCTCTGTGGCCCGGTCCAGCTCCCGGCGCGCTGTGCTTGCGTGATCCAGCAGCGTACTTAGTGCGATGCATCGGCTGGAATCACGTGAGCACTGGGCAACCAATCGGCGGAGGGAAAAGTCCATTCATGAGTTTGACAGAAAGAACTGTCAAACTCATGAAAACTCCGGGCGCCCAAAACAGTACTTAACCTTAAAATAAATTTGAAAAGAAATCACACTCTTTAAATCAACTATAAATAACATTAAATAACTATTTTAAACAATTTAAATTTTTGAAAAAAATAATTTTATAAAAAATCGGGGCTAAAACACACGAGTCATCAAAGAGTGCTGTGAGTTTGGGTAAGTGTGAGTTAGGGTAAGTGGGGTGTTAGGTGCTATTTTCAAAATTTAACTCTGTGGGTTGTAGTTAATAAGGCCTTTCTGGTGCAGAGTGACTGTTGGTAAACCATTTAACTGGTGTAACTAGAGGGATTGATTTAATTTAAATCCAATTAATTAAAGGGGCTACTAGCATCTAAAATCGGGCAGAGGGTGTCCATAACTAACAATAAAAAATTTAATTAATTACATAGAATGGAGCAGGTGATGTGTTACTGTTGCGAGATGTGGGAGCCGGTGGACCCCCTTGAGGCTCACGGTGATTACGTCTGTGACAAGTGTCTGCTGCTACAGGAACTCCAGCTCCGTGTTGATGAGCTGGAGTCTGAGCTTCAGACACTGCGACACATCAGGGAGGGGGAGAAGTACCTGGACTCTGTGTTTCAGGAGGTGGTCACACCTATGAAGTTAAGTAATTCAGATGTAGCCCATGGTCAGGGACAGGACGGTGTGACTACGACTGAGGCAGGTACGGGGATCCAGGAGGTAGAGCTGGAGGAGCCGCAGCCCTTGCTCTTGACCAACAGGTTCGAGGTTCTTACTCCCTGTGGGGACAGGAGCAGGGACTGCAGGGAGGATGAGCAACCTGGCCACAGCACCGTTGAACGGGGGGCCATTTAAGAGGGGGGAGTAAATAGAAATGTTGTAGTGGTAGGGGATAGTATTATTAGGGGGATAGATAGAGTTCTCTGCAGCCGAGAGCGAGAGTCCCGAAGGCTGTGTTGCCTACCCGGTGCCAGGGTTAAGGACATCTCCTCTGGGCTGGAAAGAAACTTGCAGTGGGAGGGGGTGGATCCAGTTGTCGTGGTCCATGTTGGTACAAACGACGTAGATAGGACTAGGAAGCCGGTTCTGTTAAAGGAGTATGAGCAGCTAGGGGTCAAATTAAAAAACAGAACCTCAAGGGTAATAATCTCTACCTGAGCCATGAGCGAATTTGGCTAGGACAAATAAAATTAGAGAGTTAAATGTGTGGCTCAAAGACTGGTGTGGGAGAAATGGGTTTTGCTTCCTGGGACACTGGCACCAGTACTGGGGCAGGAGGGAGCTGTTCCGTTGGGACGGGCTTCACTTGGCCAGTGCTGGGACTAGAGACCTGGCGGATCATAAAACTAGGGCTGTAGAGAGGGCTTTAAACTAACTAGTGGGGGGGGAGGTTCCTAGAGAGCAAATAATAAAAATGACAACAGAGAAGGTCATAGACTTAGGTAGCAGTGGGGAAATTAAAAACCAGAGCGTGTCAGGAAGGGGCAGAAGGTATGGAGTAAAAGGTTAATTAATAAAAAGGGCAAAAGCAGGAACTAAGTGTCACAAAACATCTTTGAAAGTTCTCTATCTGAATGCACGTAGCATTCGTAACAAAATAGACGAGTTAATGGCACAAATAACTACATATGGGTATGATCTTGTGGCCATTACAGAAACATGGCTGCAGGGTGACAATGCCTGGGAATTAAACATACCAGGTTATTTAACGATCAGGAAGGACAGGCAGGAAGGAAGGGGAGGTGGGGTGGCTATGTTAATAAAGGAAGGAATCACTGTAATACAGAGAAATGATATTGGGTCAAAAGATCAGGATAATGAAACAGTTTGGGTGGAGATAAGGAATAATAAGGGGAAAAAAACACTAGTGGGCGTAGTCTATAGGCCTCCGAACAGTTGCAACTCTGTTGGACGGAGTATCAATCAGGAAATAGTTGAGGCTTGTAATAAGGGAACATCTATAATTATGGGGGATTTTAACTATCATATTAATTGGACAAATCAAATTGGGCAGGGCTGCCTTGAGGATGAGTTCATTGAGTGTATTAGGGATGGGTTTCTTGAGCAGTATGTAACTGAACCGACCAGGGGGCAAGCAACCTTAGATTTGGTCCTGTGTAATGAGACAGGATTAATTAAAAATGTCCCAGTAAAGGATCCCCTTGGAATGAGTGACCATAACATGGTTGAATTCCATACTCAATTAGAGGGTGAGAAGGTTGGATCTCAAACAAGCGTGCTAAGCTTGAATAAAGGAGACTATGAAGGTATGAGAGCGGAATTGAGCAGAGTGGATTGGGAAAATAGATTAAAGGGTAAGACGATACATGATCAGTGGTGTGCATTTAAGGAGTTATTTTACAACTTCCAAAAAATATATATTCCACTGAGAAGAAAAGGGTGTAAAAGAAAAGACAGCCATCCGTGGCTAAGTAAAGAAATTAAGGATAGTATTCGACTAAAAACAAGGGCACATAAGGTAGCCAAATCTAGTGGGAGGATAGAGGATTGGGAAGTCTTTAAAAGACAGCAAAAAATAACAAAAAGATTGATTAAGAAAGGGAAGATAGATTATGAAAGTAAATTAGCAAAAAATATAAAAACAGATAGCAAGAGTTTTTATAGTTATATAAAAAGAAAAAGGGTGGCTAAAGTAAATGTTGGTCCCTTAGAGGATGAGACTGGGAAATTAATGGTGGGAAATATGGAGATGGCAAAAACACTATGAATATTTTGTATCAGTCTTTACAGTAGAGGACACTAAGAATATCCCAACACTGGACAAACAGGGGGCTAAAAGGGGGGGGGAGGAGCTAAACACGATCAAAATCACTAAGGAAGTGGTACTCGGTAAAATAATGGGACTCAAGGCGGATAAATCACCTGGACTGATGGCTTACATCCTCGGGTCGTGAGGGAAGTGGCGGTAGGGATTGTGGATGCATTGGTAATAATTTTCCAAAACTCCCTGGACTCAGCAAAGGTCCCGGCAGACTGGAAAACTGCTAATGTAACACCCTTATTTAAAAAGGGCAGTAGACAGAAGGCTGGAAACTATAGACCGGTTAGCCTAACATCTGTAAAATATTGGAGTCCATTATTAAGAAGACAGTAACAGGACATTTGGATAATCATAATTTAATAGGACAAAGTCAGCATGGAAGGGGAAGTCATGTTTGACAAATTTGCTGGAGTTCTTTGAGGAAGTAACATATAGGGTGGATAAAGGGGAACCAGTGGACGTAGTGTATTTAGACTTCCAAAAGGCATTTGACAAGGTGCCACACAAAAGATTATTGCTTAAGATAAAAAAATCACAGGATTGGGGGTAATATTCTGGCATGGATAGAGGATTGGCTATCTAACAGAAGGCAGAGAGTTGGGATAAATGGTTCATTCTCAGACTGGCAATCAGTAACTAGTGGTATTCCGCAGGGGTCAGTGCTGGGTCCCCAACTCTTTACAATCTATATTAACGATTTGGAGGAGGGGACCGAGTGTAACATATCAAAGTTTGCAGATGGTACTAAGATGGGGGGGAAAGTAGTGAGTGAGGAGGACATAAAAAACCTGCAAGGGGACATCGACAGGCTAAGTAAGTGGGCAGAGATTTGGCAGATGGAATACAATACTGGAAAGTGTGAGGTTATGCACTTTGGCAGGAAAAATCGTAGAGCAAGTTATTATCTTAATGGCAAGAAACTGGAAAGTACTGAAGTACAAAGGGATCTGGGGGTCCTGGTGCACGAAACTCAAAAGGTTAGTATGCAGGTGCAGCAAGTGATTAAGAAGGCCAATGGAATGTTGGCTTTCATTGCTAGGGGGATAGAATATAAAAATAGGGAGGTATTGCTTCAGTTGTACAAGGTATTGGTGAGACCGCACCTGGAATACTGCATACAGTTTTGGTGTCCATACTTAAGAAAAGACATACTTGCTCTCGAGTCAGTACAAAGAAGGTTCACTCGGTTAATCCCGGGGATGAGGGGATGGACATATGAGGAGAGGTTGAGTAGATTGGGACTCTACTCATTGGAGTTCAGAAGAATGAGAGGCGATCTTATTGAAACATATAAGATTGTGAAGGGGTTGGATCGGGTGGATGCGGGGAAGATGTTCCCGATGATGGGTGAAACTAGAACTAGGGGGCATAGTCTTAGAATAAGGGGCTGCTCTTTCAAAACTGAGATGAGGAGGAACTACTTCACTCAGGGTGGTAGGTCCATGGAATATGCTGCCCCAAAAAGCTGTAGAAGCTACATCATTACATAAATTTAAAACAGAAATAGACAGTTTCCTAGAAGTAAAGGGAATTAAGGGTTACGGGGAGCGGGCAGGAATCTGGACATGAGTCTAGGTTCGGATCGGTCATGGCCCTGTGGGTAGCGGAGCGGGCCCAGGGGCCGTGTAGCCTGATCCCGCGCCTATTTCGTGTGTCTAATTCTGTTAGATTCAGGAGATTGTTCTGTGATAGTAGATTGGCGGTTAGGATCAGATCAGCCATGATCTTATTCAATGGCGGAGCAGGCTCGAGGGGCCGATTGGCCTACTCCTGCTCCTATTTCTTATGTTCTTATGTTTACCTTACTGTAAAGTATTTAAAAATAATAAACCTGTGGAAAAAATGTTCTAATTTTAATTAATTGACCACTTACCTTTTAAAATGAAGTCCTTGCGTCTTTTTTTAACGTGTAAAATGTCGAGGCCTTCATGCACGGGCAAACCTGTATATAAAAGGGAAAAAAAAGAGGATGTTCAACGCGCACGCGCAGACTCCCGCGCGCACGCGTTCGACCTCTGAACCCCTTGGTTCAGAGGATCGGATGTGCCGGTTTCCCGCGCATGCAAGAAACCGGCACTTCCATCGGGTCCACGCGTGAGTACTCCGTCCGTACTCACGCGTTGGGACCCGAATTTCTGGGCCAATGTGTGCAAGTGTGTTCTCTGATGAATTAGTGAGAGATTTTCTCTTTTAAACAGGCTAGATTAATTTTTGCCATAAAGGGTTTTATGGGAGAAAATTATTTTCCTGTCACTTCATGGCTTTGCACACAAATGCGCTAATAGGCCATGCCACCCGCAAACCCAAGTATTTTGTTTTTACAGTAACTTTCTGCTTATTGATGATTGTTCAAAACCAAATCGATCAGTAGCAGTCCTATGAAATGCCTGAAAATAGGTGCAGGATCAGTTAATTTTTTTTGGTGCTATTAGTTAAGGGAGAAGTGTTGCCCGGACAACAGGAGATCTCTCTCCTCTTTGTTGAAATAATGCCATGAGATTATTAATGTCCATCTGAATCACCAGAACAGACGGAAGGGACTTTGGTTCTATGTTTCACCTGAAGGCTGCCACCTCAGTACTGCACTGAAGCATTGGCTTGGATTATGGGCTGAAACTCTCAGCCTTCTACCCTCTGCTGATCTCAGCAATGCAGCAGTTTGGGGGTGTTGCATTTGACCTTGCAATCTTTGGGCTAAGAGGGGAGGGGGGTAGAAATTAGCCAGGTTGCAACTCCTGGTTGCTATCCATTGATGCATGGTGGAATGTGTGTGGGGATATCTGGCAGGATTGCCTTTGACTGTGATGTACTCCACTGCTAACAGTTCACTGTCCAGACTCCCACATAAAGAGCGGTCATGTGGGCAAGGTATCGGAAGTCCGTCTGTGAAACCATATCATAACAAGGGTTGGTACCTTTAGGAAAAAGGGGGAGCAAATTGGGGACAAGACTACTCAATAAATAGTCAAGTAACCAAACAAAGCAGCAGAACCATAATTTATATAGCACCTTTCGCATTCTCAGGATGTCCCAAAGTGCTTCACAGCCAATAAGTACCATTGAAGTGCAGTCACTGTTGTAATGTCAGCCAACATGGCAGCCAATTTGTGCACAGCAAGCTCCCACAAACAGCAATGAAATACATGACCAAATAATCCATTTTTGGTGGTGTTGAAAAAAGGATAAATGTTGGCCAGGCTACTGGGAGAACTCCCCTGTTCTACTTTGTGAATTGTGCGTTGGCATTTTTTACGTCCACTTGAAAGGGTAGACGGGGCCTCAGTTTAACATCTCATCTGAAAGATGTACAGTAATACCCACTCAAAACTGCCACTACACTGCTGCGTACCACTGAGGTCATTTTCATTTCCACCAATATTTTAGTGGCAGGAAATCAAGACCTGCAGGCCCCCCATTCCCCCAGACAGTTTCAGCTCTTGGAAACTTTCCAAGAAGATCGGCTTTTGGAAATTATTTAGCACGGCAAACAGGACCTCGGCCACGTGTCGTTAGGAACAGGAGGAGGCCATTCAGCCCCTCGAGCCTGTCCCGCCATTCAATGAGATCATGGCTGATCTGCGACCTAACTCCATTTACCCACCTTTGCCCCATACCCCTTAATACCTTTGGTTAACAAAAAGCTATCGATCTCAGATTTAAAATTAACAATCGACCCAGCGTCAACTGCTGTTTGCAGAAGAGATGTTGAACAAACAGGGCACTACACATGATGTGATTGTAAATAGCCAGTTTTTTTCCCAATAAACTCAGTAATTTAAGCCACCATGTTTTCCCGATAGGTTTGGTAATTATCAGGTAAATAATAGTTAAATGGCTGATTTAATCAGATGTTTTAGGCAAGTCATGTGTTGGGATTTTGTACCTTTTTTTAATTTGGTGACAGCTGGTGCACCAGTGTTGAGGGAGCTTTACATTGTTACTGTGAAGTAAACAGTTTCAGTCCTAATTTGTGTTTTTTTTGTATGGGCAGTACAATTACAGAATAATCGTCCTCTGCTGTATTAGATAATATGCTGTACACGCTTGTGGTTACACAGTCCAATGATTTGTACACTTAAAGGATTTTATTTGTTATCTCCTTGGGTATTACCACTGTACTAGAAGCTCACTTCCCGACTTATCTGAATGCTAAATGATAGTATGAAGATGGCTGGTATAGGGGGACAATTTCCTGTTATCTTTATAGCTGATTAAATATTTATAAATCCATCAGGGGAAATTTTAACTGTTGGCGACGGTGTAAAATGGCTGATAGCCAATTAGCCGCTCATTATACACTACACCCGATCTTCTTTTGCATTGAAGTCTGATGAGACATTCACCCTTAAGCCTCACCACCACCCCCCCCACCCCGGACAGTTTTTGCTCTTGTCGTATCTATCATATATTAAAATTGCTCGGTTGGCCACCAAAGTCTATGTAATATCTGTTGTGCCTGTAGGTGATGCTGTGAAAAGTATTTTGAATAGCCATATAACATTTCTGGGATAGTTCTCCTGAGAGCAGAGAAGGTTAAGGGGAGATTTGATTGAGGTGTTCAAAATCATGCAGGGTTTTGATCGAGTAAATCAGGAGAAACTCTTTCCAGTGGCAGAAGGGTCAGTAACCAAAGGAGACAGATTTAAGGTAAACTCACTCTGAGAATCTTGTTTGGAATGCCGAGTTCTCTGCCACAGGTCCAAGTAGTCAAAGATTTTCCACCTGTCAGCTGGCCTGTGCAGGTTGGCTGCCGCTCCTGACGTAAGCTGTCCTACCTCACACTCTGTTCTCCCACTTTCTGGCCCTGCTCTACTCCTGTTCATCGTTTCCAATCACGTCCCTCCTCACCTCTCCTGTCTACAGCACTGTGACCCTCTGGATCTCAGTCACAACTTCGTATTACTCCATAAGCTCCTGCCTTGCCACTGTTCCAGGCTTAGAATCATAGAATGATACAGCACAGAAGGAGGCCATTCAGCCTATCGTACCTGTGCCGGCTCTGGTAGAGCTATCCAATTAGTTCCACTTCCCTGCTCTTTCCTCATAGCCCTGTAAATTTTTCCTTTCAAGTATTTATCCAAGCTCAAGTCGCAATTTACACCAGATGGAAACCCAGTTGCATCCCAAATTGTGGCCCTTCCTTGCCTCCAGTACTAAGGGCCCAATTATCCATTGACATGGAATCAGCTTCCATATATATATTAGTGACATCCAGTTCTAACTCTTCACCATGTGGTTTGTCTCCGTGGCCATCTCAGTGCAGCCAGACTATCTGTCTGACGGCATTAAATAGTGAATGCCACCTCGCTTGCACTGGCCGGGTTGTACTTGCTTATAGTCAGTGGTGCTGTGGTAGCTTACAGAACCTGGAGCTGTAGAAATGTGTGCAGTAGCCCTCTAGGTTTAGGATTAAATTGCATTACTCAGTGCGTATGAACTTCTTTATCTGAACTGGCAGCCATACACATTGTAATCGACTTACAACGAGTCCTATGACCTGCAGGGTGGTCAGACTTGTCAGTGGATTGGCTTTTTTCCCCCCATCTGTTTCTCTTTTGCCGTGCAACAACCGAAACTGACGCAGTATGAATGTGCAATCAGACTACCACTTAAAACGGATGTTAGGCTACACGTTTATAAAGGAGTGATTCACTGTGCCTGTGTTAGCAATTTGATGTTGAATTTAGAGGTATCCAAAGTGCTGCATTGTATAACTTAATGAGCCAGATGGGACTTTTCACAGTATCTATATGATGAGGCTGATGGGCTGTTGGAAGTACGAAAGCAGAACTTAGCTGTGAGGAAAATTACTCTCCAATATGGCTTCAGAAAACTTATTTATCCAGTTTTCCCCATAAATAGAAAACAAATTGGTAATTTGGACAGCAGTTTGCTGGAGAACCACCATGCTAGATTTCCCTGCTGACGTATACAATTGTTTCGTCCGTGGGCAAATCTTGTTTTGTTGAGCAACTGTGTTGGCATCCATCGCAGTTCTACTTAGATGTTGATCCCAAAGCTCCAAACCAATTTGTAAAACAAACTACTTCTGGTCATGGGCCCCGTGTTGGTATTTGGAACTTGAATTGTGCTGTTGCTAATTTCCTCCACTCCTGGTTTGGAACAGGCTGTGCAATGTGCTGGTCTCTGCTCTGTCCTCCCTCCCTCACTGGGGTATACAGGATTGCGGGATCACAAACGTGAGTCTCCCATCATTCGGCTCATTATCTTTTTGGGTACTAATATGAAAAATGTTTTGCTGCCCATCAATTCTTTTCTTCTTCTGCTCAGAAAGCAGGAACAGTCCCAGCTTGGAGTTGGTAGCGCTCTTACTGTCACAGAGGCACTCGGGCCAATTATAGTTCCGTGCTGTTGCTATAAACAAAGCCGCTGAATTCACTGTTGACAGAGATCTTTTCGAACCATAAAAAAAGAGTGCTGCTGGTTATTAAAAAGGCTAATGGGATGTTGGCCTTTATCTGAAGATGTGGAAGTTATGTTACAGCTGTACAAGAGCACTGGTTGGACCTCATCTGGAGTAACTGCATTCAGTTCTGGGTACCGCACCTCAGGAAGGATATATTGGCCTTGGAGTGGGTGCAGCGCACATTCACCAGAATGATACCGGGGCTAAAAGGGTTAAATTATGAGGACAGGTTGCATAAACTAGGCTTGTATTCCCTTGAGTTTTGAAGATTATGGGATGATCTTATTGAGGTGTTTAAGATGATTAAAGGAGTTGATAGGGTAGATAGAGAGAAACTATTTCCTCTGGTGGGGAGTCCAGAACAAAGGGGGCATAGTCTTAAAATTAGAGCTAGGCCATTCAGTGGTGCTGTCAGGAAACACATTTTCACAAAGGGTAGTGGAAATCTGGAACTCTCTTCCCCCAAAAAGCTGTTGAGGCTGGGGGTCAATTGAAAATTACAAAACTGAGATTGATAGATTTTTGTTAGGCAATTGTATTAAGGGTTACAGAACCAAGGCAGGTAGATGGAGTTAAGATAAAAATAAGTGTGATATTGAATGGTGGACAGGCTCAAGGGGCTGACTTGCCTACTCATGCCCTCTGTTGCTATGCCAGACCTGGGACCTCCTCCACTCCCTCTGCCCTCAACCCCAGGTGCTATCGGGCCTGTGCCCTCCTCCTCCTCCTCCCCCTTCCAGCTTTGATTCTTGTTTACGGAGCTGATCTCAGTCAGCAGTTGTTGTGCTAGAGTTGGTCTTAGTGCCTCCAGGCTAGGAAAGGAAAAATGGATCAGTTATCGGGTAACCCGACCCCATCTCACCTTCTCTCCCCCCCCCCCCCCCCCCCCCTCCCAGGATGTGGATATGACTTGAGGTGACTGGCCACAGTCGATGAACCTGCTGCAGTCTACCACCTGCCTGACACGCGAAGAATGGTGACTTGGGTGAGGTAATGGAGGTATCTGTACTACAGCATGAGGAAAGGGGACTAAATTGGTTATTACTGTTGGTTTTTACTAAGGCATCTTAGTTAAAATATTAATTTATTACAAGCAGATCATTTCTATACAATCATAATGGCCTGTATTTTCCGAAGCCTACGGGTGTGTACGAGCTGTGGACACACCCGTAGGGACATCGGAAATGCTGGTTTCAGGCATGCGATGCCCATGCGCTGAAAACTGGCATTTCCGATCTGTCAAGAATCCCTTGGAAATCCTTAGAAATCTTACGCCTGGTAAAAGCATAAGAGTTTAAAAAAGTGGAAAAAAAAAATTTTTTCCACTCATTTATAATTAAAAAATACTTCTTAAAAAAGGTAATACGATAGCAAAATACTGCGGATGCTGGAAATCCAAAATAACAGAAAACGCTGGAAAAACTCAGCAGGCCAGGGCAGCATCCGTGGAGAAAGAAACAGAGTCAACATTTTGGGTCGAAGACCTTTCGTCAGAACTGGCGTTCTCTTGTGAAATGGAGCTCTCCATAGCTGTTGCTCAGTGCTCTATCTGACATCCTGGCTAAGTCAAAGCTAGCCATTGAGACTTAAATGAATTTGATGATTCAAACTTGTGACTAGTTAAAGGGGAAATGTTCTGATATTAGAGCCACTACGCCACGCAATAAAAGAGGCAACGGTATTGCTATTGTCGTACAGAGACCAGGCCTGGTATATGAAACAAAGCGCACGGTCCCAATTTATAACGCTTTCTCCGTACTAACGGCAATTTCTCTTACTTATCACAACATCATGCACACTTGAATAGTCTAAAGGGCAAATTAATTTAAAACTGAACAGACAACAAGGTACAGTGCTGAAGTGGAATGGGGGAATATTATCACAAGATTATACGTGTCACTGTTAAATATGCATTTTAAGTCGGTGCATGTGAATTGACTAACTTACAACTTTATGACAATCTATTTTTCAGCTGATTTTTGGATTTGAGCAAATCTCTGAAGCACAGTGCAGCCATTGATTTAGACCCAAAACATCTTAAATTATTTACTTCACGTTGAAATAATATTCTATTGCCTGATGTGATTATTATGCAACTAAAATAACAATCTGCAGCATGTAGCCCTTAGGAATTGCAATAGTTTTGTGCATGTTAGATTCAGCATTCTGCTGCTGTGGTTGTCTTTGATGTGCCTCATAAGGCACAGATCCCATAATCACCATTGGAAATGCCCCATAGCAAAATTGTAATAGGCCAGTCATTGTGATTGTGAGCTTGCATGTAATTAGTTGTGTTTGTGTTGGTGCTGATGCTGTGAAATGCACCTGCAATGTAAATGAGGCAGATTTGCACAGCATCAGAAGCCTAAGCATAATACAGATCTGCTTCAGGCAGGCACAGATCTGAAATAGGAACTTGACATTGGTTTCACACTGATGCAGCACAATTACATTTACATTGGACTTTGAGCAAGGGACAGTTCCAGTATTGAGTAAGCACTCGCCTGTTTTTTCGGACAATTATTTTCCCCTCTGTATGCACGTATGTCTGTCCCTTTTAATCCTCCCAGCCCCTTAAACCTGAAGGCTATTGTCGTACAGAGACCAGGCCTGGTATATGAAACAAAGCGCACAGTCCCAATTACCATGGTTATTCTCATCTGTTTAATGTCAATTTTAAAAGTGTGCATACTGTTCATTCATGCCATGCTCTCCCACAAATGTTCATTTTTGATTCTGCATTTGGTGCATTTTGCAGTAGAATATATTACACTCTTCAGTGGTCATTGTAGTAGTAGCTGGTCTACAAAATCCATCAACTGCTGCACTGCTAACCAGCCAGAGAGGTAATCCAAAGCCATTCGAGTCTGCAGGAGTGACTCCTGAATGACCTGTAGGCACCTCCTCATGCTTCGCTCCTGAAATTAAAAATGGGAATACGCCTTATCTCTGAGTCTTGGAAATCCACCATACCATCTACTTTATTTCCCAGAGATCAACCGATATGCAGGTTTATTTTGTTCCTTGGTAGCTCCTAGGAGTTTACTCAGGGCTCCAAAATACAGTCTTCCCTGGGAGATCACTATTCCTGTGTTTCCACCTTCTGTGTTTATGGACTGTATTGGTAATTTCTATATTACTTCTTGGTCCTTTTGCTGGAGGAAGCAAGAGATCACCATGGAGGCAGGGCTAAGCCAACATTCATATTGAGCGTAAAAGTTCTTGATTAAACTCAGACGCTTTAAGAGTAATTTTTGTAGTGTTGAGGCTGCCGCGGAACACGAATGGAGGCCGAACCGATCTGAGGAACACATGGCTTTTTATTACATTATCTTGAGAGATGGCTGCCCCAGCTCTTCTCTCTGCTCAACCCGAAAACAGAATGAGGGCGACGCCCGCGCTTTTGTGTACACACTGAGGGCGACGCCCGCTCCTTTGTCATGCCTGACGGGCAGCATGCTTCTTAAAGGCAAGGTGGCCGATTTATTGTCCACGGACAGAAAAGTGGATTGCGCCCGTTTAGGTGGCGATCCGCCACACAGCTCCCCCCAGAATCCACTTAGGAGCTGTGGACGAGACGGTGCGGCGGTCTGATGGGCCGGCCGGAGCGGCTCTTGTAGGACACCGGTGGACGTGGAACGGCCGGGCGTGGAGCAGCCGGGTGTACTGGCTTGAGGGCAGGTCGGCCACGTGGCGGTGGACGAGCTACTGGGACCTGCTCACCGGGCTCAGAGTGTGCTGGCTTGAGTCGGTCAACCGACACTTTTTCAGTCCTGTCGCCCACTTGTAGGGCGAAAAATTTGTCCCCAGCCTGTAGCACTTTGTAGGGCCCGTCGTACGGGGGTTGAAGGGGTCCGCGGTGGGCGTCGTGCCGGACGAAAACGAACCGTGCCTGGTGCAGGCTTAGCGGGACGTGTGAGGTGGATTCGCCGTGCCGGGCAATGGGCACCGGGGCGAACTGTAGCGCCGGTGAGGCGAAGTCGTGGCGTTGCTGGTCGGCTGACCAGGATGTCGTGGCGGTGGGCAGGAACTCGCCGGGTACGCGCAGCGGCTGGCCGTACACGAGCTCTGCTGCCGATGCGTGGAGGTCTTCTTTAACCGCGGAGCGCAGGCCGAGGAGGACCCACGGGAGTCGGTCGGTCCAGGCGCCGTCCTGGAGGCTGGCTCGAAGAGATGCCTTCAAGGATCTGTGGGACCGCTCACACAGTCCGTTGGCTTGGGGGTGGTATGCTGTGGTGCGGTGAATGGTCACCCCGAGATTGCGTGCGATGGCGGTCCAGAGTTCAGAGGTAAATTGCGGACCTCTGTCCAACGTCATGTCAGAGGGGACGCCGAACCGTGCGACCCAGGTGCTGACGAAGGCTCTGGCGATGTCGGCGGTGGTGGTAGAGGTCAGTGGAATTGCCTCGGGCCAGCGCGTGGTGCGGTCGACGATCGTCAGCAAGTGCGTGTGGCCTTGCGACGGCGGCAGGGGCCCGACGATGTCCACGTGGATGTGGTCGAATCTACGTGAAGGGACGGTGAACTCCTCGAGGGGTGCTTTTGCGTGTTGCTGCGCCTTGGCCCGTTGGCAGGCTAGGCAGGAGTTGGCCCAAGTACGCACATCCTTGCGAAGGCCGCGCCAGACAAAGCGGTTGGCTACCAATTTGATGGATGCGCGGGCGCCGGGGTGGGAGAGGTTGTGGAGAATCTCGAATACCCAGTGACGCTGGGACGACGGGCCGAGGTTGAGATAGGGATATGTCACACTTGACCGTGACTGCGGTCGGGCCGCAGGCGACGTCGGCCAGGCGTAGCCCTGGTAGGTTGGTAGGTGCGGAGAGCAGATCAGGGTCCGTGAGCTGGTCTGCTGCGAGTTGAGCGTAGTCGACTGCCAGGTGGATGGCGGGGCGGGAGAGGCAGTCGGCTACCACGTTGTCTCGGCCGGAGACGTGTTGGATGTCCGTGGTGAACTCGGACACTGCCACGAGCTGGCGCTGCTGCCTGGCGGACCAGGGGTCGGTTGTCTTTGCCATTGCGAATGTCAGGGGTTTGTGGTCGACAAACGCAGTGAAGGGGTGGCCTGCTAGCAAAAACCGAAAATGGCGGACCGCCAGGTACACCGCGAGGAGCTCGCGGTCGAAGGTGCTGTACTTGACCTCCGGGGGGCGTAGTTGGCGGCTGAAGAAGGCAAGTGGTTGCCAGGCGCCGTCGACCCACTGCTCGTACACGGCGCCGACCGCGTGGTTGGAGATGTCCGTGGTGAGCGCTACTCTGGCATTGGGCCGTGGGTGCGCGAGCAGGGTGGCGTTGGCGAGCGCGGTCTTGGTGGAGTTGAAGGCGGCTGATACGTCTGCCATCCATTCGACCGCCATCTTGCCACTCCTGCCCCGGAGGGCTTCATACAGGGGCCTCATGAGGGATGCCGCTTTGGGGATGAAGCGGTTGTAGAAATTCACCATCCCGAGGAACTCCTGGAGTCCTTTGATGGTGGTGGGGCGGGGAAATTGCTGGACGGCCTGCACCTTGGTGGGCAGGGGAATGGCCCCAGCATGGGTGATGTGCTGGCCGAGGAAGTCGATCTTTTCCAGGCCGAACTGGCACTTGGCTGGGCTGAGGATGAGCCCGTGTTCGCTGAGGCGCCCGAACAGGATGCGAAGGTGTTCGAGGTGTTCCTGCTTGGAGGAACTGGCTACCAGGATGTCGTCCAGGTAGACGAACAGGAACTTCAGGTCCCGAAGGACCGAGTCCATGAGCCGTTGGAATGCCTGGGCCGCGTTTTTGAGGCCGAAGGGCATCCGCAGGAACTCGAAAAGCCCGAAGGGGGTGATTACGGCCGTCTTAGGGACGTCCGCGGGGTGGACGGGGACTTGGTGGTAGCCGCGCACCAGGTCGACTTTGGAAAAGACTGAGCGGCCAGCCAGTCTAGCCGAGAAGTCCTGAATGTGCGACATGGGGTACCGATCAGGGGTGGTGGCGTCGTTGAGGCGGCGGTAATCCCCGCAGGGGCGCCAACCCCCGCCTGGTTTGGGGGCGATGTGGAGTGGGGAGGCCCAGGGACTGTTGGAGCGGCGGATGATGCCGAGCTGTTCCATAGTGGCAAACTCGGTCCGCGCGATCTCCAGTTTGGCCGGGTCCAGCCTGCGGGCGTGGGCGTACACTGGGGGGCCTGTGGTGGGGATGAAGTGTTCCACCCCGTGTTTGGCGACCTCCGCGGAGAAGGTTGGGTGGGTGAGGGCCGGGAATTCGGCCAGGAGTGCCGAGTAGTCATCCGTGGCCCGGGCGTGGCACTGTGACGCCATGTCGGCGGGTTGACGGGGGACCATGGCGCCCAGGATGGGGGACATGGTGTTCATGTCCATGAGGCGGTGTCGAAGGATGTCTACCAGTAGGCCGTGGGCGCACAGGAAATCTGCGCCGATGAGAGGGGAAGAGTACCTTGGCAGTGATGAACTCCCATCGGTAGCGGCGACCAGCGAGGTCGAGGGTGACTGTGCGGGTGCCGTACGTCCGGATGTCCGAGCCGTTAGCGGCAGCCAGCGCCTGTCCTCGTTCGCCCTTTTGGATGTCGAGGGCGGAGGCCGGGATGATGCTGTGCTTAGCTCCAGTGTCGCACAGGAACCGGCGGCCGGTTTTGTCATCCGTGACGTACAGCAGGGAGCCCGTGTGGCCCACGGCCATCGCGGGGGCTGGTATGGGGGCGGACTTGAAGGAGCAGGGAGGTGTGCCCTGGCGCTGAACTGTGCGTGGTAGTAACAGTAGCCCGGGTTTGTGGGGCGCGAAGGCCCCGTGGCTGGGCCTTGTGGCCGGTGAGGGGCACGCCCAGGCTGTGGCTGCCAGGTCCGGAGCGACGTCGCGGCTGGAGTGAGCGGACAGCAGCTTGTCGGCCTCGTCGGCCAGGGCTTCTAGGTCCGTGAGGCCGGACGCCACGATCGCTGGGCGGATGCTGGGAGGTAGCTGGCGGATGAACAGCGTGCGGAAGAGGGACCCGGGTGGGCTCTCGTCGGTGAGTGAGAGCATGTGGGAGAGGAGGTCTGACGGTGAGGCGTCACCGAGGCCTGGAAGGTCGAGGAGGCGGCAGTTTCGCTGGTATGTCGAGGTCGTAAATTTTTTAAGGAGCGCGGCTTTAAGATGTGCATACTTGCCCTCCTCTGGTGAGTTCTGCAGCGCTATCCAGACCTTCGTGACTGTGGAGCTACCGAGTGATGCGACGAGGTAGTCATACTTCGTCCCATCTGTGGTGATGTGTCGCAGCCGGAATCGGGACTCAGCTTGGAGGAACCAGGCTTCGGGCTGGTTTTCCCAAAACTCCGGCAGTTTCACGGAAACTGCGTTCGTGTCCGCCATTGCAGTGCTCGGAATACGTTCTGAGCGTCGGGGTCACCAATGTTGAGGCTGCCGCGGAACACGAATGGAGGCCGAACCGATCTGAGGAACACATGGCTTTTCATTACATGCTCTTGAGAGATGGCTGCCCCAGCTCTTCGCTCTGCTCAACCCGAAAACAGAATGAGGGCGACGCCCGCGCTTTTGTGTACACACTGAGGGCGACGCCCGCTCCTTTGTCATGCCTTAAAGGCAGCATGCTTCTTAAAGGCAAGGTGCCCGATTTATTGTCCACGGACGAAAAAGTGGATTGCGCCCGTTTAGGTGGCGATCCGCCACAGTAGAAAGTTAAAAGATGTTCATAGAATCATAGAAATTTCAATACAGCAGGAGGGCTTTTCTCTCCTCACACCTGCCACATAAAACAAAGACTTGCATTTATATAGCGTCTTTCACGACCTCTCAACGCCCCAGAGCACTTCAGAGTCAAGGAACTACTTTTGAAGTGTGGTCACTGTTGTAATGTAGGAAACACAGCAGCCAATTTCTGCACACAGCAAGTTCCCACAAACAGCAATGTGATAATGACTAGATAATCTTTTTTAGTGATGTTGGTTGAGGGTTAAATATTGACCAGGCCACCAGGGTTAACTCCCCTGCTCTTCTTCAAAATAGTGCCACGGAATCTTTTACATCTACCAGAGGGCAGACAGGACCTTAATTTAACGTCTCATCCAAAAGCCAACACTTCAGACAGTGCAGCACTCCCCTCAATACTGCACTGGGAGTGTCAGCCTAGATTTTGTGGAGTGGGACTTGAACCCACAATTTTCCAACTCGAAGCAAGAGTGCACCCTGACCCCTGTGTAATAGACACATCTTGCTGCCCGTAATCATTTATGCTTTTTTTTTTACAGTGAAAGTCTTCTATTGGTTTATAATATAGATGCAGCTGTGGTACATTTCCCTAACTCATGAAAGTGCCATGTTGCTGACACGCAGTTGGAGGTAATAGTGTCTGGGACTGGTTATGGTGTGATATTGGTGATGGTAAGTGAAAGGATATAGTGTTGGGAAGGGGTGTTGGTTATGTAATTATTTTGGAGGTGGCTCGAGTAGTTTAGGGGACAAGGGAAGTGAAATGTAATTCGGGATAGTGAGTGTTTTGGGGAGAGCCATGAATAATTGGTGGAAGAAAAAATTGTTGATTTTGTGATTAAGGCAGAGCACTTTGTAGCAAAGGGAGTAATTAAAGCAGTTGGGAATACTTGAAGGATTGGGGTCGTGAGTCATCAAAGCAAGTGGCGTGGGGCATTAAGCACTGAGTTTGGGAGGTGTGCAATTGCAGAGGGAGTAGTTATATCAGTAAATAGAAAATTGTTAAGAATGAGGTCGGACCCCTGAGTGGAGGTGCAGGTATTTAAGTACTTTGCATCAGTCTTTGCTAAGGAGAATGATATCGGAGAGGAGGTGCATCCTGATGTAGTTTAGAGCAAGGTAAACGATATTATGTTGGATTAAAGGAAAATTTTACATAGGTTAGTTAAGGAAGAATATTAGACCAGGGCATCCTCAGATCCTGATGCAGATGAGTGTAGAAATTGCAGAGGTTGTAGAAATAATATTTCAAAGCTCAGTTGAGTGTGGATGTGTGCCAGAGGACTAGAGAGTAGTCATTGTAGTACCCATTTTTAAAAAGAGACACAGAGCTCATCTGGGTAATTATAGGCCAGTTAGCTTGACAGCTATGGTAGGGAAGATTTTAGAATCTTGAATGATGAAATTGCAACATACCTAGAATAGAAGCTAGTTAGAAGTAGCCAGCAAACATTTCAAATGCACATAAAAATTGACAAACCTCATAGAACTATTTAAGAAGATAACAGGCATGATAGATGGGGGAAGTGCAGTGGATGTGGTGTACATTGACTTTTAACAAGGTACATTATGGGATAGCAAGCTAGATTAAAAACTGCTTAGAAGGGAGAAAACAGAGAATAGGTGCCAAGAGCTGTTTTGGGAATAATGGGCACTTGGGTATCCATGGATAGTTGGGGCAAGGAAATAGGTTGAAGATGGGTACTGGTTTCAGTGGGCATTTCCGGGGAATGGTTATTAGGGTGTTGGTGGAGGTAAGAGTATAGGTTGAGGCTCGTGTAAGGATAGCAGTTTAACATAAGTAAGGAAAGGAAGGAGTAGATTTGGAAGCAGGACTGGTTCCAGAGAAGCACGAACTAAGGGAAGTGGGAGCTGCAGAGGAAGAGAGAGAGACTGGGGTGAAAATGGACATTTGATTTCATTTACCAAGACTTAATTTGTTTAATTAATGAAATTGGGCTACTGTGCACTGCCGGAAGCAAAATTCAATTTATTCAGCTCCCGTTTGTTTAGTTAACAAATTGCCAGCTGCTTTACTCTCCCCAAAGCCCGATTTCATGTATGGAATTCCCATTTATTTGACCTCATCTTGAAGCCTCATTTGCTTTTATTCGGGGCACTTTATTTATTTATTTACTTACTTCCTGCTTGGCCCAGTGCCAGAGATGTCCAATTCCATGCACTGAGGCTGCATTTCAATATTTATTTAATGTCTAGCTGGCCTGCTGCCCAGAAGCCTGATTCTAACTAATACAAGTTGCTTTTTTATAGTTCCTTTATTGCAAGGAACATCTCGGGGTAGTTTTGTGTGCGGAAAATGTCGCCAAGCTGAAAGGAGAGATTAGGAGAGTTGACCGATGAGCCTTGAAAAGGTGGAGAGTGATGGGTGAAAAGGTTTTGGCAGGCAGGAGGGATTAAAGGAGTCATGAGGAATGGATTGTGTTGTGGGGGTGGTGGATATAAAACTGGAGGAGACTGCAGGCTTAGGTGGATTGAGGCCATAGAGAGCTTTGCAGATGAGGGCAAGGATTTGTAACATGACCCATTGGGGAACTGGGAGCTAGTGCAGCTTACTTCGGACAGCGATGATGGGTGAGCAAAACCTAGTGTGGGACAGGATATGTGCAGCAAAGTTTTGGACAAGTTTGAGTTTATGGACAGCCAGATGACTGCATATTGAACCCTCCCCAGCATTCATAAGGGGGAAGGATGGATGCTTTTGCTTGGGGTTCATCCAACGTTGACAAATCAAAGTTTAGCTCCTGCATACCTTGCAGGAGGAAGTGGGGATAGCCATCTCACGACAAGGGATGGAGATGGAGCTTGGGCTCTCCTTTACTTTATGGATACCTCAATTAATTCTGTGCTGCTATACCTCCATGCTAACTCGGATTTAAGTTTAAAATAATGTACTACTGTCACTGCGATACTGAAACCCATTTTTGAGCTAAAAGTTGGTTATCAGGAAGAGTCGTTCCCGATGTTTCTCTCTACTTGTGCGGAAATGTCTGACCTTCACTTGGCATCTCATCCTGAATCCGGTACATGTCCTGTAGACATTTGTGATATGAATCCACATCTTCTGACTCCATAGCACAGAGCGCTTTGGACCACCAGCTGTGCTGCTTATTTTGTTTTAATTTCCATTAATAATTGAGAGTTTTATACTGTCACTGTGGAAATTTGGATTGAAGCCACCTCAATAATCTCAAGATTTATATGGTAGATTGTTATGGCAAGCCCATTGAAAGAATGCAAGTCATTCAAGAGTCTAGGGTTTTGCTCCCTGGCTTGGAGAAGCATGGTGCTGTACTTTTTCCAAAAATATGAATAATAATGTCTGTTTTCCCCACATTGATAAACTCTGACCAAACACACACACCAGCATTCAATTGACCATAGCAACTCCAAAGCATCATTCTCAACCATCAAGTCTTTGCTCCCAAAGTATTTTTGCTTTCCACTTGTTCCTACTTCTAACAAGAAAGAAAGAGCTGCATTTATATAGCACCTTTGTCAGCTGTGGCTCAGTGGGTAGCACTCTTGCCTCTGAGTCAGAAGGTAGTGGGTTCAAGTCCCATTCCAGCTAGGCTGACGCTCCTTCTTCTGAGGCAGTCCCTTGGAACCGAGGATGTCTTGCTTCCACATTAAAAATGAGTTTGCAGGTGACTGATGAGTCCAATGCAGGACCTACAGTCTCTGTCACAGGTGGGGCAGACGGTGGTTGAAGGGGCGGGTGGGTGGGGTGCTTGGGTTGACGTGCGCTGCCTGTGCTTGGCTTCCGCTTGCTTCTGGCGAAGAGACTCGAGGTGTTCGGCGCCTTCCCGGATGCTTCTCCTCCACTTTGTGCGGTCTTGGGCCAGGGATTCCCAGGTGTCAGTGGAGATGTTACACTTTTTTAAGGAGGCTTTGAGGGTGCCCTTGAAGTGTTTCCTCTGCCCACCTGGGGCTCACTTGCCGTGCCGGAGCTACGAGTCGAACGCTTGTTTTGGGTGTCTCGTATCAGGCATGCGGGCAATGTGACCCGTCCATCGGAGCTGATCGAGCGTGGTCAAAGCTTTGATGCTGGGGATGTTGGCCTGAGCAAGAACACTGACGTTGGTGCACCTATCCTGTTAATGGATTTGCAGGATCTTGCGGAGGCAGCGTTGGTGGTACCTCTCCAGTGCTTTGAGGTGCCTGCTGTACATGGTCCATGTCTCTGAGGCATACAGCAAGGCAGGTATCACTGCTGCTCTGTAGACCATGAGCTTAGTGTCGGGTTTGAGGTCCTGGTCTTCAAACACACTCTTCCTCAGGTGACCGAAGGCTGCACTGGCACACTGAAGGCGGTGTTGGACTTCGTCGTCGACGTCTGCCCTTGTTGACAGTAGGCTACCGAGGTATGGAAAGTGGTCCATGTTGTCCAAGGCCTTGTCGTGGATTTTGATAATTGAGGGGCAGTACTGTGTGGCGGGGGCAGGTTGGTAGAGGACCTTTGTCTTATGGCTGTTTAGTGTAAGGCCCATGCTCTCGTACGCTTCGGTGAAGGTGTCGACGATGGTTTGGAATTGGACCTCCAAGTGAGCGCAGACGTCGTCGTCTGCATACTGTAATTCAGTGACCGAGGATAGGATGACCTTGGATCTGGACTGGAGGTGATGGAGGTGGAACAGTTTCCCGTTTGTTCTGTAAATTAGCTCCACTCCAGTGGGGAGCTTACTGAGGGTGAGATGGAGCATTGCAACAAGGAAGATCGAGAAGAGCGTTGGTGCGATGTCACAGCCTTGCTTGACCCCGGTTCGTATGTGAATTGGGTCTGTGGTGGAACCGTTGGTCAGAATCACTGCTTGCATGTCGTCGTGAACAGGCAGAGGATGCTGACAAACTTTTGAGGGCAGCCGAATTTGAGGAGGACACTCCATAATCCCTCACGGTTGAGTGTCGAAGGCCTTTGTGAGATCAAAGAAGGCCATGTACAGCGGTTGGTGCTGTTCCCTGCATTTCTCTTGTAATTGACGTGCGGTGAAGATCATGTCCATTGTGCCCCTTAGTGGGCGGAATCCGCATTGCGACTCAGGGAGGAGCTCTTCGGCCACTGGGAGAAGCAGATTGAGGAGGATTCTTGCGATGACTTTCCCTGTGGCAGACAGCAGTGCTGAGGGAGTGCTGCACTGTCGGATGTGCTGTCTTTCGGCTAAGACGTTAAACCGAGACCCTGTCTGCTCTCTCAAGTGGACAGAAAAGATCCCAAGGCACTATTTCGAAGAAGAGCAGGGGAGTTATGTCCGGTGTCCTGGCCAATATTTATCCCTCAATCCAGATAACAAAAACACTATCTGGTCATTATCACATTGCTGTTTGTGGCAGCTTGCTGTGTGCAAATTGGCTGCTGCGTTTCTCACATTTCAACAGCGACTACACTCCAAAAGGTACTTAATTGGCTGTAAAGAGCTTTGAGACATCTGGAGGACGTGAAAGGCGCTATATAAATACAAGTCTTTCTTTCTTTCACTGGTCATTCTGAAGCGCTTTACAGCCAATTTGAAGTGTAGTGACTGTTGTAATGTAGGAACTGTGACAGCCAATTTGCGCACAGCAAGCTTCCACAAACAGCAATGTGGTCATGACCAGATCATCTGTTTTAGTGATGTTTATTGAGTGATAAATGTTAGCCCAGGACACCAGGGATAACTTCCATGCTCTTCTCAGTGCTACACTGCGAGTGTCGGCCTAGATTTTTGTGCTCAAGTCTCTGGAGTGGGACTTGAACCCACAACCTTCTGACTCAGACGAGAGTGCTACCCACTGAGCCACGGCTGACACGTTTCTGCTTGGTTATCAGAATGAGATGTTTTGGACATTGTTACGTTACAGGTACTGGTACTGAGTGATGTGAAGCCTCTCGACTTAAATTACACGGCTGGCTCCATGTCGCTTCTCGACTCGGAGGAAGCCAAGTTCCACACACACATCTGAACGGCAGTTGAATTTTAATGCAGCTAATCTAAAAGACATCCCCGCTAGCATCAAAAATTAAGTTTAAGTGGTACCAGGCTGTTTGCAGGGTAGTGGGGCTTATTGGATAGCTCTACCAGCACAGGCACAATGGCCGAATAACCTCCGCCTGTGCTGTATCATTCTATGGTTCTAGATCTGTTGTCAAATGGTGATGACAGCTGTCATCACAAAACACCCAATATTACCAATGGCAACATGGGGAGAAATTTTAACCCCAAAAAACGGGTGGGTTTAGGGTCGGGATGGAGGTTAAAGACTTAAAAAACTGAACCCCGACCCCAACCCGTTAACGGAGGTGGGACGGGGAGCCAGCAGCCCACCCGCTCCCAGGAGGCTGGTCATCTATTTAAATATTATAATGGGGCTGCATGCCTCATGGTGATCCATCATTTCACATTTAACTGTGGGTGGGTGGGTTTCCCAGGCCTCTGGTAACCTGCCAGCTGAAGGAAGGCGAGGACGCTGGGTCCAGGAGGTAAGTGCCTTTCCACTTACTTGCTGGATCCAGCGTCCCTGCCTCACCCACCCACCGCGATCAGACACCCCCACGACCTATGTTCCCTATAAGCTGTGCGGCCACGCGCAGCGCTCTGAAGGTCCCGCGCAGCTGGTAAGCCAGCTTTTAACCAGAAAAACTGCGCATGTGTGGAATTTTGCATGGCCCACACAGCCCGTTAAGGGGCCGCGTGGGCCAAGAAAAAAATTAGAGGGAACGACGTCAACGACCCTTCTGACCATCCCCGGCCTTCCTCCTCTTTCCTCCCCCACTCCACCCCGAGCCCTCCAATAGCCTTCCTTGGCTTCCTGGCCTCCCCCTTTCGGTCTCTGACCTCCCTCGCCCCCCTCCAGCCTCGATCTTCTGGCCCACGGTCCGCCCCCCACCTCCTCTCTGCGGCCTAGTGCTGCAGGCTTACCCACCCGACAGCCAGCTGGCCTCATCTAGCTGGCTGCAGGCGGGAAACTGAGCTCTGAAATGTTGATCAGGCCCTCTTGTTAAATTCGACAGGGCCGAGGGAAACCCATTCTCCCGGGTTTCCTGACCGCTTTCTAGCCCCCCAGCTCCCTACCCACCTCCAGATTAAAATTCCGACCATAGAGTCTGAAATAAACCAGAATTAGACCCTTTTTACCAAGGGCATGTGAAGAATATACCCAAATAGTCGGGCCTGGATTATTTCAGACCATAAGCAATCCGAGAGTGCCTTTACTGACCCATCAGCACAGATTATCAGGTTGCAGTTGTGGGAACTGCAAATGGTGGGAACTGCAGTGACTTTAAAATGGTGGAAGCTCTGGTGCTTATAAATGGCAGTGGCTCTGGTAACTGTAAATGGTGCGGGCTGTGGTGTTTTGGGTACATGGCAACAGGAGTAGGCCATTCAGCCCCTCGAGCCTGTTCTGCCATTCAGTGAGATCATTGCTAATCTGCGACCCAACTCCAAGGAATGGACCAATTGAGTTGAATGGCCTGTTTCTCTGCTGCATATTCAATGTAATTCTACGTAATCATAGTTTATTCCAAACCCAAGGGTGGGACCTTTGAACGAAGGTCTTCAAGGCATATGACTTTAAATGTTTGAGGCTGTGAATATTGTAACTAGTGGGGACTCTGAAGACTGCGTGGTGAAGACTGGTGACTATAAATAACAAGACTCTGGTGACACTAATGGTGGGGGCACTGGTGATTGGTGATTGCTGCCACAAGGAGTAGTTGACGCGAATAGTATAGATAGATTTGTGGGAAAGCTAGATAAACATGAGGGAGAAAAAAATAGAAGGATATGCTGATAGGGTTAGATGAAGAGGGGTGGGTGGAGGCTCATATGGCACTAAAACACCAGCATGGACCAGTTGAGTTGAATGGCCTGTTTCTCTGCTGCATATTCAATGTAATTCTATGTAATCATAGTTTATTCCAAACCCAAGGGTGGGACCTTTGAACGAAGGTCTTCAGGACACATGATCAGCAAAGCTCAGAGTTTCTTTTCCCTCCATTCTCCTGCAGTCAATTCTCCAGGGTCCACTTTCAGCAAAATTCCCTCCTTTCCCCCAGTGTACATTGCTGCTGAAATGCCCAGGCCCACCAAGATGCTGCAGACAGGTATCCAGAATAAGAGATCAGGGTGGAGCCTGGAGGTAATTATAACGGCATGATTCTGCAATCCAACGTTCGCGGTGGGGCACAGTTCTTCTAGGGGGAATGGGTTGGAGAATTGGGGTTAGTGTTGAAGCCAGATCTCTGACCCATGAGCTCACTTTACCTGCTGTGAATTTTGTTTTCAAAGAATGGACCATTTTCTAAGCACCTGGAGCCAGGAAGACGGCAGTGCAGTTCCACTTAGTGCCACATGACAGCGAATCTTCGGGTATAGAACATAAGAAATATGAGTAGGAGCAGGAGTGGGCCACTCAGCCCTTCGAGCCTGCTCCGCCATTCAATAAGATCATTGCTGAACTTTTACATCAACTCCACCTTCCTGCACTATCTCCATATCCCTTGATTCCCTTAGGGCCCAAAAATCAATTGATCTCTGTCTTGAATATATTCAACAACCGAGCCTCCACAGCCCTCTGGTGTAGAGAATTCCAAAGATTCACAACCCTCTGAGTGAAGAAATTTGTCTTCATCTCAGTCCTAAATGGCTGAACCCTTATTCTGAGACCTTGACCCCTAGTTCTAGAGTAGGATGCCAATTTATCAACCGATCATGGGATCAAGTGAGATCCCTTATGGGGATTCTAACTGTGAAAGGAAATAAAAAGTTTTAATGCTATGTTTTCTAAAATATTTTGCCAAGTGCCAGATTCCCTGCATGGCCACTGGTGTGATGCAGTACGTCTGCATCTAGTGGACCTGACCGAATCAAGAGGTAAATGACAATGTTCCAACTGGGCAAGTATGCCACGTCCTGCAGGATCCGTGATGCAGCCACAGAATATAAATCAAAATAACCACCCTGAGAAATATTAGCACTTTGATTATATGAGATTGCTTTGTGTCAGCCTTTCAAAATTAAAATTTCTGTCCTATTGGTCGTTTCCATGGAGGTGAGAGTGGAGCTGTGTGCAGTCCAGCAACATTACGCGATGGACTGAATGGCCTCATTCAGTGCTGTTTGATAATGCACTGTGCACCATTGCTTATGGTGAGTGACTGAGATTTGGTGTGGTGCTGAGTCACCGTAACTTTGAGCTCCATTTAATGCAACGACATTACAAACTCTAGTTCCACTTAGTGCCACGTGACTGTGAACCTTCGGGTATAACGTGCCAATCTATCAACCAATCATAGGATCAAGTGAGATCCCTTACGGGGATCCTAACCGTGAAAGGAAATAAAAAGTTTTAACGCTATATTTTCCAAAATATTTTGCTAAGTATAGGACTCCCTACATGGCCACAGGTGTGATGCAGTATCTGACGAAGGGTCATTGACTTGAAACGTTAATTCTGTTTCTCTCTCCACAGATGCTGCCTGACCTGCTGAGTGTTTTCAGAATTTTCTGTTTTTATTTCAGATTTCCAGCATCCAAAACAGTATTTTGGTTTTACAAACTCTAGATTTATTTAAACAGATTCTTGATGTTAAAAAAAAAGCCACCATGCTTTTTTTACAGCATTCCTGCAGTAGATCATTGCTGTAGTTTATTTGAATGAAAAGAATGATTTGGGTGTAAAATTAAATAACTGGCTTTAAAATCAAACATTCAGTTCTATATCCATGCCTGTGCCCAGAATAATTTATATGTGGACTTAAGACTCAAATTGGCTGTGGTCTACTGTATGAATAATACATACTCTGAATAATGCTGTTTGTTTTTTTTTGTAAAGCAAATAAGCCATTAAGATGTTGTTACGCTGGTTATACCTTAAGAACCAATTTGCATACACAAATAATCATCTTAGCGTTTGAGCTATTGTTATGTGGATATCTGTGCAGTAAAAGGTAATTGGCATACATACATCTCACTTCACTGCAGACCTGGATAATAGCTCGTAAATGGAAAATGGGGATGAAAAATGCATTGGGACGACAGAAATAGCGTTCATTATACAGTTTGTGGCTAAAAGCACAAAATATATTTCATGGACTGAAAGAATATTTTTGTTGATTACTGGCAGGTGTGTGTTTCTGACGTTCCCGGCCACTTTGTTGGCTTGGAGAACAGTTAAATGCATCTCTCGAGGGTTACCTTCTTGATGAGCAATAACAAATAAACATATCCAGATTAATAGCCCTTATTTTTGGATGCAGAACAGTTTATTCAGGTTCCAGGAAGAAACTGCTTGCTGCCGAGAATGATAATGAGGGATAGGGAATAAGCCGGTGGTTTCTATTGCTGTGCTTATCTGATTTTCCTCACTGTTTATAGATCTCTTAATGGGCGCGTACATTATATTTAGCTTGGTTCATAAAGAAAATTATAGATTACACTTCAAAAAAAACCCGCTATAGTTGAGAGATAAATGATCTCCGTTCAGAATTGTCTTCTGTTTAATGGGGAAGGTAAACCTTGAGAGTACTTTCAATTCAAAATACTCCCCTGTTTTATTAGCCTCAGGAGAATTTTGATCTGTTTTTAAAAAATTGGTATTTTGCTAAGCGCACGAGGCCAATGAGTGGGGTCTCCTTCTCTTCTGCACCACTCTGGTGCCGTCACCATCTGGGAGTGTCTCCGTACGTCCGAGAGTAGTGTCGCAGGAAACAGTGGGTAAGCACAGCTTCATCCCACCATTTTATCAAAGTGCTGATCAAAATTCTCACGAGGCTGCTCCTATTTTTCTATTAAAAAGAGGGAACACTTGGCCGTGGGCTCAGGCTGCACTCTGACACTGGAGCACATAGCAGCTTTAGATGACACTCGGGGAATGCTGTTATTTCAGAGTTGCCATCCTGCTGATAGGTTAAACCGAGGCTCCCAGTTGGGTGTTAAAGATTCCATGGTATTATTCCAAGTAGGGGCAGGGTGTTCTGAGCATTCACCAACATTCTACCCTTGCCCAAAAGAAATATTAATTGGTCATTCATTTTGTTGCTGTGTGCAAAAATTGCTGCCGCTTTTAGAAAGAAAAGAAAGACTTGCATTTCTATAGCACCTTTTAACAATCACCACACGTCTCAAAGTGCTTTACAGCCAATGAAGTACTTTTGAAGTGTAGTCACTGTTGCAATGTTGGAAGCGCGACAGCCAATTTGTGCACAGCAAGCTCCCACAAACAACAATGCGATAATGACCAGATAATCTGTTTTAGTGATGTTGATTGAGGGATAAATATTGGCCTCTCCCCTGATCATCTTCGAAATAGTGCCATGGGATCTTTTACGTCCACCTGAGAGAGCAGACAGGGCCTCGGTTCAACGTCTCACCTGAAAGACGGCAGCTCTGCCAGTGCAGCCCTCCCTCAGTACTCCACTGGGAGTGTCAGCCTAGATTTTGTGCTCAAGTCCCTGGAGTGGGACTTGAACCCACAACCTTCTGACTCAGAGGCGAGTGTGCTACCCACTGAGCCACAGCTTTTACCTATATAAGTCATGACATTTCCAAATAAAACCCTGTATATGAAGTGCTGAGAGATATTTTCTGAGAGAAGTGATAAAGCATTATATAAATTGAAGTTTTTTTTTAGATAGGCAGTACTCCCTTTTGACATTCCTTTCCCTGTAAGTCGGCTAATTTCTAATGATGTATCTGAGAAATTGCTGGCAGATTAAGAGAGAACCTCACTGCTTTTGTCAACAATATGTATTAATGATCTAGACGAGGGAACTAGATGTAATATCTCCCAAGTTTGCAGACGACACAAAGCTGGGTGGGCGTGTGTGCTGTGAGGAGGATACTGAGAAACTCCAGTATGATTTGGGCAGATGTATGGCAGATGCAGGAAATGTGGATTAATGCGAGGTTATCCACTTTGGTGGCAAAAACAGGAAGACATTATTATCTGAACAGCAATAGATTGGGAGAAGGGGAAGTGCAACGAGACCTGGGTGTCCTTGTGCACCAGTCGCTGAAGGTAAGCATGCAGGTGCAGCAGGCGGTTAAGAAGGCAAATGGTATGTTGGCCTTCATAGCGAGAGGATTCGAGTACAGGAGCAAGGATGTCTTGCTGCAGTTGTACAGGGCCTTGGTGAGACCACACCTTGAGTATTGTGTGCAGTTTTGGTCGCCTTATCTGAGGAAGGATGTTCTTGCCATAGAAACATAGAGATAGGAACAGGAGTAGGCCATTCGGCCCTTCGAGCCTGCTCCGCCATTCAATGAGATCATGGCCATGGAGGGAGTGCAGCGAAGATTCACCAGACTGATACCTGGGATGGCAGGAATGACGTATGAGGATAGATTGGGTCGATTAGGCTTATATTCGCTGGAGTTTAGAAGAATGAGAGGGGATCTCATTGAAACTTATAAAATTCTAACAGGACTAGACAGACGAGATGCAGGAAGGATGTTCCCGATGGCGGGGGGAGTCCGGAACCAGGGGGGTCACAGTCTAAAGATAAGTGGTAAGCCATTTAGGACTGAGATGAGAAGGAATTTCTTCACCCAGAGAGAGGTGAACCTGTGGAATTCTCTACCACAAAAGGCAGTTGAGGCCAATTCATTAAATATATTCAAGAAGGAGTTAGATATATTTCTTAAGGCTAAAGGGATATGGGGAGAAAGCAGGGGCAGGGTACTGAATTTGGATGATCAGCCATGATCTCATTAAATGGTGGAGCAGGCTCGAGGGGCCGAATGGCCTACTCCTGCTCCTATGTTTCTATGTTAAATCCTTATACCCGAGTAGCGTGGACTGTCATGTCAGAATTATAGTCATTGATTTTACATTTTATTTTGCTGCATGGAGACTTGAAGTTAGAGATGCTGCATTCTCAGGTTATTTCCAATCTCTGATGCAAAAGACAAAGTTAAATCTTTTTACATAAAAATAACACATTATATTCCTAAGTGTTTTATGTACTGGCAGAGAACAAGGTGGGTGTCCTGAATTAATTATGTGTGTAGGTGTCTTCAGCATTGTGCAAAAATGAAGCAGCTATCTTTGTAATGCAAGATTGAAATAGTAATGCATCCAGACTTCATAACTGCAACGACAACTGTACAGTATAAACTTTCCATTTGTTTGAAGTTGATGGTATCTGTGGAATGAGACACCTGGCTTTTGTGAATTGAGAGTAAATCAATTCCCAAGACCAAAAGGAACAGGCTATCTTCTCCCTCTAGCCTCCTCCCTTAGAGCAGTGGCTCAAACTGGGTATTATTCTGCAAGCACTGACCGTTCTCTAGGATTTTGTTCAAGTGGCCATGCTTAGAGTGAGCCAAAGGAAGTACAGGAAACTTTGTTATATCTGGCACCGACGGGACCGAGCTGTTGCCGATCTATCAAAACTGCCAGACATACAAAGTTAATGTTGAAGCATACGGAGGTTTTCATCTCCGTATCTGACAACAAACACTGTTGCTTAGCAACAGCTTGTAAACAGTCGGCCCGTACCTTGGAAGCGTCTCTGCAGCTTAGCAACAGCTTCAGAGAGACTTTCCAGAGCCCGTCTGTTGAAAACAAAGCCACGAGAAGAAAACAAACCTAACAAAACGGCTCCTGATTTCTGCCGGTAGATCGAGGTTTCCGGACATACAACCTCCGGATAAACCAAAGTTTCCTGTATGCATCATTAGGCTACTTAATCACAGAGGGCGAACCCGATCCTGCCTCACCCAATGTCCACATGTGTACTTTCCATCAAATGTGATTGATGTGTCTTTCTGGTCTTATGGATCAGTACCATAATAGGCACAGCACCTCCCTATCTCTGTAACCTTCTCCAGCCCGACAACCCTCTGAGATCTCTGCTTCTCCAATTCTGGGCTCTTTTGCTTCCCCGATTTTAATTTCTCCACCATTGGCAGCCGTTCCTTCAGCTGCCTATGTCCTAAGCACTGGAATTCCCTCCTTAAACCTCTCTGCCTCTCTACCAATGTTCCCTGCAATTGTTTTATAGGTGCGCGGCCCATTGACAGTGAACTTTAACATTGAACAAGCTGGTCCCGGCCGCGCAGCTTGGAGGGAACGTTGCTCCCTACCTCTCTCTCCCTGCCTTTAAGACGCTCTTTAAAACCTAGCTCATTGACAGCTTTTGGTCACCTGTCTTAATATCTTATGTGGCTCGGTGTCAAATTATGTTTGATAGTCACTCCTGTGAAGTACTTTGGACGTTTTGCTATGTTAAAGGCCTATATAAATGCAAGTTGTTGTTTCCGACTGAGTTGGGGGGAACTGGAACCAACTATGCCAAATGATGCCAGAAGTTTGACCAGTCTCTGTTTGACTTAAGTGATTCTGTTCATGTAACTATCAAAAATTTTCTGTTCATCTGATAGCAATTAGTCTCATTGCTGTGAATTGAGCTGCCTTTCCTTCAGCCTCCCTTAGGTGCTGCAACCAATTGTGTTCTCACGGGAAGTAGAAATTCGTGATGTATTATGTTTATCAGAGTCATTTTTTTAATTCTGCAGCTTGCAGCTGCTAAAGGAGCCTGGAGCCACACGCCTCGAAGTGTGGTGTGTTTTGGAACAGCTAATTAGTGATTGGCAATAACTGTAAAATCTACTGGAAAGGGTTGGCTCAACAATTCGGAAAAACGCCAACATTGTAAAGTTTAATTTCTTTCCCCTTTTTAAAAAAAAATGGCTTCGAAGTACACAAGTCGAGAAACAATTTTGTGTCACGGGATTAACATTACAATGCAAATCATGTGTTGAACACGTGGAGTACCACAAATCAAGGTCCAGTCCAAAAACGTGAGTGAACTCTGCTACTACCACCTCAGGAGCAAGCATGTCTTTGGGGCTGAAAGCTTTTTGAAGAGGGGGAAGGAAATAAAACACCAATCATTGTAATGAGGAGAGGACCTTAGCAATTAGGACGAAAGGAGACCTCCCAAGCTTCTGTTAATGTCAAAGGTGCAGGTCTGTTCTCCCAATTGGTGCACCAAAAAGTCCTACCTGATGCACTTCATCATTTCAATTCAATCCAATATGGTTGGGCTGGGAGGAAGGAGGACCGTGACAATTCACACATTACGCCACACTGTGCACATGAGTTTATCTCGGAGTAAGTTGAATTCGGTACCCATTTGAAGCTCCTTTATGTTTAAATCCATTGACAAGTTATTTTAATGAACATTGCATTGTGCCCGTGATGGTTGAGGCACTTAATTCCCAGTAAACTGGTGCTCATTGAGTTTTGCTTGTTTCATGATTCTTCAATAATAAACAGCAGTATCAGACTGGAGTTCAATGTGGTCATAGAGTCATAGAGTTACACAGCACAGAAAGAGGCCCTTCGGCATATCACGTCCGCGCCGGCCATCAAGCCCTGTCTAATCTAATCCCTTTTTCCAGCATTTGGTCCGTAGCCTTGTATGCTATGGCCTTTCAAGTGCTCATCCAAATGCTTCTTGAATGTTGTGAGGGTTGCTGCCTCTACCACCCTTTCAGGCAGTGAGTTCCAGATTCCAACCACCCTCTGGGTGAAAAAGTTTTTCCTCAAATCCCCTCTGAACCTCCTGCCCCTTACCTTGAAATTGCCACATTCTGAATGAGTTATTGTACTCAAAACAATTTATTCCGATTTAGAAAGTTGGATCAATAATTATGTTCCACAATATTCTTTTTTGTGTACTGTTACTGTTTTTGATGTGAGAAATTTGGGGTTCAATTTTTGCTTCAAGATTGTGATTGTAAAACATAGAATTACATAGAATTTACAGCACAGAAACAGGCCATTCGGCCCAACTGGTCCATGCCGGTGTTTATGCTCCACACGGGCCTCCTCCCGCCCTACTTCATCTCACCCTATCAGCATAACCTTCTATTCCTTTCTCCCTCATGTACTTAGCTAGATTCTCCTTAAATGCATCTATGCTATTCGCTTCAACCAATCCTTGTGGCAGTGAGTTCCACATTCTTACCACTCCTTGGGTAAAGAAGTTTCTCCTGAATTCCCGATTGGATTTATTTATTTCATAGAAAACCTCTTGTATTTGTTCATATCTTAGCAGTAAATATTTGGAAGTAGTGTTGGGTTTCACACGATTCTTGCGTAGCTGCAGTGTGGTCCGTTGTATTCTTCTCCTTTGAAATTTAAATCTGTACGTGCCATAAAAATGGAGCCTCAAGCACGACTTTTGTTTTTTCATCCTTGCCAAATTCAAGTTGTAAATAACTTTTAGGTTTTCCATTTCTCCTGAAGTAATGAGCATTCATGTTACAGTTGAAGAGATGGGATTAAAGGTATCACTGAGCCGAGCGTGTGAAGGGGGTGTACTAACCTCACTTGACATGAGTCATCCACTCGGGCTGTCTCAGTGATTGTACCTTTTTCACCCTCGTCCGTTACTTCCCCTGAAAACACTCTTTTGAGACTAAATAACTTTCAAGCTAGCTTAGCTGACCGTGTCATCAGTACTTGATATTTAAGACTCATCTGAAGTATTTGGAAACAATGGATATCAGCATGTGGTTAATACTTTTTCAAAAAAACTCATACTGACATGAAACTCTTGAAAAATCTGTGAACTTATTTCTTTATATAAGCCTGTTAAATGAACAATAAAACACGTGTGACATTGTGCCTGTTAACTGTGGGTAGACCTACCGTGTTTGTGTGGTGTATTGTAGCAACATGGGAAAATGAGTCAAAACTACTAATGCGACAGTACTTCCATAGGTCTTCCTTTTAAATCCGTAACTGTAATAAATTATCCCAATTATCTTTAAGAATAGCCTCTAAAAGCTGCTTTTCGTCCATTTAGAAATCGCCCATTGATCATTTAAAAAAGAACAGGGAATTATGAGGAACTTTCAATTCACCACTTCTGCCAGAGAATTTTAAATCAGCACAGCTGAAACGTTATAATCTATGAAACACCCTGAGTTAATTACAGGGATCTAGATTTTCCTGTTGACTACGTACATTATTTACAATTTTTTGACAAGTGTTACCACTGTTTTTCTTCAGTCATCTATGTTGGCTGTAATCACTAAATGTTGAAGTGATAGAGGTTGTGTATGTGAGGGTTGGGCAGCAGCTTTATTGATTGAATAAATCCATTTTTGAAAGACCCTCAACAAGTACAAGATTCCAACCATGTGGGCAAGTAGCAATTGGGGATGAGATGGTTGCACAAAATACAAAGAAACACTTAGAAATTACAACACAGAAACAGGCCATTCGGCCCAACCAGTCTGTGTCGCTGCTCACCTTCCACGCGAGCAAATATTCCCCGTCACATTTACCCACCCCTGTTCCTGTATCCCTTCAACCCCTTTTCCTTTGTCCACTTATCCAGCTTTGAATGACAGTTTCTGCCTCAACCAATTACCTTTAGAAGTGACTTCCATGGTCTCGCAACTCTCGCTCTGTGAAGAACTTTCTCCTGCGATCTGGTCCTATCAAGTGTCCCACTGATTTTCTCCCCTACCCTTCCTGTCCTGCAGGCAGAGAGACTCCTGTTTGAATGTATCTCTGGCACCTTGCCCAAGTGGCCATTTTTGTTGTGATCCTGTACAATAGCATCACAGCGAACCTGTTCCTGTCCTCATCTGATGACCATACAGGCTGTTTTAATGTTGGTCACTAGTTAGTGTTCATGACTGGAAACCATGGGCAACAACATGCCCTGACCCCCAACCCCAACAACTCATGAACCTGAGACTATCTGGCTCTGCTGCTCGTAACCTATTGTGTGCCAACTCCCATTTACCCATCACCCCTGTTCTTGCTGACCTGCATTGACTCCATTACCTCCAACTTAATTTTTTTTCATCCTTGTGTTGTAATCCCTCCATGGCCTTGCCCCTCCCCATCTCTGTAACCAAATCCAACCCCACGACCCCTCCCCACCAACTCAGTTCCTCTGACTCAGGCCCCTTGTGCATCCTCCTCCCTTCACCCCATCAGCAGCCGAAATCCCTCCCAAACTCTTCTGCCTTTCCATTTTCTTTAAAGCCCTTTTAAAATCCACCTCCTCAACCTAGCTTTTGGTTGCCCTTTCTAATCCCTCCCCCTTTGGCTTGCCATTGTATTTTCCGTAAGCCTTTGTGATGTGTCTTGGGGACTTTTTTCTACATTAAAAAGGTACCAAATAAATGCAAGTTGTCATCATTGTTGTCATTTGTGTCTCATTGCAACACCGTAAGTTGAATGGGGAGAAGTTAACAAAAAAAGTTAATATTTAACTCCGTCCTCCACTTATCAGGAAGAGATTCTTTATCATTAGCAATAGCTGCGCTTCTTATTTGAATACCTGAGTTATGAAAAAGACATGTCATGCAGTATAGATGAAAGACTTTGAAATTCTAAATTATATATGCTTGTACATAGCTTGCAATTTTATAAGATTTAACTGAGGAGAAAGCCATTCAGCACAGCAGACTAGCTTGACATCAGGATCCCTTTTTTTAGGACTCAGTTAAACCCCCCGTAATGTATATACCTTTTAAGGGGGGAACTACTTTTTACAGCTCATGTATACTGTAGTACCGGCAGTGACCACACCTGTATATAGCACTGAGTAGTAATCTGTACAGGCAGTTCCACTGTCAGCCACATTGAGTAAGCACCTGTTGTACCGTTTCTCCTGCAGTCTGTGTCTTATTATACACAGACACAACATTGACGACGAGGCAAGTTCGAACCTACCTGCAACTCTGCATCACCTCCCGGGGATTCGTCCCTGGAGATCAGTAGATTGGAGGTCAAGGCCAGAGACTCGGGCGTTGACCACGGGCAACCGCCCAGTCATCCAGCAGAGACTCGAGAATTGCGGGGGAGGCTGTCGAGAGCCAGGCTTGGCTTTCCAGTCGAGATGGTCCAGCGATACGGTAGTGCGCCGACCCTTCCCGGACAGCAGCGGGCTAGAGCCCGACCGAGCGGCACAGCAAAGGGCCGAGCAGCGTCGACGAGGGAGGGAGAGGGCAGAGCGCACAGGGCGCAGCCGGTGTTCAGGGGTCGAGCAGCGTCGAAGAGAGGGAGAGAGAGACGCGCAGAAACGCGCGAGGTGCCGCCATTGCCACGAGGACCGCCGAGAGCGGCGTTGGCAGCAGCGCAGGAGAAGCGCGCGAAACCTACAGGGCGCCGCCATTGCCACGAGAACTGCCGGGAGCGGCGTTGGCAGCAGTGGGGGAGGAAGGAAAGCGCGGGAGACGCCATTTTAAGCCATTGGGAGACGCCATTTTAAAGCACACCCAAAATGCCGAAGAGTGGCAGTATCACCGCATTTGACAATGAAGTCGAAGATTGGACTACATATGTCTAACGAATAGAGGTGTACTGCAAGGCAAATGAGGTGTCAGATGACAAGAAAGCATCGGAATTGTTAAATTTAATGGGTGCAAAGACGTATGGGTTATTACGAAATCTAGTAACCCCAACGAAGCCAATGGAAAAGAGTTTTGAAGACATAGTAACGATACTCAAGGAACATTTAAACCCCACACCGCTGCTGATAGCAGAAAGATTCAAGTTTCAGAAACGGAACCAGCATAAGGATGAAAGCAATGCTGATTATTTAACAGAACTGCGCAAACTATCGAAACACTGCCAGTTTGGAGCGGGACTGGCAGATACCTTAAGGGACAAGTTTGTGTGCGGGCTTTAAAGTGAAGGAACCCAGAAACGGCTTTTATCTGAAAAGGACCTTACGCTGGAAAAGGCTTTCAGCATTGCGGTATCATATGAAGCAGCAGCACGGGGCGCTGCAGAGATACAAGAGAGACCGCAAGAATATGGCACAAACGAAATGTCATATGGAACAGAGAAGTGCTATCGCTGCGGCAGAACAACACACGACCAGAATGATTGCTGGTTCAAAGACAAAGTGTGCAGACAGTGTGGAAAAGTAGGACGCATAGAACGAGTCTGCAGGTCGGGAAAGAAAACCAGCAATAAGAAACCTACCAAAGGAAAGTACAAGAAGGTACATAAGATGATGGAGAATAGTTCAGACGAACAAAAGAGTGATAACGACTCCGAAAGCAGGGAACTGAGTTGTCTGAAACTACATAATGTGATCGCAACGGAGGATCACCGAACCATTTGGGTCACTCTCAAGATAGCAGGAGTCCAGGTAAAGATGGAATTGGACACAGGATCAGCCCTAACAGTCATAAACCGACGGGACTACGAGCGGCTATTCTCTCACATACCCTTGAGAGACACAAAATTTATTTTGAAGACGTACACGGGGCAAAAAGTCTACCCCAAAGGAAAAATAAGGGTGACCGTTATATATAACGGTAAGGAAACACCAAAACTAGACCTGTATGTATTGCAAGATGGAGGACCACCATTACTGGGACGTGAATGGATCCGGAAAACACAACTGGATTGGCATTCCATACAGACACTGACTGTGGCTGACAAAAAGGATGACGACGTCACACCTGGGCGACTGTCAAAGATCCTAACTGACGCGAAAGAAGTGTTCCAACAAGGACTCGGAACACTAAAAGGCATAACAGCGACGATTAAAATTGAAGAAAACGCAAGCCCAACATTTTTTAAGGCCAGACCGGTACCTTATGCGATCCGCCCAGCCATCGAAGCAGAGCTGGAGAGTCTGGAACATTCAGGTGTACTGTCCAAGGTAGACTGGAGCGAGTGGGCTGCACCCATCGCCCCTGTGATGAAAAAGTCGTTGAGCAGCACGCCTGGGGAACCAAGGAAGGTTCGCATCTGTGGAGACTTTAAGGTAACAGTGAACCCGGTCCTTCACACCGTACAATATCCACTTCCGCGGATTGAAGATATTTTCGCCTCGCTATCTGGAGGGAAACGCTTCACTAAGATTGATCTGGCCCAGGCGTATCTGCAAATGGAGGTAGAAGAAGCATCAAAAAAATACCTCACAATCAACACCCATAAAGGTCTCTACCAATACAACCGGCTGGTATTCGGGGTAGCATCAGCTCCGGCTATTTGGCAGAGGGCAATGGAACAAGTCCTGCAAGGGATCCCAGGGACCCAGTGTTATTTGGACGACATCCTGGTCACGGGCGAAAATGACAGTGATCACCTTGCCAACCTGGAGCAGGTGCTCACTAGATTGCAGGAATATGGGCTCCGAACTAACCGCCCCAAATGCGAGTTTTTTAGAAAACAGATCTCGTATTGTGGCCATGTCATCGATAAAGAGGGGTTACATAAGTCCCCAGAGAAGATTGAGGCAGTAGTCAATGCTCCAGCACCAGAAAATGTGTCACAACTGAGGTCGTTCCTCGGGCTGTTAAAATACTACCATAAGTTCTTGCCAAGTTTGTCTACAATACTGCACCCACTGAACACCCTACTGCAAACTGGGGTGTCATGGAAGTGGAGTGACGAATGTAGACGAGCTTTCCAGAAGAGCAAAACACTAATCGCATCGAAAGAGGTATTGGCCCATTACAACCCAGCATTACCAATTCGTTTGGCATGTGATGCGTCATCCTACGGCATTGGAGCGGTGCTGTCGCACAAATTCTCGGACGGCTCAGAGAGGCCAATAGCCTTTGCGTCACGATCACTAACCTCAGCCGAGCGTAACTACGCCCAGATTGACAGGGAGGCCCTCAGCCTAGGGTGGGGAGTGAAAAAGTTCAATCACTGTCTGCACGGGCAGAAATTCACCTTGTTGACTGATCACCAGCCTCTTGTCTCCATTTTTAATCCGAAGAAGGGCGCTCCAGTGATGACTGCGCAACGACTACAAAGATGGTCACTTTTTCTAGGGGCGCACCACTGTGAGATTGAATATAAGGGCACAAAACAGCATGGAAATGCTGATGGGCTATCGCGCCTGCCACTGCCTACTGCGGAGGAAGCACCAGCAGTGGATCCTGTCGAAATATTCCATTCGACTATAGTTGAATACCTACCGGTAACTAACGCTTGTATCGAAAAGGAAACCCGAAATGACCCGACACTGTCTCGGGTATATGATTTGACGGTGAAGGGATGGCCAGCACATGGCGACTCACTGTTGCCAGCATTCTCGACAAGGAGAGAACAGCTGTCAGTGTGCCGGGGGACCTTGATGTGTGGATCCCGAGTGGTAATTCCACCCAAGTTAAGGGATAGAGTGCTCAATGAGCTTCATGAGGGTCATCTGGGAGGGGTAAAAATGAAAAGCCTTGCCAGGGCTTGTGTGGTGGCCAGGAATCGATAAACAAATCGAGGACCTGACCAAGAGCTGCTCAGGATGTCAGAAAGTCCAAAATGCACCACCACAGGCCCCTCTACACCCATGGGAGTGGCCCTCATCTCCATGGCAACGGGTGCATATTGATTTTGCTGGTCCATTCATGGACTCAATGTTTTTAATAACCGTGGATGCGCACTCGAAATGGCCTGAGGTCATCAAAATGTCCTCCACTACCACGGAGAAAACTATTGCAGTCCTACAGACCATTTTTGCCAGGAATGGCTTGCCAGAACAGATTTGCTCCGACAACGGACCACAGTTTGTGTCCGAAGAGTTCCGGAGGTTCTTGAAAAAGAATGGGGTAAGGCATTACACATCCGCCCCGTATCATCCAGCCACAAATGGATTGGCAGAGAGGTTCGTACAAACCTGGCAATAAAGGCTATGTACAATGACAACATTCCGCTGCAGCACAAGGTGGACAATTTCCTGTTCGCCTACCGGAATGCGACACATGCAGTCACCAACCAGGCCCCAGCCATGATGTTCTTTAACCGAAGGTTAAAATCTCGCCTGGATTTGCTCAGACCAAACGTACGAAGAGATGTTGAGAGTAAGCAATTCCAGCACATCCATGAGGAGCCAACAAGGAGCTTCAATGTAGGGCAACCAGTCTTGGCCCGCGACTACCGAACAGAAAAATGGCAGCCAGGAACGATATGCACACGGCAGGGCCCACTCATGTACACAGTGGACGTTGGAGAGAGCATCGTGAGACGCCATGCTGACCAGATCCTAGAGTCACAGGAACAAGTCAACCCCATGCCTCGCCCATACGTACCTGGTGATGAACCCGACGTACAGGTCGCATCTACCCCAGAAACAGCATCATCGGAAGGTGATGAACCAACCGACGACAGGGGGCCAGAATCGCCTCCGCACCAAGAGCAAGACACTCGGGAAAGGCGCTAGCCAGAAAGGATCAGGAGGCCTCCCCAAAGACTGAATATATAAATGGACTATTTTCAGCTAATGTTGCATGTTAAAAGTGTTAATTGTTAAATGAGTGTTATGGTACTGTTAATCTAAAAGGGGAGGAATTGTAATGTATATACCTTTTTAAGGGGGGAACTACTTTTTACAGCTCATGTATACTGTAAATACCGGCAGTGATCACACATGTATATAGCACTGAGCAGTAATCTGTACAGGCAGTTCCACTGTGAGCCATGTTGAGTAAACACCTGTTGTACCGTTCTCCTGCAGTCTGTGTCTTATCATACACAGACACAACACCACCACCCCCCCCCCCCCTACAAAGCCCACGTCTCTGCTGAATCAGGAATTCATCCAGTCACCGTTTAATGCTTCATCGGAGTCTTACTTGCATGGTAGTCTGTTCCTAGGTTGATGACTAAGTGTGATTGTGGTACTGTACGATAACTTTGCCTCATGCATTTCTCATTTTATAATCTTGTCTTCTGTAATATTCCCTCATTATGCACAAACCAATCTTTACTTTCTCATTATCTGTTCCTTCATTGTTTAAACTAAACTGTGAACCATATCCCCTTTTAATAGTTCCCCGCCCCCCACCATGAAAGTATATTTAAATTCTTTAGCCTATTTCCGCAACTCATTAATCTAAACCTGGAATAATCCGCATTTGCCTTTATTTGAACCTGTTCCACGGCTTGTGTTTTTTTTGCCATATCTACGGTGACCAGATCAGGATGCTATACCCCTCATGATCTCCGTGATGTTTTATAAGGAGTTAGTCATTTAAAGTCTATCGGTACATTTATTGAGCTTACACATTTTATTTACCTTTTTAAGGCAGCTGCCTTTTAGCAATCTCAAAATTTACTGCCGGGAATTTCAATAACAGACTTAACTGGTTTCTAAGAACACTTAATGTTTGCATAATTCAAAATATTGTATGCTGGTATATAAATTATTAATGGCTGCATCCATCAGCAATAGGGATTTATTATCTGCATTTGGAGTCAATGCACGTGGGGCATTTATTTTTCTGTTCAACTGCACCTGCCAGAACTCACTTAAAATGTGTAAGCAACTGTGACATTCATTATTTTCTGAGGCCTCATTTTTGAATCGCCACATTCACTGCAACATACAGGAATGGTTTAGGATCATGTGGACAGGATCCTAGTGGGCCAGCGAGACAAATTGATCTTGGGTTTGAATCCAGCCGTATCTCTTTCATGCTCTCTCATACGAAATAATGGTAGGCTTTTTTCTTAAAGCTGCATTTAAAAAAAAAATGTATGCATTCACGGGATGTGGGCATCGCTGGCAAGGCCGGCATTTATTGCCCATCCCTAATTGCCCTTGAGAAGGTGGTGGTGAGCCGCCGCCTTGAATCGCTGCAGTCCGTGTGTTGAAGGTACTCCCATAGTGCTGTTGGGGAGGGAGTTCCAGGATTTTGACCCAGTGACGATGAAGGATCGGCGATACATTTCCAAGTCAGGATGGTGTACGACTTGGAGGTGATGGTGTTCCCATGCGCCTGCTGCCCTTGTCCTTCTAGGTGGTAGAGGTCGTGGGTTTTTCAACAACAGGTTACACTGCAGGATAGTTTCACTGGGATGGGTGCTGCTTTAAATTCTCCCTGCTGTTTCTTTCAAATGGCTCCAGCAGGACCTGCTTTGTGTGTGTGTGTGTCTACTTCTACAGAAGGCGTTTCAAAATCTGTGGGGAAAAATCTCTTTCTTTATAGTGTATATATAAACATATACACACGCATATAAGCCCCGATTGTAACCTTGCCCGCCCGCCAGGAACATAAAATCGCCCTGTGGATGTGACTGGGCTCCATATAAATGCGGGTTCCTCCCAGCTAATTTAGGTAGCAACTGTGAGAGCTGGGACCAGTGGGGCAAAGAATTGTGGCTTTAAATGGTTAGTGGGAGCCAGAGGAAAGTACAAGGTTTAAAAGTTCATTTTATTACAAAAAACACGGGATTAGAAGGACAGGTTAGGATAGATTTGGTAGAAAAAAGTAACTTGTTAAAAATGAGAGAGAAAATTGGAAATAAGGGACAAGGAGAGGGGAACAAGGTATGATGGGGCAAGTAGAATTGCAATCTTTAAAACTACTATTATTAATGAAATTGTATTTCAAGCACTTATTTAACAGTTTCGAGTTAATTTTACAGGTGTAGATCTACTGTGAAATCTGAGTAACTTTAATGTCATTTATCCGTGTTTGATTCTGCATCGCAGAACCCAAGGTGAAAATTAAGAACAACTCATCGGGATCAGGAAGATGAGAATTTCCCTGAAAATGGTTGCAGATTAAGAGTTCCCTCAAATGTATTTAATATTAACGTGCTTTGTTTTTGGAAACAAACTGTGTCAGGTTTACTTTCATCGTGTTCATATTAATTGCTGAGTTGCTACTTTTATAAATCGTCAATTGCTTTCTCCTCTCCTCTCCACCTGTTCCCCCTCCACCACAGCACATCAAACTTGGTAGTCATTTAGGCCTGGTATACTGTACTCCTGCAGTCAATATAGCAGTTGCCCGCTAGTGTATTGTAGCTTGGTCATTGCTGGCCCAATCTTGACTGGATTAACCATAACAAGATCACTCCTCCATAGAGTTGCGACCTCTGGTTCGACATATTCATGGAGGTCCAATCACATGATGTTCGATCACATCTCATTTGATCACGTGACATCTGCCCTCAGTTTGCAAATGTTATTGCATTGAGCAGCCTGTGCACCTCCCAATTCTGACCTCTTGCACATCCCCGATTTTAATCGCTCCACCATTGGCGGCCGTGCCTTCAGCTGCCTCGGCCCTAAAGCTCTGGAATTCCCTCCCTCAACCTCTCTGCCTCTCTACCTCTCTCCTCCTTTAAGAGGCTCCTTAAAACCTACCTTTTTCACCTAGCTTTTCGTCACCTGTCCTAATGCCTCCTCATGTGGTTCAGTGTCAAATTTTGTTCGATAATTGGTCCCATGAAGCGCCTTGGGATGTTTGACGACCTTAAAGATGCTATATTAGTACAAGTTGTTGTTGTCTGTAAAATAAAGCAACGCAATGATTCCAAAGATTCTGAGACCATTTATACGAGTGATTAGAATCACTGAGGCAGACCCAAAACTTGTAACAGTGCTGTTAAAATGCAACCTTTTGCTTTCTTCTTCTATGTTTTCTTTGGGAGGGTTGGGGGGTGCATTTAGTCTGCTCTCTTCAAACAAATGAAAATAGAGTGATGGTACAGGAGACAATATAGGCCTGCAAATTTGCACGCATGGGTTTGAGCATGTCTGACTGGAGTTCTGTTACTTGTACCGGTCTAAATGGAGCCATGTTCAATCAAGTACAGTATAATAAAGTACAATGTGCTTTTAGTCATGATTCAACAGTACTTGAAAGTTTATTTATATTAACTTACAAACATTTGAAGGGGGATTGCATGCTCTCATTGAAACATATAAAACTCTTAAGGGGCTTGACAGGGAAGATGCTGAGAGGCTGTTTTCCCTGGCTGGAAAGTCTAGAACTAGGGGTCATGGTCTCAAAATAAAGGGTCGGCCATTTAGAACGGAGAAATCTCTTCACTCAAAGGGTTGTGAATCTTTGGAATTCTCTTCCCCCGGGGGGCTGCGGATGCTCAGTTGTTGAATGTATTCAAAACAGAGATCGATAGATTTTTCAATACTAAGGGAATCAAGGGATATGGGGATAAGAACATAAGAACATAAGAAATAGGAGCAGGAGTAGGCCAATCGGCCCCTCGAGCCTGCTCCACCATTCAATAAGATCATGGCTGATCTGATCCTAACCTCAAATCTTCTATCACTGTGCATCCACCGAACCCATGTGATCTCCCGGGAGAGGCGAAAAACCAGATAAAGACCCAATGGCCAATTTGGGAGAAAAAAATCTGGGAAATTCCTCTCCGACCCATCTAGGCGATCGAAATTCTTCCAGGAGATCACTCTGTCCCTATATTTTCTACAGTACTTACCTTCTGTAAAGCCGATCTCCACCCCAGCCAGGAACAGGAATAAAACCATCTCCTGAAATCTAACACAGAATTAGAACACAGTAGGAGCAGAACCAGGCTACACGGCCCCTGGGCCCACTCCGCTACCCACCGGGCCATGACCATTCCGAACCGAGACTCATGTCCAATTTCCTGCCCGCTCCCCGTAACCCTTAATTCCCTTTACTTCTAGGAAACTATCTATTTCTGTTTTAAATTTATTTAATGATGTAGCTTCCACAGCTTTCTGGGGCAGCAAATTCCACAAACCTACCACCCTCTGAGTGAAGAAGTTTCTCCTCATCTCAGTTTTGAAAGAGCAGCCCCTTATTTTAAGATTATGCCCCCTAGTTCTAGTTTCACCCATCATTGGGAACATCTTCCCCGCATCCATCCGATCCAACCCCTTCACAATCTTATATGTTTCAATAAGATCGCCTCTCATTCTTCTGAACTCCAATGAGTAGAGTCCCAATCTACTCAACCTCTCCTCATATGACCACACCCTCATCCCCGGGATTAACCGAGTGAACCTTCGTTGTACTGACTCGAGAGCAAGTATGTCTTTTCTTAAGTATGGACACCAAAACTGTATGCAGTATTCCAGGTGCGGTCTCACCAATACCTTGTACAACTGCAGCAATACCTCCCTGTTTTTATATTCCATCCCCCGAGCAATAAAAGCCAACATTCCATTGGCCTTCTTGATCACTTGCTGCACCTGCACACTAACTTTTTGAGTTTCGTGCACCAGGACCCCCAGATCCCTTTGTACTACAGTACTTTCCAGTTTCTTGCCATTAAGATAATAACTTGCTCTATGATTTTTCCTGCCAAAGTGCATAACCTCACACTTTCCAGTATTGTATTCCATCTGCCAAATCTCTGCCCACTTACTTAGCCTGTCTTGTCCCTTTGCAGGTTTTTTATGTCCTCCTCACTCACTACTTTCCGTCCCATCTTTGTATCATCTGCAAACTTTGATATGTTACACTCGGTCCCCTCCTCCAAATCGTTAATATTGATTGTAAAGAGTTGGGGACCCAGCACTGACCCCTGCGGAACACCACTAGTTACTGGTTGCCAATCTGAGAACGAACCATTTATCCCAACTCTCTGCTTTCTGTTAGAGAGCCAATCCTCCACCCACGCCAGAATATTACCCCCAATCCCGTGATTTTTTATCTTGACCAATAATCTTTTGTGTGGCACCTTGTCAAATGCCTTTTGGAAGTCTAAATACACTACGTCCACTGGTTCCCTTTTATCCACCCTGTATGTTACTTCCTCAAAAAACTCCAGCAAATTTGTCAAACATGACTTCCCCTTCATGAAACCATGCTGAGTTTGTCCTATTAAATTATGTTTATCCAAATGTCCCGTTACTGTCTCCTTAATAATGGACTCTAACATTTTACCAACCACAGATGTTAGGCTAACAGGTCGATAGTTTCCAGCCTTCTGCCTACTACCCTTTTTAAATAAGGGTGTTACATTAGCAGTTTTCCAATCTGCCGGGACCTTTGCTGAGTCCAGTGAGTTTTGGAAAATTATTACCAATGCATCCACAATCCCTACCGCTACTTCCCTCAAGACCCTAGGATGCAAGCCATCAGGTCCAGGGGATTTATCCGCCTTGAGTCCCATTATTTTACCAAGTACCACTTCCTTAGTGATTTTAATCGTATTTAGTTCCTCCCTGTGGTAAAGCAATGTTATACCTGCCTGTGTGGGTGTTTGTATTCCACTGTGTACATGTCTGTACATGCCTCGGCTGACTCCTCCCACGAGCCCAAGTATAAAGGTGACTGCTCCACAGTCCCTCTGTATTCTGGACTGGTCGACACTCGAGGCACACCTTCATTCTCTTGTTAATAAAAGCCTGTTAGTTACTCGCTTAACCTCAGTCTTTTGAGTAATTGATAGCGCATCAATTTTATTAACAAGATTTTTTTATAATGGAGAAGATCCTCACACCAGCATGCCTGGACTTAGACCATCAGGAGGCGGACGCATCCACCAAGTTTGCTCACTGGCTTAGGTGCTTTGAAAGATTCCTGATCACCTCCGCTGCAACGGTCAAATCGGATGAGGACAAACTGGATGTCCTGACCTCCAAAGTGAACCGCCGAGCGTACTCGGTCATCCAGGACGCGACCTCGTACATGGCTGCTCTCAAGCTCCTCAAGGACCAGTACACGCGCCCAGTGAATGAGGTGTACGCCAGGCACCTCCTGGGGAGTCGTAAACAACAACCTGGGGAATCGACCGAGGAATACCTTCAGGCACTGTTTGTGCTTGGCCGGGCCTGTGGTTGTAAGGATGTAAAGGCCGCCGTGTACACAGAGGAACTTATCCGGGATGCTTTTGTAGCGGGCCACAGGTCCAATTACACCCGACAGCGACTGTTGGAGCAGAGTGACCTCGACCTCAACAAGGCCTCTGAACTCGCACTATCATTGGACGCAGCCTACCGGGGCATGGACGCCTACTCCTCTGCACCGTGGACGCCGCGGGGAACGACAGCCTGGGACACGGTAGGACCGTCTCATAGCGCCGCGCCACCCCAGCCACATCCCAGCAACGGCCCAACTACTGCAGCAGTGTCCCAAGGCCAGAAATGCTACTTCTGTGGCCAGGCCAAACACCCCAGAGCGCGCTGCCCGGCGAAAAATGTGATCTGCTCGGGCTGCGGGAAGAAGGGACACTACGCCAGCGTCTGCAGGGCCAAAGCCACCCCGAACCCCAGCAGCACCGCGTGTGGGCCGTGCGGGCCGCCATCTTGGGCCTCCCCAGCCATGTGCGAACCACCGGAACAGCAGCCATTTTGGACGCCTCCAGCCACATGGGGATCGTGGACGCCGCCATCTTGGACGCCAGCCGGGACGCAGCAGGCCCCCAACACCGCCTCATCTGATACCCGCAGCGACACACCGACCCCTACGCTGGCCTCCGTTACGCTGGACCAAGCGAGACCGCACCAACTGGCCCGGTCCACAATGGACATTAAGGTAAATGGTCATGAAACAACCTGCCTTTTTGACTCTGGGAGCACGGAGAGCTTCATCCACCCCGACACGGTGCGGCGTTGCTCTCTCCCAGTTCTGCCTGCGCACCAGCGGATTTCTATGGCCTCCGAGTCCCAGTCGGCGGACCTTGGCGGCTACTGCGTGGTGACACTCTTAGTAGACGGGACAGTGTACGATAATTTTAAACTTCTGGTCCTGCCCCACCTCTGCGCTGCCGTTCTATTGGGGTTATATTTTCAGTGCCACCTTAAAAGTGTTACGATGGCGTACGGTGGACCCCTCCCCCCACTCACAGTCCGCAGCCAGCAGCTTCCAAATTGCCCGCCGCGCACCAGGTGCAACCTCCCCACACTCAGAGTCACCCCCCCCCCCGCCGCAACTGTTTGCTAACCTCACCCCCGACTGTAAGCCCATCGCCACAAAGAGCAGGCGATACAGTGCCGGGGACAGGGTTTTCATTAAAACCGAAGTGGAGCGGCTCCTGAAGGAGGGGATTATTGAGGGCCGCACCAGCTCCTGGCGAGCCCAGGTTGTGGTCGTTAAGACCGGCGAGAAGCAGCGCCTGGTCATCGACTACAGCCAGACAATAAATCGCTACACCCTGCTGGACGCTTACCCACTCCCCCGCATAGCTGATATGGTCAACCAGATTGCGCAGTACCGCGTCTTCTCGACCATTGACCTGAAATCCGCGTACCACCAGCTCCCTATCCGCCCTGAGGACCGCCAGTATACTGCCTTTGAGGCAAACGGCCGCCTCTATCACTTCCTTAGGGTTCCCTTTGGCGTCACCAACGGGGTCTCCGTCTTCCAAAGGGAGATGGACCGGATGGTCGATCAAAATGCGTTGCAGGCCACTTTCCCATATCTGGACAATGTGACCATCTGCGGCCATGACTTGCAGGACCATGACGCAAACCTCGAAAAATTCCTCTGCACCGCCCAACTCCTGAACCTGACGTATAACAAGGAGAAGTGCATATTCCGCACAACCCGCCTCGCCATCCTTGGCTGTGTTGTGGAACATGGAGTCATCGGTCCCGACCCCGACCGGATGCGTCCCCTTATGGAACTCCCACTGCCTCAAGGCCCTGAAGAGGTGCCTAGGGTTTTTCTCCTATTACGCACAGTGGGTCCCCTACTATGCGGACAAGGCCCGTCCGCTGATCAAGCCCACCTCTTTTCCCTTGACGGCAGAGGCCCGCTTAGCCTTCCACCGTATCAAGGAAGACATTGCCAAAGCCACCATGCACGCAGTGGACGAATCCATCCCCTTCCAGGTGGAAAGCGACGCGTCCGACTTTGCCCTGGCCGCTACCCTTAATCAGGCGAGGAGACCCGTGGCCTTCTTTTCACGAACCCTCCAGGACCCGGAGACCAGACACTCCGCTGTTGAGAAGGAGGCCCAGGCTATTGTGGAGGCTGTGCGTCATTGGAGGCACTACCTGGCCGGAAAACGATTTACCCTGCTCACTGACCAGCGTTCAGTTGCTTTTATGTTTAACAACAAGCAGTGGGGCAAAATCAAAAACGACAAGATCTTGAGGTGGAGAATCGAACTTTCCACCTACAATTACGAGATCTTGTACCGGCCCAGGAAGCTCAATGAACCCTCGGATGCTCTATCGCATGGCACCTGCGCCAGCGCGCAGATCGATAGACTGCGGGCCCTCCACAATGACCTCTGCCACCCGGGGGGTCACCAGGTTCTTCCACTTCATCAAGGCCCGCAACCTGCCTTACTCCATTGAGGAGGTCAGGACCATGACCAGGAACTGCCAAGTCTGCGCTGAGTGCAAACCGCACTTTTATAGACCAGACAGGGCTCACCTGATAAAAGCCACTCGCCCCTTCGAGCGCCTGAGCGTTGATTTTAAAGCGCCTCTCCCCTCCTCCGACCGCAATGTGTACTTCCTCAACATTATTGATGAGCACTCCCGTTTCCCGTTCGCCATCCCCTGCCCGGACATGGCCAGTGCCACGGTCATTAAATGTCTGAACGACCTCTTCACCCTGTTCGGTTTCCCCAGCTATATCCATAGCGACCGGGGCTCATCGTTTATGAGCGACGAACTCCGCCAGTACCTGCTCGCTAGGGGTATTGCCACAAGCAGGACCACCAGTTACAACCCCCGGGGGAACGGACAGGTGGAAAGAGAGAATGCGACAGTTTGGAAGGCCGCCCTGCTAGCCTTAAAGTCTAGGGGCCTTCCGACCTCCCGCTGGCAGGATGTGCTCCCCGATGCGCTCCACTCTATTCGGTCACTGCTCTGCACTGCCACTAACGCCACCCCTCATGAGAAAATGTTTGTCTTCCCAAGGAAGTCCACATCGGGGACATCGCTACCGCCATGGCTGACGTCCCCAGGGCCGGTCGCACTGAGAAGACACGTGAGGACCCATTAAACGGACCCCCTGGTCGAGAGGGTCGACCTCCTCCACGCCAACCCCCAGTATGCTTACATTACGTACCCGGATGGGCGGGAGGACACAGTCTCCATACGAGACCTCGCACCCTCGTGGGCCCCAGTAACCCGCTACCCACTACCACCACCGCCCCCCCCCCCCCCCCCCCCCCACGATCCAATATCCAACCCCAGCAGACGGCACGCCTGGGCCCCGCGACCCGCTCGACACCCACGAGGACTACACACCAGTGCCCCAGCCTACGCGGGACTTGACGCCGGAAGCTTCACGACCCCTGCCGTCACCACGTCGATCACAGCGGCAGACAAGACCTCCGGAGAGACTCCAATACACAAACTTTTAATACACTTCACCCCGCTGGACTCATTTTTAAACAAGGGGTGAATGTGGTAAACCACTGTTATACCTGCCTGTGTGGGTGTTTTTATTCCACTGTGTACATGTCTGTACATGCCTCGGCTGACTCCTCCCACGAGTCCAGGTATAAAGGTGACTGCTCCACAGTCCCTCTGTATTCTGGACTGGTCGACACTTGAGGCACACATTCATTCTCTTGTTAATAAAAGCCTGTTAGTTACTCGCTTAACCTCAGTCTTTTGAGTAATAGCGCATCATTCACCCCCCCTAGAGCCCCCTGTTTGTCCAGTGTTGGGATATTCTTAGTGTCCTCTACTGTAAAGATTGATACAAAATAATTGTTCAGTGTTTTTGCCATCTCCATGTTTCCCACCATTAATTTCCCGGTCTCATTTTCTAAGGGACCAACATTTACTTTAGCCACCTTTTTTCTTTTTATATAACTATAGAAACTTTTACTGTCTTTTTTTATATTTTTTGCTAATTTACTTTCATAATCTATCTTCCCTTAATCAATCTTTTAGTTATTTTTTGCTGTCTTTTAAAGACTTCCCAATCTTCCATCCTCCCACTAGATTTGGCTACCTTATATGCTCTTGTTTTTAGTCGGATACTAACCTTAATTACTTTACTTAGCCACGGATGGCTATCTTTTCTTTTACACCCTTTTTTCCTCAGTGGAATATATTTTTTTTGGAAGTTGTAAAATAACTCCTTAAATCTACACCACTGATCATGTACCGTCTTACCCTTTAATCTATTTTCCCAGTCCACTCTAATCAATTCTGCTCTCATACCTTCATAGTCTCCTTTATTCAAGCTCAGCACGCTTGTTTGAGATCCAACCTTCTCACCCTCTAATTGAATATGGAACTCAACCATGTTATGGTCACTCATTCCAAGGGGATCCTTTACTAGGACATTTTTAATTAATCCTGTCTCATTGCACAGGACCAAATCTAAGGTTGCTTGCCCCCTGGTCGGTTCAGTTACATACTGCTCAAGAAACCCATCCCTGATACACTCAATGAACTCATCCTCAAGGCTGCTCTGCCCAATTTGATTTGTCCAGTTAATATGATAATTAAAATCCCCCATAATTATAGCTCTTCCCTTATTACAAGCTGTGGTAAACCACTTTTATCGTTACACTATAGTTATCACTGTTGTATTGTTATCACCGTTATCACTGTTGTATCACGATACGAGGTCGCCTCTTGTCGCGCTGTTATACCTGGGCTGACCACCTCCGACTCCGCCCATGGCTCCACCTACCTGCCCAGGTATAAAGGTAGTCGACTGGCTGGTATTCCTCCTTGTTGGACCCGATCACCCACGAGGGTGGGCTCTGTTATTTAGTCAATAAAAACCTTTAGTTACGTTCCTAACTCGTCGCTTTTTATTGGACGAATTGATAGGTATATCAATTTTATTGACTAAATTTTAAAGATGTCTACTACTGGCCAGCCAGAAGCCCTCCCAGAAGCACAGCCACACCAGCCGGCTTGGCTGCAAGCCCTCAAACCACCGTACCTGGATCTAAACCCACAGGCAGCAAACGCAGCCCTCAACTTCAAACACTGGCTGGACTGCTTCGAATCCTACCTGGAAGAATCCGGCGCCCCGCAGAGATCCAAACTAAGACTTCTGAACGCCCAAGCGAGCCCGAGAGTATACGCACTCATACAGGACACGACTACGTACGAGGCCGCTATCAACCTACTGAAACAGCAGTACCGCAGCCCGGTAAATTACATGTACACCAGGCACCTCCTAAGATCCCGCCCGCAACAGCCAGGAGAGTCTGTAGCTGAATTTTTACGGGCGCTAAGAGCACTCGGCAGGAACTGTGACTTTAAAGCGGTGACGGCTGTTGAAAATACGGAAGATAATATCCGCGATGCCTTTGTGAAAGGCCTACGGTCCGACTACTCACGGCAAAGACTGCTTGAAGCTAAAGACCTCGACCTGGACAAAGCTGAAGCCCTCGCTCTCTCCCTGGAGGTGGCCCATCAGGACCAGGAGGCGTTTTCCAGGTACTGCTCGCGACCCTGGGACTCGGGCCCGACCCCTACCGCAATACCCTTCGCAGCGCCGCCCCCGGGACCTACCTCAGCGTCGGCGTCCCGGACCCGACCGGGCCCGCCACCCCCGGTACCGGCTCCGACATCGGGCACCCGCGATCGGGCCGCCAGCTGCTTCTTTTGCGGCCAGGAGAAGCACCCGAGGTCGCGCTGCCCAGCCAGGAACTCTACCTGCACAACCTGCAGGAAGAAAGGCCATTTCTCTAAGGCCTGCAGGAGCGGATCTTCAGAGGCCAGCAGTGCCTCATGCGAACTGTGGGGGCGGCCATCTTCTTTCACGGCAACTGAGGCCAGTATCCCCACACGTGAGTCATGGGGGCGGCCATCTTTGATCAAGGCAACCGACCCCAATAGTGCCTCATGTGAGTTATGGGGGCAGCCATCTTCTCCGCCATTTTGTCCTACCTCGTGGGAGACGCCATTTTACCCACCACGCCCGACTGCCACCGGGCCCCCGGACCCGACGACCGCCTCGCCCGCAGACGACAACGACTCGCTTACCTACACGCTAGCCTCCGTCACTCTGGATCAAGCCCGCCCACACCACCTGTCCAAGTCGATGATGGACATCAAAGTAAACGGCCACGCCACGACCTGCCTGTTCGACAGCGGAAGCACGGAGAGCTTCATCCACCCAGACACGGTGAGCCACTACTCCCTCCCTGTCCTGCCAACGCGCAACCGAATCTCGATGGCATCGAGGTCCCACGCCACGGACATTAGCGGCTACTGTGCTGTGACCTTGTCGGTTAAGGGTACAGAGTATAAAAACTTTAAACTCCTCGTCCTCCCCCAGCTCTGCGCTGCCGTCCTACTAGGGCTGGACTTCCAATCCCACCTCCAAAGTGTAACCCTAGCATACGGTGGACCCCTCCCCCCACTCACAGTCGACAACCAGCGAAGGTTAAACCGCCCACCGCGTAACACCTGCAGCCTATCCACCCTCAAGGTGCCGCCACCTTCCCTGTTCGCTAACCTCACCCCCGACTGCAAACCCGTCGCTACCAAGAGCAGGCGGTACAGCGCTGGGGACAGAGCTTTCATTAGCTCTGAGGTGCAGCGTCTCCTGAAGGAGGGCATCATCGAGGGGAGCAACAGCCCCTGGCGTGCCCAGGTCGTGGTCGTTAAGACCGGCGATAAAAATCGCCTGGTCATCGACTACAGCCAGACCATAAACAGATACACCCAGCTGGACGCATACCCCCTTCCCCGCATATCTGACATGGTCAATCAGATTGCACAATACCGCGTATTCTCGACCATCGACCTTAAGTCGGCCTACCACCAACTCCCTATCCACCCCGAGGACCGCCAGTACACCGCCTTCGAGGCGAATGGGCGCCTATACCACTTCCTTAGGGTCCCCTTCGGTGTCACCAACGGGGTCTCGGTCTTCCAAAGGGAGATGGACCGGATGGTTGACCAGAACGGACTGCAGGCCACATTCCCCTACCTAGATAACGTCACCATCTGCGGCCGCGACCGGCAGGACCACGACGTGAATCTGGAGAAATTCCTCCGTACAGCCCAACGGCTGAACCTCACCTACAATAAGGAGAAATGTGTGTTTAACACCTCGCGCCTTGCCATCCTTGGCTGTGTAGTAGAGAACGGACTCATCGGCCCCGACCCCGAAAGAATGCGCCCCCTCATGGAGCTACCCCTCCCCCACTGCCCTAAGGCACTTAAGAGAACCCTGGGGCTCTTCGCCTACTATGCCCAATGGGTGCCCAATTATGCGGACAAAGCCAGACCCCTCATGAAGTCCACATCCTTCCCCCTTACGGAGGAAGCGTGCGCAGCCTTCTCCCTCATTAAGGGAGACATTGCCAAGGCCACTATGCACGCAGTGGATGAGTCCATCCCCTTCCAAGTCGAGAGCGATGCATCCGACTTCGCCCTAGCCGCCACCCTTAACCAGGAGGGGAGACCGGTGGCCTTCTTCTCAAGGACCCTACAGGGCCCTGAGATCCGACACTCGTCGGTCGAGAAGGAGGCCCAGGCGATTGTGGAGGCGGTACGACGCTGGAGGCACTACCTGGCAGGCAAACGATTTACCCTCCTTACCGACCAACGTTCGGTCGCTTTTATGTTTAATAACAAGCTGAGGGGCAAAATCAAGAATGACAAGATCTTGAGGTGGAGAATCGAGCTCTCCACCTACGATTATGATATCTTGTACCGGCCAGGTAAGCTGAACGAACCCCCCGATGCTCTGTCACGAATTACATGCGCCAGCGCGCAAAGTGATAGACTTCAGACCCTCCACAACGACCTCTGCCACCCCGGGGTCACCAGACTTTACCACTTCATTAAGGCCCGCAACCTGCCCTACTCCATCGAGGAGGTCAGGACCATAACCAGGAACTGCCAGACCTGCGCCGAGTGCAAACCGCACTTCTTTAGGCCGGACAGAGCAAGCCTGATCAAGGCCACCCGCCCCTTCGAGCGCCTGAGCATCGACTTTAAGGGGCCCCTCCCGTCCTCTGACCGTAATGTGTACTTCCTCAACATTGTTGATGAGTACTCCCGTTTCCCCTTTGCCTTCCCCTGCCCAGACATGACCAGTACCACGGTCATTAAATGCCTGAACGACCTCTTCGCCTTGTTCGGGTTCCCAAACTATATACATAGTGACCGGGGCTCCTCTTTCATGAGCGAGGAACTCCGTCAGTTCCTACTAGCGAGAGGTATTGCAGCAAGTAGGACCACCAGCTACAACCCCCAAGGGAACGGCCAGGTGGAAAGAGAGAACGCGACGGTATGGAAGGCCGTCCTCTTAGCCTTAAAGTCTAAGGGCCTCCCAACCTCCCGCTGGCAGGAAGTCCTCCCGACAGCGCTGCACTCCATCCGGTCACTACTTTGCACTGCCGTTAACGCCACCCCCCATGAACGAATGTTTGTTTTCCCCAGGAAGTCGACTACGGGAACCACTCTACCAACCTGGCTGACCTCTCCGGGGCCCGTCTTGCTGCGAAAGCACGTGAGGGCCCATAAAACAGACCCCCTGGTCGAAAGGGTGAACCTCCTGCACGCCAACCCCCAGTACGCCTACGTGGCTTACCCAGACGGGCGGGAGGACACTGTCTCCTTACGAGACCTCGCACCCTCGGGCACTCCGGAGACACCACCTTTACCCCCCCCCACCACCCCCCCAATTCCAGCCCAGGTAGACGGCATGCCGGAACCCCACGAGCCTTCGCCGACCACGCAGACACCAGCACTAACACCGGATAATGCAGCACCGCCGCTGCGACGATCGGAGAGGCTTACGAGGCCTCCGGACAGACTGACATACCAGAACTGGTAGTACACTTCACCCCGCCGGACTCAAATCTAAACAAGGGGTGAATGTGGTAAACCACTTTTATCGTTACACTATAGTTATCACTGTTGTATTGTTATCACCGTTATCACTGTTGTATCACGATACGAGGTCGCCTCTTGTCGCGCTGTTATACCTGGGCTGACCACCTCCGACTCCGCCCATGGCTCCACCTACCTGCCCAGGTATAAAGGTAGTCGACTGGCTGGTATTCCTCCTTGTTGGACCCGATCACCCACGAGGGTGGGCTCTGTTATTTAGTCAATAAAAACCTTTAGTTACGTTCCTAACTCGTCGCTTTTTATTGGACGAATTGATAGGTATATCACAAGCCTCAACTATTTCCTGATTAATACTCCCTCCAACAGAGTTGCAACTGTTCGGAGGCCTATCGACTACACCCACTAGTGTTTTTTTCCCCTTATTATTCCTTGTCTCCACCCAAACTGTTTCACTATCCTGCTCCTTTGACCCAATATCATTTCTCTGTATTATAGTGATTCCTCCCTTTATTAACATAGCCACCCCACCTCCTCTCCCTTCCTGCCTGTCCTTCCTGATTGTTAAATAACCTGGTATGTTTAATTCCCAGTCATGGTCACCCTGCAGCCATGTTTCTGTAATGGCCACAAGATCATACCCATATGTCGTTATTTGTGCCGTTAACTCATTCATTTTGTTACGAATGCTACGTGCATTCAGATAAAGAACTTTCAAATATGTTTTGTAACACTTAGTTCCTGTTTTTTTCCCTTTTTAGTACTTTACTTTTTGCTCCATACCTTCTGTTCCTTCCTGACACACTTTTTTAATTCCCCCACTGCTACCTAAGTCTATGACCTTCTCTGTTGTCATTTCTATTATTTGCTCTCTAGAAACCTCCCCCCCACTGATATACCTATCAATTCCTCCAATAAAAGGCGAAGAGTTACGAAGGTGACTAAAGGTTTTTATTGACTAAATAACAGAGCCCACTCTCGTGGGTGATCCGATCCAAGCAGGAGGAATACCAGCCAGTCGCTCACCTTTATACCTGGCCTGGTGGGTGGAGCCAAGGCGGAGTCGGCAGTGGTCATCCCAGGTATAGCAGTGTGGCAAGAGGCGACCTCGTACCGTGATACAATAGTGGTCAGTGATACAGTTATAACGAACAGTGGTGAACAGTGCTAACTACTAACAGTGATACGATAGTGAACGTGGTTTACCACATTCACCCCTTGTTTAGAATTAAGTCCGGCGGGGTGAAGTGTACTACCAATTCTGGTAGGTCAGTCTGTCCGGAGGCTTCGTAAGCCTCTCCGATCGCCGCAGCGGTGGTGTTGCCTTATCCGGTGCTGGTGCCTTATCCGGTGTTGATGCTGGTGTTTGCGTGGTCGGCGAGGGCTCGTGGGGTTCCGGCATGCCGTCTACCTGGGCTGGGGTTGGGGGTGTGGTGGCGGTGTTTCCGGATCGGCTGAGGGTGCGAGGTCTCGTAGGGAGACAGTGTCCTCCTGCCCGTCTGGGTACGCCACGTAGGCGTACTGGGGGTTGGCGTGCAGGAGGTTCACCCTCTCGACCAGGGGGTCCGTTTTATGGGCCCTCACGTGTTTCCGCAGCCAGACCGGCCCCGGGGCGGTCAGCCAGGTTGGTAGAGTGGTTCCCGTAGTCGACTTCCTGGGGAAAACGAACATTCGTTCATGGGGGGTGGTGTTAGTGGCCGTGCAAAGTAATGACCGGATGGAGCGCAGCGCTGTCGGGAGGACTTCTTGCCAGCGGGAGGTTGGGAGGCCCTTAGACTTTAAGGCTAAGAGGATGGCCTTCCATACCGTCGCGTTCTCTCTTTCCACCTGACCGTTACCTCTGGGGTTGTAGCTGGTGGTCCTGCTTGCTGCAATACCTCTCTCTTGGAGGAATTGCCGGACTTCCTCGCTCATGAAGGAGGAGCCCCGGTCGCTGTGTATATAGTTCGGGAACCCGAACAAGGCGAAGAGGGCATTCAGGCACTTAATGACCGTGCTACTGGTCATGTCGGGGCAGGGGAAGGCAAAGGGGAAACGGGAGTACTCATCAACGATGTTGAGGAAGTACACATTACGGTCAGAGGACGGGAGGGGCCCCTTAAAGTCGATGCTCAGGCGCTCGAAGGGGCGGGTGGCCTTGATCAGGCTTGCTCGGTCCGGCCTATAGAAGTGCGGTTTGCACTCCGCACAGGTCTGGCAGTTCCTGGTCATGGTCCTGACCTCCTCGATGGAGTAGGTCAGGTTGCGGGCCTTAATGAAATGGTAGAGTCTGGTGACTCCGGGGTGGCAGAGCTGGTCGTGGAGGGTCTGAAGCCTATCGATATGCGCGCTGGCGCATGTCATTCGTGAAAGGGCATCAGGGGATTCGTTCAGCTTGCCTGGCCGGTACAAGATCTCATAATCGTAGGTGGAGAGCTCGATTCTCCATCTCAAAATCTTGTCATTCTTGATTTTGCCCTTCAGCTTGTTATTAAACATGAAAGCCACCGAACGCTGGTCGGTGAGGAGGGTAAATCGTTTGCCTGCCAGGTAGTGCCTCCAGCGCCGTACTGCCTCCACGATCGCCTGGGCCTCTTTCTCGACCGACGAATGTCGGATCTCGGGGCCCTGTAGGGTCCTTGAGAAGAAGGCCACTGGCCTCCCCTCCTGGTTTAGGGTGGCGGCTAAGGCGAAGTCGGATGCGTCGCTCTCCACCTGGAAGGGGATGGACTCGTCCACTGCGTGCATCGTGGCCTTGGCTATGTCTCCCTTAATGAGGGAGAAGGCCGCGCACGCCTCCTCCGTGAGGGGGAAGGAAGTGGCTTTCAGGAGGGGTCTGGCTTTGTCCGCGTAATTGGGTACCCATTGGGCATAGTAGGCGAAAAGCCCCAGGGTTCTCCTCAGTGCTTTAGGGCAGTGGTGGAGGGGTAGCTCCATGAGGGGGCGCATTCTTTCTGGGTCGGGGCCGATGATTCCGTTCTCCACTACGCAGCCGAGGATGGCAAGGCGCGTGGTGTTAAACACGCATTTCTCCTTATTGTAGGTGAGGTTCAGCCGTTGGGCCGTACGGAGGAATTTCTCCAGATTCGCGTCATGTTCCTGCCGGTCGCGGCCGCAGATAGTGACGTTATCTAGGTAGGGGAATGTAGCCTGCAGTTCGTTCTGGTCAACCATCTGGTCCATCTCCCTTTGGAAGACCGAGACCCCATTAGTGACACCGAAGGGGACCCTAAGGAAGTGGTATAGGCGCCCATTCGCCTCGAAGGCGGTATACTGGCGGTCCTCAGGGTGGATAGGGAGTTGGTGGTAGGCCGACTTCAGGTCGATGGTCGAGAATACTTTATACTGTGCAATCTGATTGACCATGTCAGATATGCGGGGGAGGGGGTATGCGTCCAGCTGGGTATATCTGTTTATGGTCTGGCTGTAGTCGATGACCAGGCGGTTTTTATCGCCGGTCTTTACGACTGCGACCTGGGCACGCCAGGGGCTGCTGCTCCCCTCGATAATGCCCTCTTTCAGGAGGCGCCGCACCTCAGAGCTAATGAAGGCTCTGTCCCCGGCGCTATACCGCCTGCTCTTGGTAGCGACGGGTTTGCAGTCAGGGGTAAGGTTAGCAAACAGAGAGGGTGGTGGAACCTTGAGGGTGGAGAGGCTGCAGGTGTTACGCGGTGGGCGGTTTAACGTTTGCTGGTTGTTGACTGTGAGTGGGGGGAGGGGTCCACCGTATGCTAGGGTTACGCTTTGGAGGTGGGATTGGAAGTCCAGCCCTAGTAGGACGGCAGCGCAGAGATGGGGGAGGACGAGGAGTTTAAAGTTTTTATACTCCGTGCCCTTAACCGACAGGGTCACGACACAGTAGCCGCTGATGTCCGTGGCGTGGGACCTCGATGCCATCGAGATTCGGCTGCGCGTTGGTAGGACAGAGAGGGAGTAGTGGCTCACCGTGTCTGGGTGGATGAAGCTCTCCGTGCTTCCGCTGTCGAACAGGCAGGTCGTGGCGTGGCCGTTCACTTTGATGTCCATCATTGACTTGGACAGATGGTGCGGGCGGGCTTGGTCCAGGGTGACGGAAGCTAGTGTGTAGCTGAGCGAGTCGTTGTCATCTGCGGGCGAGGCGGTCGGGCGTGGTGAGTAAAATGGCGTCTCCCACGAGGTAGGGCAAAATGACGGAGAAGATGGCTGCCCCCGTAGCTCACATGAGGCACTATTGGGGTCGGTTGCCTTAATCAAAGATGGCCGCCCCCATGACTCATGTGTGGGGATGCTGGCCTCAGTTGCCCTAAACGAAGATGGCCGCCCCCATAGTTCGCATGCGGCACTGCTGGCCTCTGAGGATCCGCTGCTGCAGGCCTTGGAGAAGTGGCCTTTCTTCAGGCAGGTTTTGCATATGGAGTTCTTGGCTGGGCAGCGCGACCTCGGGTGCTTCTCCTGGCCACAAAAAAAACAGCCGGCGGCCCGATCGCGGATGCCCGATGTCGGGGCCGGTGCCGGGGGTGGCGGGGCCGGTCGGGTCCGGGACGCAGAGGTAGGTCCCGGGGGCGGCGCTGGGAAGGGTGCTGTGGTAGGGGTCGGGCCCGAGTCCCAGGGTCGCGAGCAGTACCTGGTGAATGCTTCCTGATCTTGGTGGGCCACTTCCAGGGAGATAGCGAGGGCTTCAGCTTTTTCCATGCTGAGGTCTTTAGCTTCCAGCAGCCTTTGCCGTGAGTACTCGGACCGTAGGCCTTTCAGGAATGCGTCGCGGATATTATCTTCAGTATTTTCGGCTGCCGACACCGATTTAAAGTCACAGTTCCTGGCGAGTGCATATAGTGCCTGTGAGAATTCGGCTACTGATTCTCCTGGCTGTTGCGGCCGTGATCTTAGGAGGTGCCTAGCGTACATGTAGTTTACCGGGGTCCGGTACTTCTGTTTCAGCAGGTTGATGGCGGTCTCGTAGGTAGTCATGTCCTCGATGAGAGTGTATACTCTCGGGCTCAGTTGTGCCTGCAGGACACTTAGTTTGGATGCCTGAGGGACGCTGGATTCTCTCAGGTATGATTCGAAGCAGACCAGCCAGTGTTTAAAGTCTGCGGCTGAGTTTGCTGCTCGTGGGTTCAGGTCCAGGTACGGCGGTCTGAGGGCTCGCAGCCAAGCTGGCTGGTGTGGCTGTGCTCCTGGGAGCTGCGCTGGTGGCTCCTCCGCCGGTTGTGACTCGTTGTCGGACATCATTAAATTTAGTCAATAAAATTGATATACCTATCAATTCCTCCAATAAAAGGCGAAGAGTTACGAAGGTGACTAAAGGTTTTTATTGACTAAATAACAGAGCCCACTCTCGTGGGTGATCCGATCCAAGCAGGAGGAATACCAGCCAGTCGCTCACCTTTATACCTGGCCTGGTGGGTGGAGCCAAGGCGGAGTCGGCAGTGGTCATCCCAGGTATAGCAGTGTGGCAAGAGGCGACCTCGTACCGTGATACAATAGTGGTCAGTGATACAGTTATAACGAACAGTGGTGAACAGTGCTAACTACTAACAGTGATACGATAGTGAACGTGGTTTACCACACCCACTAATTAGTTTAAAGCCCTCTCTACAGCCCTAGTTATATGATTCGCCAGGACTCTAGTCCCAGCACTGGCCAAGTGGAGTCCGTCCCAACGGAACAGCTCCCTCCTGTCCCAGTATTGGTGCCAGTGTCCCAAGAAGCAAAACCCATTTCTCCCACACCAGTCTTTGAGCCACGCATTTAACTCTCTTTAATTTTATTTATCCAAGCCATATTCGCTTGTGGCTCAGGTAATAACCCAGAGATTATTACCCTTGAGGTTCTGTTTTTTAATTTGACCCCTAGCTGCTCATACTCCTTTAACAGAACCGTCTTCCTTGTCCTATTTACGTCGTTTGTACCAACATGGACCACGACAACTGGATCCTCCCCCTCCCACTCCAAGTTTCTTTCCAGCCCAGAAGAGATTTCCTTAACCCTCGCACCGGGCAGGCAACACAGCCTTCGGGACTCCCGCTCTTGACTGCAGAGAACCCTATCTATCCCCCTAATGATACTATCCCCTACCACGACAACATTTCTTTTTACTCCCTCCACTTGAATGGCCCCCTGTACCACGGTGCTGTGGCCAGGTTGCTCATCCTCCCTGCAGTCCCCGCTCCCGCCCTCACAGGGAGTAAGAACCTCGATCCTGCTGGACAAAAACAAGGGCTGCGTCTCCTTCAACACTACATCCTGGATCCCTGTACCTTCCTCACTCGTAGTCACACCGTCCTGTCCCTGACCACGGACTACATCTGCAGTAATGGTCACATAGGTGTGACCATCTCCTGAAACATAGAGTCCAGGAACTTCTCCCCCTCCCTGATGTGTCGTAGTGTCTGAAGCTCGGTCTCAACCTCCATAACATGGAACTTGAGTTCCTCTAGCAGCAAACACTTGTCGCAGATGTAATCACCGTGAGCCTCGATGGGGACCACCGGCTCCCACATCTCGCAACAGTAACACATCACCTGCTCCATTCTATATAATTAATTAAATTTCTTATTATTAGTTATGAAGGCCCTGCCTCCCAGATATAGATGATAATGTCACACCACTTTTCAAAGGACTTATCAACTTAAAGGTATAAAAGAGAAGAGAAGGAAGAAAACCAACCAACCAGCTGATCACCAACCTCCTCCTTGAATACTGTCTGTGGGGCCTGTTTGGTTGACTCGTCTCGCTGCTCCGCCTCCGCAGTGTTGTCCAAGCCTGGGAGTGGGGAACAAAACAGAGTAAAAAACACACCCTCACCTCCCACTTATCCGAACTCTCCCACTTAGCAAAACTCCAGCACCACTCAATGCACAAGGCACTCCGTGCACTGCACTAGCCCCTCCCCTTTTATACCCGGATTCTACTTCCAGTTTAAACTGCCCAAGAGTTTAAAAAACCCTTAAAAAATTAAACTAACTTCAAATAATTGACTTCTTAACACACTAAAATTCACAAAATACACTTAAATGATTTTTCTCCCACTTAGCAAAACTCCAGCACCACTCAATGCACAAGGGATAGTGCGGGAAAGTGGAGTTAATGTGGAAGATCAGCCATAATCTTACTGAATGATGGAGCAGGCTCAAAGGGCCGAATGGCCTACTCCTGCTCCTATTTCTTATGTTCCTACGGTGGACCCACTACATTTAATTTTTGTTGAAGTATTATTCTCACCCTAAAATAACAAAGAATGGTGTTTGCTTACCTTCTCAATCCTATTTGGCAGAATGATGATTCAACGAGAAATTTTGAAAATGTTAGAAATGCAGAATCAGTGCTCGTAAATCCGCCTTGATGCATCAGCAGTGACCTTTTTCTTTGGGAACATCCTGTTGTTTCCATTGCACCTGCTGGTACCCCAGTTGGCTATTAGGCAAGGGCTTAAATGGCAAACAGGAGTAAACTTCTGATGTTTTTATTTATAAATATTAAAATATTGTTTCATGTTCTGGATTTCAGAATGGGTTTTAAGTATAACTCATGACTTGCAAAGCGTTTAAATGTTTGCTTTTTGAGATTCCTTTGGACTATTCACCAAGTGAAATGATTAAAATAGTAGAAATTGCTCAATAATGGGAAAAAAAGATTGCCCCACGGTGAAGAAGTAAACACAACAGTAAGTGCTTATACAAAAGCGACATACTGTGGACGCTGGAAATTTGAATTAAATACAGGAAATTCTGGAACATACTCAGCAGGTCAGGCAGCATCTCTGCAGAGAGAAACCGAGCTAGTGTTTCGGGTCGATGACCGTTCGTCAGACCTAGTTCAACGCCCTGAAACGTTCTCTCAGTTTCTCTTTCCCAGACACTACTGAGTGTTTTCCAGCATTTTCTGTTTTGAACTGATAATAGGAGCTTAAGAACATAAGAAATAGGAGCAGGAGTAGGCCATTTGGCCCTTCGAGCCTGCTCCGCCATTCAATAAGATCATGGCTGATATTCGACCTCAACTCCACTTTCCTAAACTATCCCCATATCCCTAGATTCCCTTAATATTCAAAAGTCTATCAATCTCTGTCTTGAATATACTCAACAACTGAGTATCCACAGCCCTCTGGGGTAGAGAATTCCAAAGATTCACCACCCTATGAGTGAAGAAATTTCTCCTCATCTCAGTCCTAAATGGCCGACCCCTTATTCTGAGACTGACCCCCCTGGTTCTAGACTTCCCAGCCAGGGGAAACATCCTCCCTGCATCTACCCTGTCAAGCCCTGTAAGAATGTTATACGTTTCAATCAGATCACCTCTCGTTCTTCTAAACTCTAGAGAATATAGGCCTAGTCTACTCAATCTCTCCTCATAGCACAATCCCCCATCCCAGGAACCAGTCTGGTGAACCTTGGTTGCACTTCCTCTGTGGCAAGTATATCCTTCCTTAGGTAAGGTGACCAAAACTGTACACAATACTCCAGATGTGGTCTCACCAGGGCCCTAATATAATTGCAGTAAGACATCTTTACTCTTATACTCAAATCCTCTTATAATAAAGGCCAACATATCATTTGCTTTCCTAATTGCTTTCAGTGATTTGTATACAAGGTCACCCAAGTCCCTCTGAACACCAACATTTCCCAATCTCTCACCATTTAAAAAATACTCAGCTTTTCTATTTTTCGTACCAAAGTGGATAACTTCACATTTCTCCACATTATATTCCATTTGCCATGTTCTTGCCCATTCACTTAGCTTGTCTGTATCCCCTTGAAGTCTCCCTGCATCCTCGTCCTTAACTTATATTCCCACCCAGCTTTGTATCATCAGCAAACTTGGATATATTACATTTGGTCCCCTCATCTAAATCATTCATGTAGGTTGTGAATAGCTGAGGCCCAAGCACTGAACCTTGCGGTACCCCACCAGTTACAGCCTGCCAAACCGAAAATGACCTGTTTATTCCTACTCTGTTTTCTGTCCGTTAACCAATCCATGCTAGTATATTACCACCTATCCCATGAGCCCTAATTTTGTTTAATAACCTCTTGTGTGGCACCTTATCGAATGCCTTCTGAAAATTAAAATATACCACATCCACTGGTTTCCCCCTTATCTATTCTGCTAGTTACAACCTCAAAAAACTCCAACAGATTTGTCAAACACGATTTCCCTTTCCTAAATCCGTGTTGACTCTGCCCAATCCTATTATTATTTTCTAAGTGCCCTGTTACCACGTCCTTAATAGATTCTAGCATTTTCCCTACTACTGGTGTCAGGCTAACTGGTCTGTAGTTCCCTGTTTTCTCTCTCCCTCCTTTCTTAAATAGTGGGGTTACATTTGCTACCTTCCAATCCGCAGGAACCATTCCAGAATCTATGGAATTTTGGAAAATGACAACCAATGCATCCACTATCTCTATAGCCACCTTTTGCAAAACCCTCGGATGTAGGCCATCAGGTTGGGGGGACTTATCGGTTTTCAGTCCCATTAATTTCTCCAGTACTATTTTTTTTACGAATACTAATTTCTTTTTCAGTTCCTCATTCTCGCAAGAGCCTTGGTTCTCCACTATTTCTGGGAAGTTTTTTGCGTCGTCTTCTGTTAAGACAGACACAAAGGGCTCGATTATATTAGCCTTGAGTAGATGGGTTTGGAGGCAGGCGGGCAGCGAAAATCGGAAAAAATGGCTTCCGACTGCCAAACCCGCCTCCATCCCGCCCCCACGTGATTTTTGCCATGTTATTGCCCACTCACTTAGCTTGTCAGCCGCTCCCAAACTGACCCGACTGGAACCAATGGGACAGGTAGTTAAGGCAGTTAACAGCCTGTTAACTGCCTTGCTAATCCTATTTTGATGGTGGTTTCCCATTTTCGTGCTTCTGGTTCCTGTTTCCCGTCTTGTCAGAAACAGGCCAGCTGCAAGGAGATCAGTTGCTGGAGGACATGATTTGTATTAGTTGGTGCAGCACTTTTAAAAGTGCTCCTGTAACATGGCTGACATTCAAATGCAACAACTTTGTTGTTGGAGGTTTGGGATAAGATTTTGCAAATCTACTGACCTTGTGACTGTTCAAACTGACACACATCTGCAGTGTGACCTGATTGGAATAATTTCAGGCCACTTTGAGTGCGCGCTTGCAAGCTTCTTGCCTCAACTGAAATCTGTAGCAACGGGAAGGGAACCATTTACATCCTCTCATCCTAGTCATCAGATTCGGAGGAAGAGCAGCTGCGGCACCAGCACCAGGAGCGCCAACCTCCTTCTCACTCACCTGATGCTGCACTGGACACGGCATCAGCCCCTCATAAAATTGCTGGCTGGGAGGCCAGCGATGGCAGCACCATGGCCAGATTTTCATCACTTGATGCTGTAAACCCTGGCTGCCACATGATGTGCCAGATTGACACCATTCCACACCAGCACCGTGAAGTATCCCTTTAATGTCCAAGCCATTCCATGCACACGTATCACTATAGCGGGGGATGGGGCGGTCAAAATTATGATTGAACAATCACTGGACATCAGTAAGACACTTCTCAATGTGTGCTCAGATCTGTCCAATAAGGGGCACTTTTGGAAAAAGATATTACACTGTATGACAACACATTACCAGAAACTTCACATGGACATTGGATAAACCTCACAAATGCCTACCCTTGTGTGTTGTTAGTTGGTATGCTTGCAGTAGAATGAGGGTGAGGGGTGGTTAGTGAGATGGGCAAGTGATAAAGGAGATGGAGAGGGTTGGGTGGAGGTGCACGGTAAGTTGGTCCCTTGGGGAGGTCTGTTCTACACTTGGAAGGGACGAGAACCTCCCTGCGTGCTGTGACTCCCTCCATAAGCAGATGGAGGGAGTCATTGAAGAGCCTGGGTGCAAGTGTTCACCTTTGTGCAGATATTGTCAGTGTTTGCAGCACCTCAATGCTGTCAAACACTGACGGATCAACTGTCAAAATAAAATTGTGCATGGTCCCTTTAAGGAAACTGGCAGATGACGCGTCATAATTGACATCATCAGATCCGCTTCCTGTTAATTGGCCGGTAAGTCCGCAGGGCGGGCTTAACCAGACCAATCAAGGGAAAATCACATCTGCAGAATGGAGGCAGCTGGTGGCGGGACCGGAACCCGGAAAACAGCTGACCCGCACCCATCCCGCCTCCAGAATTAAATTCGCGGCCAAAGTATTTGTTTAATTTCTCTGCCATTTCCTTATTCCCCATTATAATTTCTCCTGACTCAGCCTGTAAGGGACCCACATTTACTTTTGTTAATCGTTTCCTTTTTACATATCTATAGAAGCATTTACAGTCTGTTTTTATGTCTCTCGCTAGTTTACTCTCATATTAATGAACAGAAAACAGAGAGTCGTAATAAATGGGTCATTTTCAGGTTGGCAAAATGTAACTAGTGGGGTGCCGCAGGGATCAGTGCTGGGGCCTCAACTATTTACAATCTATATTAATGACTTGAATGAAGGGACCAAGTGTACTGTAGCCAAATTCGCTGACAATACAAAGATAGGTGGGTTAGCAAGTTGTGAGGAGTACACCAAGAGTCTGCAAAGGGATATAGATAGGTTAAGTGAGTGGGCAAAAATTTGGCAGATGGAGCATAATGTGGAAAATGTGAGGTTATCCACTTTGGAAGGAAGAATGAAAAAGCAAAATATTATTTAAATGAAGAGAGACGACAGAATGCTGCGATACAGAGGGATTTGGGTGTCTTCGTACATGAAACACAAAAAGTTAGCATGCAGGTACAGCAAGTAATTAGGAAGGCAAATGGATTATTGGCCTTTATTGCAAGGGGGATGGAGTATAAAAGTAGGAAAGTCTTGCTACAACTGTACAGGACGTTGATGAGACCACACTTGGAGTACTGCGTACAGTTTTGGTCTCCTTATTTAAGGAGGGATATACTTGCATTGGAGGTAGTTCAGAGAAGGTTCACTAGTTTGATTCCCAAGTTGAAGGGGTTGTCTTATGAGGAAAGGTTGAGCAGGTTGGGCCTATACTCATTGGGGTTTAGAAGAATGAGAGGTGATCTTATTGAAACATATAAGATTCTGAGGGGGATTGACGGGGTAGATGCAGGGAGGATGTTTCCCCTAGTGGGGGAATCTAGAATTAGGGGGCGTAGTTTCAGAATAAGGGGTCGCCCATTTAAGACGGAGATGAGGAGGAATTTTTTCTCTCGGAGGGTCGTGAATCTTTGTAATTCTCTACCCCAGAGAGCTGTGGAGGCTGAATCATTGAATATATTCAAGGAGGAGATTGACAGATTTTTGAAAAACAGAGGAATCACCGGTTATGGGGAGTGGGCAGGAAAGTGGAGCTGAAGCCAAGATCAGATCAGCCATGATCTTATTGAATGGCGAAGCAGGCTCGAGGTGCCAAATGGCCTACGCCTGCTCCTATTTCTTATGTTCATATGTTCTTATTATATTTTCCATTTCTTTATCAATTTCTTGGTCCTCCTTTGCTGAATTCTAAAATCCTCCCAATCCTCAGGCTTACTACTCATTTTGACAACATTATAAGCCTCTTCCTTTGATCTAATACTATCTTTAACTTCTCTTGTTAGCCACGCTTGGACCACTTTTCCTGTGGGGTTTTTGTGCCTTAAAGGAATGTATATTTTTTGTAAATTATGTATTCATTCTTTATGTTTGACTTATTTTGAGTATTTGAAAGAATATTGCCCTCTAATTATTTCTTTAAAAAGCGGAAAGGATGGGGAGGGGCTGTTGGGTGTTAAGTCTGAGTGACCAAACATCAGGTTTGAAGTTTCTCCACCTAATCTTGGAAAAGAACCAAGATGGCTTCCCAACATGGAGCCAGTCACCTCAGAGTATTTAAAAAAAAAACAAGCTTTTTAAAATTTATTAAATAGAGGGATGTATTTTTCCTAAAATATGCAACAATAAGGCTATCCAGGGTCTTATTCCTTTTAAATTGGTTTCTTTGTAGCCTTAAGCAATCTGTGTATTTAATTTTTGACTCCATTGTGTTATGATCCAAATTTATTGCTCGCTTTAGAGCAGGTTTCAAAAATGCATTATGAATAGACTGAACCATTAACTATGCAGACAAATGCAATCCTTTAACTTAAGTGCTGTCATTGTCCACCAGCTCTTTGAATCTCCCTTAAGATTGTGGTAGGTATCAGCTTTTTGAAGTACTGAATTTCTCCACCTTGCCCCCCCGCCCCTGCCTTACACACCATGGAAGAATAATCACTAATGTTACAAACAGTGCAATAATATCTTTGGCGATCGTTCTAAAAACTGAATGTTAAATAGCAACCTGTCACAGGACAGCATTTCCCATCATATGAACAAAAGAAATAGGAGCAGGAGTAGGCCATTTGGCCCATCGAGCCTGCTCCGCCACTCTAAGATCATGGCTGATCTTCTACCTCAACTCCACTTTCTTGCCCTATTCCCATATCCCTTGATTCCCTTAATGCCCAAAAATCTATCGATCTTGGTTTTGAATGTACTCGACGACTAAGCATCCACAGCCCTCTGGGGTGGAGAATTCCAAAGATTCTCAACGCTTCGAGTGGAGAAATTTCTCCTCATCTCGGTCCTAAATGGCCGACCCCTTATCCTGAGACTCTGCCCCCTAGTTCTAGATTCTCCAGTCAGGGGAAACAGCCTCTGTTAGAGGCTTAGGTAGATTCTACCCTCAGTAAACCAGTGACATACTGAAACCCAATGTGTTTCATTTCAAATAGACAGCACCTTAATATTCATCTGTCAAGTGCTTTTGGATGGCCTGAGGTGGCGAAAGGCGCTATATAAATGCTAGTTCTTTCTTTTATCTTTAATGCTGTTGGTTTTCCACCAGATTTTCAGCATGCTTGTGACAAACTGTAGTACAAAGCTACCATGCAGGCTGGGGTTGATCCAGCCACATCTCTGTCTCTATTATGTTTAAGTTGAACTTTTTGATACTTTTTGTCTGATACACTTGTTGCAGTTATTTATGGTTTGGTTTTGTCGTATATTTTAAAATGCTGAAGTTTGTCTGCAAACATCCTCTTTGGAAAGTTAACTGATTTGTCACTTAATTGTATCTTAACCAGTATTCATCTTTGGGGTTGGGGTTGTTTCTCTTAGAGCAGAGAAATTAAGGGGAGATTTGATAGATGTGTTCAAAATCATGAAGGGTTTTGATAGAGTAAATAAGGAGAAACTGTTTCCAGTGGCAGAAGGCTTGGTAACCAGAGGACACAGATTTAAGGTGATTGGAAAAAGAACCAGAGGTGACATGAGGAAATGTTTTTTAATGGCCCAGAAATTCGGGTCGGGGGCTTCCCGCGGGTGCAAGCCCCCGACCTACACTTATCTAGCGCGCCGGCAGTTGACCTCTTGGCCTGCGTGGAATTCCTCTCCGAGGCCTGTCCCAGAGGCCGGCGCGCTATGCTGGCGTGTCCCAGGGGCGTAGTTAGTGCGAAGCGGCCCCTGGGATCACGTGAGCAACAGGCAGCCAATCGGAGCAGGGAATGCTCCATTCATAAGTCTTGACAGATAGACCTGTCAAAACGTATAAATGCTGAGGCTGTATAACTGTACTTTACCTTCAAATAATTTTTTTTTAAATCACACTTTGTAAATAAACTATAAATGACATTAACTATTTTGAGCAAAAATTTAAATTTTTGAAAAAATAATTTTATAAAAAAACGGCTAAAAATAAACTTACCTTGCTTTAAAGTATTTAAAAGTAAAAAACCTGTGGAAAAAATGTTTTAATTTTAAATAATTGACCACTTACCTTTGAAAATGAAGTCCTTACGGCTGCTTTTTACATTTCTAAAATGTACAGACTTACCCGCACGTTAAAACCTGAAAAAAAAAGGAAGTTCAACGCGCACGCGTAGACTCCCGCGCGCACGCGTTCGACCTCTGGAACCCCTTGGTTCAGAGGATTGGAAGTGCCAGTTTCCCGCGCATGCGTAGTGCATGCAAGATTCTGGCACTTCCATCGGGTCCACGCGTGAGTACTCCGTCCGTACTCACGCATTGGGACCCGAATTTTTGGGCCATAGTTGTCATGATCTGGAATGAACTGCCTGAAAGGGCGGTGGAAGCAGATTCAATAGTAACCTTCAAAAGGGAATTGGATAAATACTTGAAGGGAAAAAAATTAAAGGGCTATGGTGAAAGAGCAGGGGAGTGGGACTAATTGGACAGCTCTACCAAAGAGCTGTATCATTCTATGATTCTATATCAAAGTCTTCAATTGTGCCTTAGTACTCTTGTTTTTTGAGTTGTAATGCAGAGTGATACTGTTGAATGATTAGCCATGAACTGTATTGTGCTTTAACTGAAAGTACCATCTTCAGGATGTGTTTGCTTTGGTGGGAGGTCTTGCTCCTTCTTTGCAGAAAAAGAAACTGCTGTGCTTGACTTACTCCTTATAGCCTTGCCAGCTCAGCACAAATAAATAACAGGCTTTATCTTCGCACATCAGCTTTGCTGTGTTGTGAGTTTTTAATAGCTGCACCAGTGTTTGCCTGTTCTGACTCACAGCATCCCATTTAGAAGTTACTGCTTTGCATTTGCATTCTGACTCCTGCCTATTATCTGTCCTGAAGGGGGGGGGAAAATGAATAATTAATGGGGCTAATGACATCAGATGCGTCATTTTGGTGGGTGTCAGTGACTTGACCCCCTCCTCTTGCTGTCCGAGAGTGTTTTTAAAAGTTTAATGGTATAGGCTTTTACTTTAAATGCATGTGTCCATTTTCCATGATGGATGCAGCCGAGTGGCTCAGAAGACAATTTAGGGTTTTGGTGGTGGTAGTTTTTATAGAACAGTGCCTTGCAAGTTTAATTTCTCATGGGATGGGGCAATAGATTAATTGCGTTTCACAAGTGTTAAGAACAACTTTGAAACATAGGTTTGGCAATCTAATTACAAGCCCTTTTCACAAGAAGCAATCAATGTTAACGTGCACTTAAGTTTAAAATGGCTGTTTATTTATTCCTGAGTCTGCATTACTGAATTCCGAAGGCTCATCAATGGATAAAATGCTGTTAGAAAATTAAAACATTCTTCTCCAAGGTCAGAAAAGTATTTGCCTTAAAGCAACCCTGTGGCAGGTGTTACTGTTCTGATGCAATAGCCTGCTGCCCCTACTAAATATTAAGGGGCTTGTGATTCCCTCAGTTCCTCATCTCTGAGGAAGCAGCAGATTCCAAGGCATTTCCCCATGAGAGGAAAAGCACCTTGTTAAGGTTGATTGTAGAACACCACTGAAAGTGAACCTGATGACCGGCAATATGTCAACGCTCTCTGTCAGGAATGCTGAGTGGCAGTAAGGGTTGACACCTAAAATTTTTTTTTTAAATTCATATAATAATCCAATGCAAAGACTTTGACATTAGCGTTTCTGAATTTAATTGCATTGTTTGGTTTTGTTGTTATTGCTATAGTTAGAATTAAAGATTTTTAAAAAAGGTAATTGAATAAATAATATTTGTTATTTACATGTCAGAATAAACTGGAATGCGCTGCCTGAAAGGACGGTGGAAGCAGATTCAATAATAACCTTCCAAAGGGAATTGTATAAATATTTGAAGGGGAAAAATATGGAGAAAGAGCAGGGGAGTGGGATAATTGGATAGCTCGCTCAAATAGGCATGATGGACCGAATGGCCTCCTTTCACAGAATCACAGAAACCCCACAGTGCAGATAGAGGCCATTTCGGCCCATCGAGCCTGCACCGACACATATCCCACCCGACTATGATTCTAACTCTTTGGGAAATTTAGCAGCGTTAATTAAATTGTATGCAAAATTTTGGTTAGGAATATAATTCAGCTTATCAATAAAAATTGATTTTTGAAATCTGACTGTGATGTTGAATAAAGTTGAAACTAATTTCAATCCTTTGTTTCAACCCTTTTTTGCTTCTCTCAATCCTAGGGCACTCCCTGTAAACGTTAAATTAGTTCTTGCATCTTTTTCTCTCCATTTGATCGAAAATTTGAATGTTTCACATTGTTTCAATTTGGGTAAATTTGTAAACACCATCAGCCCTAGAACAATATTAGCATGCTGTATAAGTGCACAAATCAATATACAATTCTTAGGTTAAAGAGTAAGGCCACATTTCGCATATTAATGTTTTGTAAATCACTGACTCTCTACACTGTGCACCCACATTGAAAAGAGAACAGCAATGTGTTTTCCGGCGTTTAAAAGTATTTTTAGAAGGTAGGTTTTAAAAACCGCTGGTTATCTTGGTTAAATGTTCAACTCGTTTACTGCTTTGCTAGCTCCAATCCTGCTGCCCCCTTCTATAAACTGTTAAAATGAGTGCTTTCATAATAGTGCGTATTGGCATAAAATTGACAGCTAATTACAAAAACTATATACTGAGTTTTTTTCTCTCTTTTGCTATTATGTTCTCTGTCACTTTACTGCCTTCTCCTGAAAATAAGAACAGCCTACTGGGCTAAGATTCTGTGGATGCAAGGCCCCCTCCAGTCATTCACTCAAATCAGCACTATTCATGTCTAAGACTGGACAATGTGTGTCAGCAGGCTATTTGACAGGGCGGGGAGGGTGGGAGAGAAGAGGACAGCAAAGTCAAACTTGCTTGTGTCCTTGTCTCATGACCAGATGTGTACATTTTCAGCAGCTGTCATTGTTGGCCATCAGGAGCAGGAGCTCTGGACAGTTGTGCTGGTTGCCCTGCCTAATCCAGCCCTGGGGCATTGATGCAAATTATAGTACCCTTATTGCTGCCCAACTTATCATCAGTTAACTCAGCGCAGACTAAGATGATTAGCCATTTTTCAAAGCCTTTTTTTTAATGGTGGCAAATGCGAGTGAGTGAAGTTGAAAGGAACTTATTTTCAGTTGTAATCCTTCTGAATGTGGACCAGGATTTAGCTTATTTTGAATGGGTTGATTTTGTACTTGAGTTCCAATTACCAAATCTGCTGCATTAAAAAACATGGCTTGAATCTCAAGATTGCATAATAGATACAGATGAGGCAGCACATTCATCGTCTCTCAGTTTATCAGGAAGATAAAAACCTACAGCCCCACCTCCAATCGCAGTGTCCAACTCTATTATGTGACTGCAAGGCTTTTGGCCTCTTCCCTCATCCAAAGGTCGTGCTCACCATCCACACAATAGTTCCATTTTAATTTTCACCTCTCTTAACCATTTTTTAATTTTGAAATCTGCATTCTCTTCTAGCCATTTCAAAATTGTATGTTAAAAGTGGGGGTAATCACTTTGTTAAATCAGAACCACTATATCTTGGCTATCACCTACATTTGGATTCGGGTTTGTCCTGGGCTGTTGAGGTGGGTGTTTCCTCTCTCTGCTGATTATCAGGGGTCCAAGCGGCTTGGGCAGCACTGACCAAGTTCGTGGTTGGTGCATGCATGCTGTCATGGACTTGCAGGAAACTTCGCGATATCCAGCACCGACGGGACCGGCGTGATGCCGATCTATGAAAACTTCCAGACAGACCAGCGCTAATGTTGAAGGATACGGAGGTTTTCATCTCTGTATCTGACAACAAACACTGTTGCTTAGCAGCAGCTTGTAAACAGTCGGCCTGTACCTTGGAAGCGTCTCTGTAGCTTAGCAACAGCTTCAGAGAGGCTTTCCAGAGACTGTTTATAAAAAAAAAATGCTAGGAGAAGAAAAAAAAAGAAAAAAAACCAAAGAAAACAGCTGCTGATTTCTGCCGTTAGATCGAGGTTTCCGGCCATACAACCTCCACTGACAGCAGTGAGTAAATAGGAACATAGGAGTTGGCCATTTAGCCACTCGAGCCTGTTCCACCATTCGATGAGATCATGGATCATGCAAAACTTCCATAAAAATAAAACTGAACTTTCTCAATGCAATCAAGTGAAAAATTCACAATACCAATTTGTCATATGCCTCTATAGTATTCAATCTTTAAAATTAGACCAAATATGATATTCCAGGCAAGATTAGACTTTGTGTACCTTTTGAGTATTGAATCAGTTATTATCTTTATATTTACCCTTGTATGACTCTTAATGCCACTGTTGCCCTGATATCTATCCAACTCCTTTATAAAGAAGTTTATCAACATAGTGTTACTTGTTCTTGATGGGAGTCGATCCCACATGGCTAACACTACGGGAGGGAAAATATCTAATCTCTGGTGTTGATAGAATCGTACAGCACAGAAGGAGGCCATTCGGCCCATCGAGTCTGCGCCGACTCTTTCGAAGAGCAATCCAGTTAGTCCCACTCCCCCGCTCTTTCCCCATATCCCTTCAATTTTTTCTCCTTCAAGTATTTATCCAATTCCCTTTTGAAGGCTACTATTGACTCTGTATCCACCACCCTGCCAGGCAGTGCATTCCAAATCCTAACCACTCGTTGCGTAAAAAAGCTTTTCCTCATGTCGCCTCTGGTTCTTTTGCAAATCACCTTAAATGTGTTCCTTCTTGTTTGCGTGAGACTTTACAATTCTGTCTTTATCTTCTCCAGTAATCTGTTTACATTCATATTATTCATGACTATGCACCTTTTGAGCATCTGGATCGTGCCCATTATTAATTTTTTTTCTCCATTAAAAATAAGTTGACAGCTGTGAACCTTAGGTTGCATGTTCCTGGCTGAAAACATCTTAAAGTGACAGACACCTTAAGTTATTTCCCTCCAGCCCCCGCCCCACCATCTCCCTTCTATTTTATTTATGAATCAGAATAAATTGTGAAGTTCAGCAGATCTTCAATTTATTAAGCATGTGGTTTATAAAATACTGACCATAATGCCTTGCTGCTGAAACAACAGGTCTGAAATTGATGTCCCACTATTCTCCAGAAGTCTGAAAAGTCCTGAACAGGCTTAACACCAGCCGTTACTGAGCTGTGCCTCTAGTTTTTTCAATGTTGCCTGGTTCCTGGTAATTAGCAATTTAGTATGGAACTGGAGTCGGTAAAAGCATTGGATTCTCATTACATTGCTGGAGATTATGTGACGTGGTTTGATTGAATTTACTTGGACTGCTGTTTGATGAGGAAGGAAGGAGAAATTTAATGCTTGTCTCTTTCTTTTAAATGTGCTAAAGGTGCAGTTCGGGTTGCACTTTAAGGCTGAAGCTGTGGTAATCACAGCAGTAATGTTTCATCAATTATTATTGAATTTGAAGATCAGTACCAGCTTGGGGAAGATTTGATCTGCTACAATCTTGTCCCAGTGGCAATGTACATACTCCATTTTGCCATTTAATAAATATAGTTGATAATGCTTAAGCTAGCACTTAAGGTGTTAAAACATAGTTATCAAGATAGCTTGCAGTGCCACCAGGTTGTCTGGTCTGCCGTGTCAAATAGTGTAGGACTCTGTCCTGTACAGGTGACCTCTCCCATATTTCTAAACCTCAGTTAAAAGTACCTGGCAGATCACAGAACAAAAGTCATGTCCTTCTTCTGGAAGAAAACCAATCCATCCAAATACACTCTCCCTATCGCCCAGTTACAGAACAGCATTGGCAAAATCTGGGTCCAGGTTACTGCACACAGTCTCTGTCAAAGATTGTGAGGATAAGGGGTGCAGATCTTTAATGACCAGCATTGTGACTAAAGCTAAATGGTGGTTGCTATCTGCGGTTTTGAATGATTGAGGTGGACTGTATTTTGTTCAATACTTTGTGTTTTGGTTTCAGTTGTAAAACCTGTCAAATAAGGGATATGGAACCAAGGCGGATGAATGGAGTTGAGATCCAAAAAACATTTGCTAAACCATAATAAATCATTAGTTCGGCCCCAGCTGGAGTATTGTGTCCAATTCTGGGCACCACACTTCAGGAAGGATGTCAAGACCTTGGAGAGGGTGCAGAAGAGATTTACTAGAATGGTACCAGAGATGAGGATCTTCAGTTATGTGGAGAAACTGGGATTGCTCTTCTTGGTGTTGAGAAGGTTAAGGGGAGATTTAATAGAGGTGTTGAAAATCATGAAGGGTTTTGATTGAGTAGATAGGGAGAAACTGTTTCCACTGGCAGCAGGGGTGGTAACCAGAGGACACAGATTTAAGGTGCTTGGCAAAAGGACCAGAGGGGAAATTAGATATTTTATTACACAGCGATTTGTTATGATCTGGAATGCACTGCCTGAAAGGGCGGTGGAAGCAGTTTCAATAATAACTTTCAAAAGGGAATTGGATAAATACTTAAAAGGTAAAAATTTGGTAGGCTATAGGGAAAGGGCAGCGTATTGGGGCTAATTGGATAGCTCTTTCACCAGCACGATCAGCTGAATGGCCTCCTTCTGTCCTGCCTCATTCTAACAGGAAGATTTGGTCCCACGTTCACCATCAGGTTGTAATACTTGATGCCATGGTATGACTTCGATCTCAATTTCACCCTCACCAATTGCATGAATATGCATTCTTTTTGAGTTTAGATTAGCGACTTGATTAAAGTGCCAAATGGTCATGGCGAAATTAATTCTTTTTACTGTGTTAAATATGAAGAGTAAGTGATAACGGCTGTAAATCTTTATAGTGTTGAATCTAACTATTACGTAGGTTATTATCTAGCTACCCAATTGCTTCTGTGAAACCAATGGAGCAGAAATCAGACTTGTAGGGGTAGGGGGGTGGCGGGGGCGATTCAATTTCCGTTTGTCCCGATGTAGGTTTATAACTGAAGAGTTTGCAGACGCTCTAGAGCAGGGGATGGTACACACGCCTTAGTCCCACAAAGCGTGGTGATGTGATCTTGCACATTTGATGTGGCAATGAAATAAAGGGGAAAGAAAATTAGAAAGTAGGAAAATAAGGTAAAAGGGAAAATGTAAACTGACGATTTTCATTTGTTCCCCATCTCATTTCTTTCGAGACAAAATTATATGATTTCTGCGCTTCTCTAATTCTGGCCTCTAGCACATGCTCGATTTTAATCGCTCCACCATTGGCGGCCGTGCCTTCCACTGCCTAGCTCCTAAGCTCTGGAATTCCCTCAACCTCTCTTCCCCCTCTCCTCCTTTTAAACGCTCCTTAAAACTGACCTCTTTGACCAAGCATTTGGTCACATGTCCTAATATCTCCTTATGTGGCCCGGTGTCAAATTTTGTTTAATAACGCTCCCGTGAAGCGCCTTGGGATGTTTTACTACATTAAAGACGCTATATAAATGCAAGTTGTTAATATTGTTACCCTAACACATATACTGTCTGTAGACCGGTGTAGAACACACAGTACTTGCCTACCTGTATCCAGCTATGTTTGAGTGATTTTATTTAGTTTGTATCTACTTGTACAGTGTTCCGAATTTAAGATTATCAGGTCATTAGCTGTCTATCTTAGTCATTCATTTGCTATTTGTGGGACCTTGCTGTGTCGATTGGCTGCCATGTTAGCCTACATAACAGTGGCTGGATTTCAAATGTAATCTATTGGTGGTTCAGTGTTTGAGGCACCTTGAGGACACAATTGAGTGCTGTATAGATACAAGTTCTCTCTCTTTGGGCAATTTGTTTTTTTTGGTCTGCACCCATACCGACCAAAACTGTTAATCAAATGTCAAGATCAAAGGCATCTTATTTGTTCAAAATAAGAAATGGCTGAGATATTACTGTCGAGGCCAAGGCACATGTCTGAAACTCTTTCTCGATCCCGAAGTCAGGTGCTGTCAGCAGGTTTATGTAGACATGGGCTTGTAGTCGTGTGTATAGGTTTGATTTGCTTTGGTTTGATTAATGAAGTGGGTAGGGCTCCACTCAGATCAGCTAGAATTTTACTCAGAAATTTTCCTTTGTTGGAAAATGGTAAAAACTATTCAAGCAAATTGATTTCCCTCCAGAAAAAAATATGTAAATTTGATTACCATGTGACGTGTAATGAAATTGCCTTTCCATCTCTAATTTCCCCCAAGAGTAGAAGCAGAAGTGTTTCTTGTTATTATTTTTAATGTTCCTTAAGAATACAAAAATGTCACTTTGCCCCATAAGGAATGTGTGATAGATAACTCAAGAAACCTTTGTTTTGTTAACATTTCATTTCCAATGTCCTGTATGTAGGTGATTGAACAACTTTAAATGACATCACAGCTATTCTTGCCTTTTCAATCACGAGTATAGTTCAGTTAGCCGTGTATTTGTTGGTTGTAAAGTTCATGGGGGCAATTTTAACCCTACTCGCTCAGCAGAAACCTGGCGGGTGGGCAGTTAAAATCGTCTTAGCTCTTACCTGTCCGAAAGCCGCCATGATCGCAACATTGCAATTTTAACCTGCTCTTCTGAGCAGGCAGCAAGGAAACGCACCCGGAACCAGCAGGGTCCTTCTTTATATTTGCATGTTGCGGCCCGATGACCTCATTGAGACCCGACTGTAATTTTAACTCGGCCCTGAGCGGGGAATCCACCTGGAGTTAAAATGGATGCCCATGTTTCTATATGGTTTCTTTATTAACATGAGAGCCAGGAACAGCACGCCATGCTGAAGCTGCCCAAGTGTATCTTGTAAGGGATCACTATGCCCTTGAGTGTTTTGGTTTGTACTGATTGGTTGCAACCTAACTAGGGATTGTCGTCGAGAAGATATCCCCCTGTTACCAAAGATCAAAAGGCATCGCCTTTAAAACCTTGTGTTTGAAATACTTTTTGTTTTTAAGAAATGCAAGCTGGCTTTTTGTCATTGTAGACCAGTAACGCAGTAGTCGATTTTGTTCAGTTTTATTCTGCAGAAAGACCACGTTTTTTTCTCATTGACGAGTATGGAGAGAAAACAAAAGTTACCGAATTTTAAAATGCTGAATACAATTAACATTTGGTCAAGGCACGTACAAGACTGGCCAAAGGGCTAACAATGCACTTTGGTTTAAATTTTTTAAAAGTACCTTTTTTGTGGCAACAAAGAAATCTGTGGCTCAAACTCTAAACTTAATAGCAAGTAATGTAGACCGTAAGCTGGAATGATGTGTTACAACCACTTTCATATTTCAGGTATAGTTATTTCTGTGCAACATACTCAGGCATGAACAACATACATAGTTTCCTCCTTAAATCCTGAATTAAAATTGTCTTCACCAAGTGTACTATTTATCTGCAGGACACCTACACTCAGTAGCTAGGAAAAGGACCTGTGCTTAATCTACAGGGTTCTCAAATAGGCTAAAAAAAAGTCTCTGAATGTTCAACACTTGTAAGAAAACCCACTTTCACAGTTGACAAGCAATCTTCCGTCAATAGAACATGGAAATTTAAATTCTCTTAAATCTTCAAAGAAAAAATACAAATTACTAGAAGTTACTAAAATATAGAATTGCAATCAAAGGTCAGGTTTCAATACTGCACAATCAGCAATAATCACCTGGCTTCCACAATTTTTCATACAAAGTTCATTAAATATAAATTATATGGCAAATGTACAGTCATGTTTCCTCCAGTATTCCCAAATCCAGTGTTTCCAAGTAATACAGCCACTCCTGCAGTCACTTTCGTGAGCAGTTCCTGTAATTATCACGAGTGTGAATGATCTGAATCTGGTATTCCACTGTCTCTGTAGCTTCTGTTGCTACTGCTACTTTCACTGTGGTTGTTTTTGTACAAGTTCATCCCGTTAGGTGGAAATATCGTGTGTATTACAAACTCTTGCTTTGCTGCTTGATCGCTGTTCATCGGAATCATCTGAAATGCAGTTTCTCTAATTTCCAAAATCGAGTTATCCTTCTTCGTTCCAGCCTCTGCATAATCATCATCTTTCCTTCTCCGCCCTCTGTTATACACACACGTCTTTGAGAAAGGGGTTCCAGTTCTGTGCACATAACAGCAAACCAGTGCAAGTAAAGCAATTACTATGACTGCCACTACACCCCCAATGATGCCTGCCAAAGGTAGGCTTGTGTTTCTGTAAAGTTCCTTCTCCTGCTCCCTATTAAGGGTAGTCGTAGGATTGTGCATCTTCAGAGATGCGGTCTGTGTTTCTATGCAGACTGGGATCTCATCTAACAGATAAACATTGCTGGTTTCCATGGGAACCATACATATTCGATAGGATGACTCTGGCTCAAGGGCTGTGAGTAAGTACTCATTTCTCTCACCGTGCACTATGGTTTCAGTAATAGATCCCAACGCAGGATTATGTCCCAACTTGAGCCAACTGAGTCTTAGTGCCGTCATAGGCAGGGAAATCTTCCAAGTAATGCGAATTGTATCTACGCTTACAGATTTCAAACTGATTTGGACAGCTTTACTCCCCGGAACAACTGTGGGCTGGTAGTTTTTGCTGCGGTCTGGTTTTTTCCCAACTGGCCGTTTTGTCTCGAATGAAGGCCAGTGTCCCTGGGTGGCGGAGAACCTAACCGATGTTACAGTGGCGGGTGACATGGAGGTGAAGCTATTTTCTGAAGTGATGTTTTTGCAGCCAAACATTGCGACTGCCAGGTCCTTAATAGCCATGCCTCTAACTTTTTCAGGTGATTGGCACATTAGTCCACGCGCATTGACCCCAGTTGGAAGTGAGCGCAGCCAGTCCCGAACCCATTTCATTTTACAGCCACAATACCAGGGGTTGTTGCGGAGTAGCAGCTGGGACAGGTTGTTCAGATTGTCAAAGATTCCCTGAGGCAAGTTGGTTAAATTATTATTAGACAAGTCCAGCCGGTGTAATTGTCTGAGATAGGAAAAGGCATTGGAGGGGATCCGATTGATATGATTTTCTTGGAGGTGGAGCTTCTGCAAGTTCGTTGTGGGTAGATTGGGAGGAGAAGTAAGTATGTTACGCACAAGAGACAACTCTGTTAGGTTCACAAGGTTCATGAAAACCTTATCTCGAAGCCCTTGATTGGTTAGCAAGTTCCCATCTAACACCAAACGTTTCAGGCCAGTGAGATGTCTGAGAGCATCCTCCGAAATAGTGGCAATACGGTTGTCATCCAGCCTCAGTTCCTCAATAGTGTTGGGGAGTCCTATGGGTATACTGCTGAGGTGATTCCGAGACAAAAAAATTAATCTGAGATATTTACTGTCTTGAAAGGCGCCTTCTTCAATACTAACAGCAGAGACTGAATTATCATCCAAATGCAGCCTTTCCAAATAGGGTATTTTGGAAAGTGAATCCAAGGAAATCGCCCTTATATTGTTTTCCTGTAAATGGAGTTCTTTAATGTATTTTGGTACATTGGTGGGAAACTCATCCAGATTGTTGCTGTACAAGTAAATGGTTTCCACCTTCAGCAAGTTCAGGAGTTCTCTTGGAATCCCAGCATTGTTAATTTGATTGTTCTGTAGGAAGAGGGTTGTGGAATCTTCCGGAATTCCGATCGGTATGGATGTCAGATCTCGGTCATTGCAGTACACAAAACCTCCATCGCACCGACAGACCGAAGGACATGATGCCACAGCGTCCGATTGTGTCGTCAGTCCCAGAAATAATCCCATGCCAGCCCACACAGAGAAACTCCAGATCTTGTTGATCATGTTTAAGGTCATTTTTGATCGGCAGGACATTCAGTTCTTTAAAACCTAGAAGGCAGAGAAAAGATATTTTATATATAAACCAAGCCATAGGAAAATTACATTAACAGTCTAAAAAAAAAATGCTTGAACCTAAACATCCTTTAAAAATGGTGAATTTCCATTTTAATGTCCTGTGCTCTACCATTCTGCTTTGAAATCCTTGTGAACAGACTTGTACCTTGTCTCAGTTTCCCTGGAATGACTTCCTTCTAGCAACAGGGTTCTTGCTTATCTTCAGATCAGAACTGTGGACGGTTTTGTGGTTTGTCCTGGTTTCCTAAAAAAAAAAGGACCAGAGTTGTTATTTTGAGCTAGTCTTGCATGCACCCTGAGGCTGGGTGTCCTCTTCACTTGTGTTGATAGTAATTTGTCTCGTGCTCTTGCTCACTAAGCTAAGTGTGTACTTCGAAAAATCAAGGAGGAAAATTTGATATCGGCCCTGGTCACAGAAGCTTAATATAGCGAGGAAAGTGGCCCTCGTCAGTATTTAAAGAAAAGAACACTCGTGAGAGTCTGTCACTCCTAACTTGGAACAGAACCTGGCTTGAGTAAATATAAAGTCTATATAGTGTCCTCTTAGAGCACCCTTCTCTGTGTCATACCAGTTGTTTGTTTATTTCACTGTATTTTGCCATGTTATACAAGCCAGAAGGATAAAATGAGCTTTATTATTTGCCTGGTAACGATTCACACCAACATTCAGAAGGAAAATACTTGTAATGTTTTTGTAATCCAGCCTTCAAGTGAAATAACCATCTCCTCTTCAAAATACAACTAGCATCGTTTCATCACGATAGCAGTGCAGTGCTGTGTGACTGCTTACAATTATCCCTAATCCTCGCTAGCATTAAAAAAAGTAATCTTACCACATTTAGTGCATTCCAGAAAATCTTGTGCTCGCAAAAGGAAAATCTTGGAATTTAACAGGTCCAGATAGTACTTCCTTCCTCCCAGAATGATGCTCCAGTTTAGTCCCTCCAGCACAGTGGTTATTTCCTGTCGTCTTGACGTTTACACGACTGATCCTGGGTTAAATTGCAGACCACCTGACTTGTCCCCAATCTTTCAGTGAACATGCCAGCAAAGGTTTACGATTGCCAGATCAGCATATAAAAACCACCTCCGCTGGTAGAAATTCTTTAACTTCCTGTCACTCTTGGGGAAGTTATTGCTTTACTTCCTTTTGAATCTTCACTTTATATCAAAAAGCCGACACATATAGACCTCTTTTGTTTTCCACACAGCTGTGGCTTGAATTAGCTCCTTTGTGTATTTGGAAAGCTCTTTTCTGCAGTGTGGTCGAGAGCAGTAACGTCAAACTCCACATCGAGGGAACCATTCATGTAATTGAAGCTTAACCACGAGTGATCTGTAATGTTTGCAATGTTCCAATTGCAGGGGGGTGCTGTAAATTTATAGTTGGTCCCGAGTCGTGCAGCATATGTGCACTCTTTGGAGGATTAGTGTCCTAAGATATATTTGTTTCAACCCCTTTCCTCTTTTGGAAAACTTCCAGTTTCTTTAAGTCAAAATTGTATTCCTGGTCACTGAGGAATAAGAGGGGGAGGGGAAGGGTCAGATTATGTCAACTCTTAATTCCTCCCACCTGGAAATATTTCACTTTCAAACAAAGCGCTGCAACAGATCTTTCTCCTTCGTCATTGCGAGATTTTCAGAGAATCTTGCTTCTGCCAAATCTTGACCTGTGAACACAATTAGGGAAGGCAATGGGTAACAGACTGAAAGCACAATTTTGATCGAATTTAGGCTGACGTAATTAAAGCTGAAAGCTGTACTTCAGGCATCAATTACTCTTGGCATTCAATTCTGATCGTGCCAGTGGCTGGATGAAATAGCCTGATTACTACATAATGAATATATCTACCTTATCAATATGCCACAGTTGTGAGTGTACTGCTCATATCAAGAAATCACCTTTGGTAATTACTTGGCAGTTTTTTGCCTTCAAACATCCGGTCGTCTGTGATGGTGGTTTAAGAAAATAGTAATTGCAGTCAGTCTAAATCAGCAGTTTGTGGGGAAAATGCTTTTGTAAATGCTGACACCTGCCTTGGCGGATTATAAATAGCAATGGAGTCACGCAGCAGATTTTTACATGCTGTTATTTTTCTGTTCCAACAGTGAGTGTGAATGCTTGTAAATCTCATTTAGCAATTCCTTTTTTAAATGTGTGGAATCTGCTTTCGTATTGAAAATGTAACATTACAGAACTGGAAGCAATTTAAATATCACATTTGTTTATGTTTGTGAGTGTTGCAACTTTTAAATTAACAAGTTTGAAATGAAGACCGTGCTTTTGCGTTGCGTATCTTGAATTATCGACCTTTTCGTGCAGTATTTCGTGTGCTGGATCTGTGAAAATCCACATTGTTCCATTCAATGGTACTTCTCCAACTTCTTTCAACCCAGGCAGTTGCAGAGATGTTGGATAATATTGTCAATCGTGCGTAGCCGCCAGTCATGGTGCACTGCAGAAGCATAACAGCAGCCTGAAAATATAGGGCACTAAATGTTGTGCAGGGCTGCCAGCGGTGCAGAATACTGGAGTTCGGAGCCATGGTCGGGAAAGGCTGACGAGAATATTTACGGAAGCTGTTCAGTTCCTGAAGTTTGACTCGTTCGATGGGGGGAAAAAAACATGGCATTTCTCACATTGATCGTTCACGATGCCCTAAAACAGCCACATCTTGCCAATCTTAGAGTTTCTGAGAGCATTTCAAAAAGTGAGTCAGGGCCATGGTATTTTACGTTACATAAGTATATATTTTTAAAATAATATACATAAGTTACATTGTGGGTGAGGGGGTGGGGGGCGGAGAGGGAAGATACTTTTTTCTTTCCTTCCCCTGAAGGGAGTGGTCCATGCAAGGTGCAGTTGGTCTAGTGTCTTGCCGTGGTGTGACCATTTTTCACCATGCGTGTTGATAGTGTATCAAGACCAATCTTGTCCTCGCCCCCTTCTCTGACAGGAATCATTGACTAGTGATCAGGGCCAGGAACCCACACCACCACCACTATCCCTAACATAGTAGGACTCTAGTACCAAACCACATGATGCATGATGTTGCCCATTATCAGGATGCTGTGGTGACTGCATTTTAAAAGATAAAAATGCCTCAATATTCTTTTCCATATTACAGCAGATGCTTGTTAACATACTACACATTAACTCGGCTAGTGTTCATTCTGTTCATTTTTAAAAATAAGATTGAAATCTGTTTAATCAAATTCACTTTACTTGAAATTAATTTAGCATTTGGATTTAATTAATATTGCTACTTTATTAGCGCAAAAATATAGAAGTTATACATAATTATTTTGGGACGGCGTTGACCTGTTCTGGTGTACTGGACCATGGGCACTAGGAGCCATCTGATACATCAAATATGTGGCCATGCTTTGTGTGTAAGCATAGGCAGTGGATATTGACAAGCAATTTGACTATGGACCATCCCAACTGAGAGAAAGAAAAAAAAGTCTTGCATTTCTATAGTGCTTTTCACGACCTCCGGACATCTCAAAGTGCTTTACAGCTAATTAAGTACTTTTGAAGTGCAGTCACTGTTGTAATGTAGGAAACACAGCAGCCAAATTGCACACAGCAAGCTCCCACCAACAGCAATGTGATAATGACCAGACAATCTTTTTTTAGTGAAGTTGATTGAGGGATAAAGATTGGCCAGAACACTGGCGAGAACTCCTTGCTCTTCTTCGAAATAGTGCCATGGGATTTTTACATCCACCTGAGAGAGCAGACAGGGCTTCGGTTTAATGTCTCATCTGAAAGACGGCATCTCCAACAGTGAAGCACTCTCTCAGTACTGCACTGGAATATCTGCTTAGATTTTTGTGCTCAAACCTCTTGAATGGGACTTGAACGCCACAATCTTCTGACTCCGAGGCGAGAGAGTGCTTGATACCCAATAACCATGGGTAAAATATTTAAAGGATCTCTCCTAATAGCTCCTCCTTTAACTCAGCATCCAATTTCTTGCCTCTGTGAAGTGCCTTGGAAACTCTCTACGTTAAAGGGGTGCACCCATGCTTGCGCTCTCTCTCCAAGTTTTTGTTGTTACGAAAATACGTGATGCATAAAATAGCAAATGTAAATTCTAGTTGTGCACTAGATTTTACTGCAATTTGGAATGATTTTCTAAAGCTCATGTAGTATTGTTACACTTTACATTCAAGATGGAAAAAAATGCATGCTGTAAATCTAAAATAGTACACTAGCAGGCTCATCAACATCTGTACAGAGAAATGATAGGTTAATGTTTTGATAGATATTAACTTCTCTGGTTTCTTTATAGATACTGGGAGGGCTGTGTATTTTCTAGCATTGTTTATTTTAACTCAACTTTTGGTGAATTAGAAGTTTTTATCATGTATTAATACAAACGATAAGATCATCGAATGATACAGCACAGGAGGAGGCCATTTGGCCCATCGTGCATGTGCCAGCTCTTCGAAAGAGCTTTCCAATTAGTCCCAGTCCCCTGCCCTTTCCCCGTAGCTAACTGCAAGGATAGATGGGGACAGGAATTTAGCATGTATCCACTATCCATTTCCTCCATTAACTGGAGTGACTGCTTCAGGTCACAGCAGATACTTCAGCTGAAAGTGATAGGCACTGCCTCATTTCCACAACACTTCTCACAGCTGGGTGCCAAGAACCATTTCATTGATAATGGTCTGTGTTTGAGGTGCAACAGACACCAAAGCTGTGATGAGAGACACTGCTGTTGACTCTTAAACAAGCAGCCATGAGAAGGGATCTCATTGTAACTTGGAGCCGCTGTTAATGCTGTCCTGACATATTTTGAGCCGAAGGAGGTCCGCATTTGAAATTGTAGAGATCATTCTGTTCATTTATTTCCTCTAGGAATATGTGCAATATCTGAAATGTATTATTTGAATTCAATTTGGGTGTTCTGTTGGGTGAAAGGAGGGAAATCTCTCTACATGCATTGATTGAAAAGTTATCCAGCAAAGTCAAACAATCACAAGATAGAGATAAATGAAAGCCTAACCTGTTTCTTTAGCTGTTTTTATGCTATGTTGTCACCTCCCAGATGAGGTGTCATGGGCTGGTCAAACCAGTGGCCCCCGATGTACAAGTCTCACACGGTGAATGGCAATGCAGAGTGAAGTTGGCAGAATCACCAAGGCTGGATGTAAGTTTGCTGGTTACTAGCCTGAGTAAATCTAGCACTTTGGAGTTGCCATTGGCTGTCTGAGATGCACATTGGGAGCCAGTGGCTTAGCACTTGCCGAAACCTCATACATAAGCAGCTTTAAATTATTTCAGGGATTTTATCTTCACGATCCTACCCAGAGGACCAGTGCATGTAGTGATCACTCTCAGTACAAAGCACTCTAATTGACATCAGTCCTAAAATTTGCTTTTGCCCAGTTTTAGCCTGTGTTTCTCTTGTCCAACTCTCAGTTTAATTAAAAATGTTCTGGATTCATCTTTTCAGCACAGTTTCATATCTTGTATATCTCTGAGGTCACCTCCCATTTGGAAATTCTGGGGGTTTTATGTATCGGGAGGGCTAGAAATGGCTTATGAAACCTGCTTGTGAAATGCCAATTTATCTCTAAGGTAAGCACTAGAAAAGTCAACATAGAATAAAAATGTGAATTGTAATTACAAAGACAGAGTAGCTGCGGTATAGAATGTATTTAATTTTGGTGCATAATTAGTATTTCCAATGTTGGAGGATTTGTAGCTGATTTTGGAAAGCTGGCAAGATAAAAGAAATGAGGTTATAAAATTTAAAATGGGGAAAAAAAAGAAAGACTTGCATTTATATTGTGTCTTTCTCGACCTTAGGACATCCCAAAGCGCTTTACAGCCAATGAAGTACGCAGGACTTCATTTAATTGTTCCAGTGTAAGAGCATAATCAGAAGACCAACCTGTCAAACTTAAAGCTAGACAATTTATGGTGCCAGCTTTTTGAATTATTTTGGTGGCTGTACTTTTATGTATGTTCTAATATTCCTTCAATAAATGAGCAAATATGTTGTCATACAATAAGGAAAAAGGGACTGTAACAAGCACTATAGATTATTTAGTGGTAATTTCAGACTGTCTGAGATATTTTCTCATTACTTAGACAGCAAATTTGCCTCTATGGTTGCGATTTTTATTTTGAAAAACGGAATAGCAAATTAAGCCTGTGGAAAAATCAATCTTTTGATATATGATCAAAGCCTCCAAGTGGCAATTAATGCACTCTAGGGATGCCTTGACAGGGTTTTAGCATCCATTTACACACTGTATGCTGGAGTTGTTTGGTGAGAGAACCTTCTTAAATTATGCCAAAATCATTTGAGTCAAAGTGAGAGGAAGACTGGAGTGAGCATACATTGTTAGTGCAATACCCAACCAGCCAGAATTCTGCAAACACCAAAGGTCTAATGGTATTTAGTTTTCCTTTTAAGGTTTAAACAAGCTCGTTTTTTAACACGTTTGTTATGCAAATCCCCACTGGCAGAAGTGTTGTTCCAAAGGTAAAAACAGTCTGTTTTGGTGAAAGCACTGAAGCTCATTAAGTTCTTGTGTACCAAAGGACTTATTTCCTCTTTTTTTTCACCCCTCCAAATTGCAGCAGGATAAAAGGCGTGACAACTCTTTGAAAGTGGACACCGTTTCTGACTCGAGGATTAGTTGGAATGGTTGTGGTTTTCATAAAGCTCCCCTTAGCTTGGCTTCTCTGATTGATTGTACATGCTTCCTGGCCTTGCCCTACCATTCACATCTCTCTGGTAGCAGTGAAGAATCTCTTTGCATATCAAAAGCCACAGTGATCCTAACCAAATAGAAGTGGGGGAATCCTGCTGCCGTGCTCAGTCTGGCCTTTCCTGAAGCTGTCGCTCACCATTCACAGCAACTGAGTCCCAATAGCTGAGCCGGCGGTACAAAATTAAATGAACCTCCATTGTGCAGACTGTGTTGCCTGGTCTTTAAGTGCCATGTCAGGTAGCCAGTGCAGGGTGAATTTTTAAATAAAGCTTTTAATTATTACTGAAGCCTGATAGCAAATGCCAAGTAGAAGTGAAAGGCATTGCAAGGTTTTTTTTTAGTGATAACAATTTAAAAAAAAACTTTCTGATCATTTAACAGCAGGAGTATGTCTTTTCCAAATAAACCAAGAAGACACTTCATCAAGCATCATCAAGCGAAAGTGCCTCCTTTTTAGAGGGGCACAGCTAATAAAGAATTAAACCATAAAAAGCCCCAAAGCAAATTTCTAAACTTAAATAATATTATTATTGATGTCCACTATACACTCCAGTCCCCACGATGAGAATGTGATATGTTCGTAATTATGAATGACGCGGCGGTAATATTATACGGTTGTGGTGCTTTATCTGAAGTTTTTTGGGAGCTGTGCACCCTATACATAATACTCCAGTCTCTCTTAAATGCCCTGTATCATTCTGCAGGGTTGATTGGGTTGTTTTGTTGTTGGATCAGCTTTTATTAGCAACATCTCTAGCACAATGCTGCTGAGGGGGGGGGATTGTGGTTGTTCAGGACCAGCAGTTATTTTTACCTCAAATTGTATCCACCCTTCACTTGCGCCCCCTCCCCGCACCCCATTACAAGTTTCTCGTGTCCTGGCCAATATTTATCCCTCAATCAACATAAAAAACATTATCTGGTCATTATCACAGTGCTGTTTGTGGGAGCTTGCTGTGCACAAATTGGCTGCTGCGTTTCCTGCATTACAACAGTGACTGCACTTCAAAAGTACTTAATTGGCTGTAAAGCGCTTTGAGGTGGTCGTGAAAGGCGCTATAGAAATGTAAGTCTTTTTGTCAGATTTTATACCTCTTCACACTTCTACAGACAGCTGCTGTAGGCTGTAAGTTGACACCATTGAACCGTGGAAAGGTTTCAATGATGTAGGTGAAAACAGTCTCTTGCCGTACATTTATTGTTACAGTACAGTCACCACACAACCTTCCAATTTAAAAGAAAGATTAATCTCCATTATGAAATAACTTCATCAGGGAAATAAATAATTAGAGATGCTAATTAGGGACATGCTGTCTTGACTTGTCATTTTTTATTGTCTCAGACCTTTACTGTGTTGTATGTAAGCAACTTTTGGGTAAGTCTCATTTTAGCCTTCTAGAATATATGCTTTGTAAATACTTAATAGCTAAATGGTATTGAGGACCACAGACAAGATGCAAGTAGTTAATTCGATGTAAAGTGGTACAATGCGTGGGATACAGACCCAAACTAATAATAGTTTGATCTATTATCTCTGTCCGGATGCTTGACATCAATATGCTGTGAAAACTCTTTTTTTTATGTACTGTATGTAGTGATCTGTCCATGTTTTTAAGCTGCAGCATATTAATGTGTGCCTTGTACAGTGAGTGATGTCAAGGGTAATAGATGGCGGTGGGGGGGGGGGGAAATGTTACGGGATGTCAGTTTTATTTTGATAATGCAGTCCGTACAGAAACTGGACTAAACCCAAAAGTAACACAAAGAACAGGAGGAAGAATATTTTTTGATGTTTCAGTTAAATGGTTTATGTGCCCATTGACGGGGATATGCCTGCTTGTGTTTAAATTATATTGTTGGCATAGGATTATCATCTGAGTTACTGGATATAAGCTGCTGTGCCTCATCGTGCCAGTCACCAAAGTAGTGTGAATAATTACATAAAATGTACAACACAGTAACAGTCCATTCGGCCCAACCAGTCCATGCCGGCATTTATGCTCCACTCGAGCCTCCTCCCATCCTTCCTCATCTAACTCTATCAGTATAACCCTCTATTCCCTTCTCCCTCATATGCTTGTCGAGACTCCCATTAAATGCATCTATACTATCCGCCTCAACCACTCCCTGTGGTAGCGAGTTCCAAAGATGATATTCCTATTTTTAATTTTGAAACCTTTATGGACAGACTGGAGCAGCTTCTTTGTCTGTGACACATGTTGGAGTTAATAATGTTTGTAATTATAAAACTATTGCACAGTCTTGACCGACTATCTTATCTGAACCACCACACTTCTAGTTTGTGGGACAGCTGTATGTAGAGAAATATCCTCCCCTTTTCAAAAAGAAGTGTTACCTGATATCCTGCTCAAACCTTTGCTTGGCTAAGCCTAACAATAACACCCCAGAAAAATCTGGCATGCCTCTCCAGCAGGGCTGTCTGGGACCTTCTCTTGATCATGTTTTGTGGAGGTTTCCTCCTCTTTTGTTAAGAATTGAAGAAGCTCTCAACATTTCAAAATACTTTTGAATCCAGGATGTTCTGTGTTTAGATTTTTGGGGCTCCGTCACCCAGCGAACGACACTATTTGTAGAAATGAATGTGCTTGTTTTTGTAATATGGTGCACTAATTCTAATGCCTCTTGGCAGCGTTGATTGTGTGCAGAGGTTAATGATGGACAGAGCTGATGATACTTCATTAACTTTACAAGTCAGCGTTAAATTGAGCATTTCTAAAACAAAATGCACATCATCGCTTCAGCGTCTATCACTGTGCATTAAGCCGAATGCAGTTGAACAATGGAGTAACTGTGGCAGCGTAGGTTTCTGGTGCGTTAAGCAACTGTCTGAAGCACAAAGTGTCAGTGCTCCAGCTAGCTCCTCAGTTGATATTAGAATATTCCAGGCAACTTCAGTTTTCGTCCTGAATACGATCAACTGACAGCGTTATCAATGAGACATTGTTGGTTTTGATTGCTGAATATTACAGTTGCAGACCGCAAAACAGGAAGGTTTTGTATTACTCTTGCTGTTTCTTAGTCTCTTCACTGTTGAGAACATTTTCACTCTGCAGTAGGAGCTGGCTGAGTGGTGATTAAATTAGTAAGAAAAAGCACACAAGTCTTACTTTCACAAGCAGATTCTATGTATAGCCTACTTTGGGGGGAAAAAATCATTTTTATTTTAAACTTGGTCAATGTAATAATTGTGCTGTGGAAATGTAATTAAACTCTCTCAATGGGCCCACTTTTACAACTGTTTAAAACTTGCGCACAGATTTTAGATAAACAGCACCAAACTTTCTACATTCTCCATTGTGACAAGTTATTTTTACAAATCTTTTCCCAGTTTCTTGCCACTGGCTCTGTGCCAGTCATGACCCTCGGAGTTATTTGCACGGTTCCTAAGGTATCTTGTACCTATAAACATCAGAATTACGAACAAAGGCCGGGTTTGTTGCCTCAAGTACAGGGGAGCTTTTTGTTTTTCCTTTATAGACCCTAAATGGAATATTTCTGGCAAAGAATTTTAACAAATCTGTGACGGTTCCCCGAAAGACAGGCAACATGTTATGCTGACATAAAATTTTTTGCTATCTACCAAAGAACACTAACGTTCTCTTTCTGCCGCTCTTCTCCCCTCCCATCCGAACTGCTAATCCTTCTTCAGGGCTCATGTTTTTTTTTTGTGTTTTCGCCACTAAAAGATTACACTAGTCTTGAAACCTGAAGCCTGTTTATACAAAGAAGTTAACTGACGAGTGTAGGAATGTGTGAGAGCTTTTCCTCCTGCTCGCTGTTCTCCCCTAATTAACTCCTTTTTAAAAAAAAACTGCATTTTTTTGTGTCATTAACATTCTGCTGTATATTACCATTGTGCATTAGTACTCACGCAGCTTTGTGAGGTGAGGGCTGCTGTTGAATAAAGTATTAACTAGACTCTTTAAAACGACCGTCTTAGTGTGAAAACAGAATTTTAATCCTGGTTGTAAACATTTATGATGTTGGTGGGCTCCACATTCTTGAACAAAATTTTTTTTTAAATCATAAAACCAGTCTTTGCTTGATTTTGCGTGAATAGGCTGTTAGGTGGAATTCTAAATTTCATTTAAGACAGGAGGACATTTGGTGTGACCAGAAGACTTTGTTTAATTGGTAGCTTTTATCTGAAGCAGGTTTTAAAAAAAAACACAAATCTCTTGAAACTCGAGCATTGTTTTTGCAAGCAAATTAAAATCGAATGAATCTCAACCATGTAGAATTGGATGCTACCCCTTTTTAATTGGAATTTTGTGGCTTAAAATGTTACAAGATCCTAAATCTGTTCCAGATTCAGCTAATCGAAACAATCTGACTTTACAGCATGTTCGTAGATAAGGTCAAAGACTCTCTTGTTTTTATTCCTTTCAGTGCTGATGTTTTCTTTTCAGCGGTTGGAAGTGGCTGCAGTTGCTCTTGTTTCGCTTTTGCCCACTTGGGGGTGGTAGCTACTGCAAGATGCCAGCCTTAAAGGACCCTTGGGTCAGATGTTCACTGCTGGTGTTCACCTTAATTTTCCTTAATTATGACAAAACCTTCTGTCAAGAGAAACCACAGCAGCCTCTGGGTAAAAAAAAAAGGAGAAAGCCACAAATTGTTGGGAAGTTGGTCTGTTTTAGCATAACTTCCTGTGCTGTTTATTCCGTCCGGTCGACTTCAGCTATTGATGCATTTTTATCAGAGGGAAGCTTGCCTAAACTGCTATTTTGTACAGCTGCCAGATTTGTAGTCTGTTGGGTGTCATTTATAATTGTGTTTTGGTCCCTGGAGTCAAAATAATAAGGCTTTTGTTGCATTACACAACCTGAGGCTATGGATGCTATATATACAGAGAGTTTGCTCTTTTGTTTTGTGTGTTTGGTGGGGAGAGGGAAGTGTCTAGATTGTCTCCTTTCTGTCCATTTTAAAGATAGGGTTGCTGCCGTTTTAGTCTAGTCACAAGATTTCCAATCGTGTTTCTCCGTATCATCTCAGTAAACCATAGCCATAATTGCCAATTGGAGCAGGAAGGGAGAATATCTGCGTAAAATAAACTTGGAGAGGAATATGATTTTTTTTCATTTCATATCAGACAATAGAACTGAAGAACTTTGAGGACTTGCCTACATTGTTATGTGTAGTTAGGCTTCAAAATGTGTATGAATAGGTATGACTTTTTAATTGCCACGTTCTGACTAGTCATGCAAAAAAAACTTTACGGCTGAACTAATCTGGCTAGGATGCTGGAGCTAAATCTTGATAGCGCAATGCCTAAAATCCAATTAAGATTGCTAGGTTTTTTGCCAGCATGTTTGTTTCTGACTGAAACAAATATTGACCTGAACGGTTTGTTTGCTGCGGTACCATTAGATTAAGGGATATCATTCTGCCTATCTGTATTCTGTACATTTTAAAAATTATTTTTTAACTTTCTGTTGATGTGAGTTATTAACACTATAGTATGTAAGGACTTTGGTATGAATGGAAACGCAAGTGGTTTTTAAAAAAATAAGTTAATATTTGCTTAGAGGCTTGGCAGAAATGCTGAGATGGAGAATCCAGGCTTCCACTTGTATAAAAAGCTGCTGCCTTGTGTTGAGAGGTTTGAAATGTTTTGGAGGCTGTCAGGCTTCATTCTACACTGTTGTATGATTTCTTTTTTCATTGATCTCATCAGGTTTTTTTTCACAAAATCTGTTGGACACAGCAAACAGGAGGGCTTTTACTGAAGTGAGAACCAAGGTAGAGGAAGGGAAGCTGAGGGAAAGAAAGGATGTTGGTATAAATGGGACTTGGTTAGTTTAGTTTGATAGCTACATCAGTGAAATATATGGAGTTGCTGTTTTGCAACCTTGGATGCGGCGCTTGATAATAGATTTCAAACCAGCTCGTTGCCAGGCAGTATTGGGTCTGTACGTACTGTGTTCAGCCTTTAACGGTGCTGAAATCGAACTGATTTCCTGTGACTATTCGGGGAACAATTGCCAAGGTAAGCCTTTCTCACACCAAATATTATCTCAAAAAAAACATACCAGCCTAATGTCATATGCTATTCTCATCTTTGTTACGAAAGTAACCATAAACACTTACCAGGTTAAAAAGAAGAAACTTCAAGCATCCTGCTTCTGTGAACACAGCAGTTAATTATTCCAGCTTGTTAACCAGAAATGGGAGGAAGCAATCATTTTGTCTGTCCTAAAGCAAGCAGCAAAAAGCAGTGGGAATATCTGTCTTGTACCATGCCCATTCAGTCCTCGTGCACTGTTACGAGTGGGAGTAGTCAGGCAAGTAGAGCTCTCCAGAAATTCTGAAGTTAAAGCTTTGTCTGCCAGTAGTTGAATAGACTGATGAGGTCACAGGTAGGCAGGGCTTGCCTGGCAGTGGCTAAGGTTGGACCGCTGAATAATGAAGCTTAGACGAGTGCATTTCAGACACTAGAGGGAGTCAAAGCGGGAAGGGGGGCAGTGAAAAGTGAATGAGTCCGAGAAACATTTGATAGATTCTACTTCTCATTTGTTAAAACACACTCTTTATTAACCAGCTGAATTATCTTTTTTAAATCTTAACTTATCGTTCTAAAGGAATGAAATGGGAAGTATATTGAGAGGACACGGCAAAATATTTAGACAGCAGAGTCTTTAGGGTATAAATGATATCGCATGCTATCTGCATTTAAATGAAAACGAATCCTTTTGATAGTCACTTATCCCAAGCAGTATGAAGGAAGGCTGTAAAGTGAATGCTACATTAATTCTGCCAAAAATTTGCAGAAATCAAACTTGTAAGTTATTTTTTCTCCTTACAGTGAGTCCGAAGGTTTTTTTGCGGGGAGGTTGAGAGCTGCTTCAAAATAACCACCCAGAAGTATTTCATAGTTGACTCTTCATTACCAGTATTTATTTTACCCTTTATTATCTGCAGCATGTTTGTTGGGACATTGAAGTGTTAGATCATCACACAGTGCTATCAAAAAGGAAGGTCAGCAGATGATTAAAAACAATGTTGGTTTCAATTGCTTTGTGATTCCAAGGGAGCCAAGGACATTTTGTGTTTAACTTCAAATTACCTTTTGCACCATTTGCATTGGCCTTCAGATGACAAATGGAACCAGGTGCCTGCAATAATTGGGAAGATTTGGATTGTAACAACAACTTGTGTGTATTTATATTGCGCCTTTAACGTAGTAAAACGTCCCATGGTGCTGCACAGTAAGACAAAAAAAATTGACACCGAGCCACAAAAGGATAAATTCGGGCAGGTGACCAAAAGTTTGGTCAAAGAGGTAGGTTTTAAAGAGCATCTTAAAGGAGGAAAGAGAGGTAGCGAGGCGGACAGGTTTAGGCTGGGAATTCCAGAGCTTAGGGCCTAGGCAACAGAAAGCACGGCCACCAAAGGTTGAGTGATTATAATCAGGGATGCTCAAGAGGGCAGAATTAGAGGAATGCAGATATCTCGAGGGGGAAGGGGGGGGGTGTTGTGGGGCTGAAGGAGATTACAGAGATAGGAAGGGGCGAGACCATGGAGGGGTTTGAAAACAAGGATGAGAATTTTGAAATCAAGGTGCTGCTTAACCGGGAGTCAATGTAAGTCAGCGAGCACATTGTAGCTAACTATCAAAACTAAAAACAGATCATCTAGTCACTATTTCAAAGAAGAGCAGAGGAGTTATCCCTGGTGTATGACCGATATTAATCCCTCAATCAGCATCACTAAAACAGGTGATCTGGCTGTTATCACATTGCTGTTTGTGGGAGCTTGCTGTGTGCAAATTGGCCGCCGCGTTTCCCTACGTTTACAACAGCGACTACACTTTCAAAGATACTTAATTGGTTGTAAAGCGCTTTGGGACGACCCTGAAGTCGTGAAAGGCGCCATAGAAATGCAAGTCTTTGTTAACTGTGAACATTCTAATCCCTGAATGTATCCCAACTTTAAGGAACCGTTAGGAATTGGTAGGTTTCATGGCAGATGGAATTCAGAGCCTGTGCAAAATCATTAGGCTGCAAATTGTCCTCATTGCCGTAGGAACATGATCACACAGGTACTTAATGCCGATGGCATAGCAATATCTACATTCCACAATGAACTGAAATAGGTTGGATGGCAGGCAACACTGCACAACATTTGTTTCCAAACAAAAGTCCCTGGACTCTAGAGGTTATCTGACTTCCATCTGTCTGACATCAGAAATTCTGAGTTTCGCTGTAATCATGCTCTTACACAGACAATTATTTCTGTTAAAATGTTTTGCGGTGATAGTACTGTTTACCTCTGGGCAGCTGATGATGCCTTTCAGAAGTTAAACGTTGGGGGAGGTGGTGAGGGGCGGGGTGTTCTTGGGAAGGTGTTAATATTTGCAGAGTCCCTCAGAGTGTTGATATTTGCAGGGGGTCCCCGAGAGTGTTGATATTTGCAGAGGGTCCCCGAGAGTGTTGACATTTGCAGGGAGTCCTCGAGACTGTCAATATTTGAAGGGGACTCCACACACAAAAGTTTGAAAAGCACTGTTTTACAGCATCCTTTAATATAAGCACGAGCCACTGAAATTTGAGTCGGCATTCGGGGGCTTTGAACCTGAGGAGTCCACGTAATTAAAAGTATTTGCTTAATTTCAAAATGACACCCGTCTTTACAAAAAAAAATTGTTTGGTAAACCTTTTTGTTTTCACATCAAAATCCTTTATTGTATTACTTACACGTGACGACATGATGACAAAATGATGCACTGCCCCTTCTGTGTCTATCCCCTCCCTAAATAGCAAAAGGTTAGCCAGCATTTCTCCGTGAAGATATTGTTTCTGTTGAGGGCTAGCCCCCCACCTGCTTGGCCCTGGAGGAACCGCACTCAGCTTATTTTAGTTGAGTCCCCAGGTCAACAGCAGTTACACCACTGTATATCTTAGACCCCTTTTCAATGCAGTTGTGCAGCGAGGATGCGTCTCTCATTGCCTAGAGACAGACATTAAAGGCTGAATACCACGTTACAGCACAGATCACAGATACCCCACAGTGCAGATAGAGGCCATTTCGGCCCATCGAGCCTGCACCGACACACATCCCACCCGATCCCCGCAACCCCTACACCAACACATATCCCACCCTATCCCTGTAACCCCACGTATTTAGTCCCCCTAACACTAAGGGTCAATTTATCATAGCCAATCAACCTAACCCGCACATCTTTGGGCTGTGGGAGGAAACCGGAGCACCCGGAGAAAACCCACGCAAACACGGGGAGAATGTGCAAACTCCACACAGACAGTCACCCGAGGCCGGATTCGAACCCGGGTCCCTGGCGCTGTGAGGCAACAGTGCTAACCACTATGCCACCGTGTAGCCACTTAAGTTTCGATGAACCCTCTTTCTCGTACCACGAGGGGGAATTTACACAAGTGAAAGCTATTTGACCATGGCGTGATATTTGCATCTTAAATAAGGCTTTCTGAAAGAATAGCTTGAGAACGTAAGACAAGTAAAAAGCAAGGAAAGACCTTTCAGTACCCTAACTCTCATTTTAGCATCCAGCTGCACTTTGAACATCACTAATGTTGAAGGAAGAAGAAAGAACTTGTATTTATGTAGTGTAGCGGTTCGTGTAGATCGCCACTAAATAAGAGAGCTTGACTTCGACGAACTATAAATAAGTTGTTTATTTACAGGAACAGGCTAATTACAGCAGGTAAGATAGCAGGTAAGATGGCTGACTGTAGGAGCACAGTGGTGTAGGTTTTGTCCCAGCGGGGACTCCACGAGGACTGAGTTCGCAGTCCTGTGGGGAGCGTGATGACGTCATCACGTTTGTGTTGTGACGTCATCACGTTCACGTTTCCCGCGCTTAGGGCGTCACGTGATGCGCGTCGTTGCCCGTTGAGGCCGAAGACGCTAGGCCGGGCTGTGTCGGCGCACGCACATCACGTCGTACGTGACATCAGCGCGCTAGGGCGCGTCTTAAAGGGGCAATGGCCCCAACAGATAAGTTAAAAGGGCAACGGCCCCAAAAGGTAAGTTAAAGGGAATTATGTGTCTTTATGTAAGGTACAACCGGTGGTACCGCCACAGTAGCACCTTTCATGTCCTCGATGTCCCAGAGCACTTCACAGCCAATGATTTACTTTTGAAATGTAGATACTATTTTGTAGGTGAATGTGGCAATCAATTTACGCACAGTAAGGTCCCATAGATGGCAGTGAGATGAATGACCAGTTAATCACAGAAAGAATCACAGAAACCCCACAGTGCAGATAGAGGCCATTTCGGCCCATCGAGCCTGCACCGACACATATCCCACCCGCTCCCCGGAACCCCTACATCAACACATATCCCACCCTATCCCCGTAACCCCACGTATTTAATCCCCCTAACACTAAGGGTCAATTTATCATAGCCAATCATCCTAACCCGCACATCTTTGGACTGTGGGAGGAAACCGGAGCACCCGGAGGAAACCCACGCAAACACGGGGAGAATGTGCAAACTCCACACAGACAGTCACCCGAGGCCGGATTCGAACCCAGGTCCCTGGTGCTGTGAGGCAACAGTGCTAACTACTATGCCACCGTGCTATCCTATGTTGTTGGAGGTGTTGTCTGAGGGATAAATGTTGGCTAGGACATCGGGAAAATGCCCCTGCTCGTCTTTGAATAGTGCCACGGGATCTTTTATGTCCACCTGAACAAACAAGAGGGACCTCGGTTTTGCAACTCATTCGAAAGACGGCACCTCCAACACTATGGCACTCCCTCAGTACTGCACTGAAGTGGATCATCTTTAAATAAAGAAATTCATCCGAATAAATCTGCTTTAACTTTCACAAGTAATCCAATAGTCTTACATTTCCAACTTATTTTGAAGTAAGATTCTAGGCTTATCAAGGCTGAGATAGATAGATTTTTGGACTCTAGGGGAATGGGGATCGGGCGGGAGTGTCGTGGAGTTGAGGTCGAAGATCAACCATAATCTTATTGAATGGCAGAGTAAGCTTGGAGGGCCATATGGGCCACTCCTGCTTCTAATTCTTATGCTGTTATCTTACCTGTGCCATTTAACATTTTATGCACTTTGCTGCAATCCCTAACAGCCTTTTTCTAAGCTGCGACATTTCAAGAAATATATGTCACAACCGCACACATTACGCGCTTAAGTATGGATTCTACAAAGGTGACGATATGTATTCCAAAGAGGTGCTAGTTTTTAAAACTAAGCCTAATATGACTTGTGGTCACCTTCTTAATGAACATCTCAGCTGTGTCAGTGACCATTTTGGTCAAGCTTGTAAGGGTCATAAAAGATTTACAGTCCAATTTAGACTATCAGGAAGGTTATTGGTTTTGCATGCCAGAGATCTGGAAAACTGCCAGATAAACCTGCCAGTCTGCGTGAACAATGCAACATTCCAAGAATTTGTGTGTGCCTTTTTTCAGATGGTCATATTGGCTTCTCTTGCAGGAAGAGCAAGAATGCCGTGATATTTATTCTTGCATTTCTAATTTTTTTCTTTTGTGTTGACGGGGTGTTTGAGGTATAGTACAAATTTAAGGGGGGGGAAATATTATGGTTATACCCATAAGCCCACGTCTTGGCTGTCAGTGGTATCTGGAATTAAGAAGTTAGAAATTTGTGCATTAAGCTTTTGTTTAGCTTTGTGCACCA